>NC_135899.1:40782429-41207429 GCF_964194155.1 Cetorhinus maximus
TAAGTGGATATATTTTGGCCTCTCCCCTCCTTATCTCTCTCATGTTCCCCAATTCAAGATATCTGCCCTCCTCTAGTTCTGCCTCTTAAGACCCCCCAGTGTTAGTTGCTCCAGCATAGGCAGCTGTGCATTAAGCTACATGAACCCTCAGTTCTGGAATTCCCTCCCTGAACCTCTCTGCCTCACTTTCCTCCTTTAAGAACCTCAGTGAAACCTCACTGATCAAACGTTTGGCCACATACGAACAAGGAGTAGGAGGAGGCCATTCAGCCCCTCGAGCCTGCTCCGCCATTTAATAAGATCATGGCTGATCTGATAGTAACCTGAAATCTGCATCCACCTACTCCCAATAACTTATCACTCCATCACCCCCTTACTTACCAAGAATCTATCCACCTCTGCCTTCAAAATATTCAAAGACTCTGCTTCCACCACCTTTTCAGGAAGAGTGTTTCAAAGACTCACGACCCTCTGAGGGAAAATATTTCGCCTCATCTCTGTTTTAAATGGTTGACCCCTTACTTTTAAACAGTGACCTATAGTTCTAGATTCTTCCACAAGAGAAATCATCCTCTCCACATCAATTTTCAATCAAGTCACCTCTTAATCTTCTCAACGCCAGTGGATACAAGCCTAGCCTGTCCAACCTTTCCTCATAAGACAACCTGCCCAGTCCAGGTATTAGTCTGGTAAACCTTCTCTGAATCCCTTCTAACATATATATATCCTTCCTTAAATAAGGTGACCAATACTGTACACAATACTCCAGATGTGGTCTCACCAATGCCCTGTATAACTGAAACATAACCTCCCTACTTTTGTATTCAATTCCCCTCACAATAAATGATAACATTCTATTAGCTTTCCTAATTACCTGCAGTACCTGCATACCAACCTGTTGTGATTCATGCATGAGGACACCCAGATCCCTCTGAATCTGAGTTCTGCAATCTCTCACCATTTAGATAATAAGTTTCTTTTTTATTCTTCCTGCCAAAATGGACAATTTCACATTTTCCTACATTATACTCTATCTAACAGATCTTTTCCCCTCACTTAACCTATCTGTATCTATTTTCAACCTCCTTATGTCCTCTTCACAATTTACTTTCCTATCTATCTTTGTATCTTCAGCAAATTTTGCAACCATCCCATCCATCCCTTCATCCAAGTCATTTATATAAATTGTAAACAGTTGAGGTCCCAGCACTGATCCCTGTGGCACACCACTCGTTTTGCCAACCTGAAAAAGACCCATTTATGAAAAAGACTCCAGCCAATCTTCTACCCATGCCAATATGTTACCCCGAACACCATGAGCTTTTATTTTCTGCAATAACCTTTGATGTGGCACTTTATCAAATACCTTCTGGAAATCTAAGTACAGTACATCCACCAGTTCCTCTTTATCCATAGCACATGTTACTTCTTCAAAGAACTTCAATAATTTGGTTAAACATGATTTCCCTTTCACAAAACCATGTTGACTCTGCCTGATTGCTTTGAGCTTACCCAAATGTCCTGCTATAACATCTTTAATAATAGCTTCTAACATTTTCCCTATGACAGATGTTAAGCTAACTGGCCTGTAGTTTCCTGCTTTCTGTTTCCCTCCCTGTTTGAATAAAGGAGTTACATTTGCTATTTTCCAATCTAATGGAACCTTCCCCAAATCTGGGGAATTTTGAAAAATTAGAACCAGTGAGGCACCTTGGTGCACGTAACCACATTCAATGTGTGAGATAAATGTAAATTGTTGTTTGTTTGTCTTAAGGCTGTGGAGGCTGTTAATGAGCAGCTGAGGGACCTATATCCAGCCAGTGATGAGCTCTTTGATATCGTTCTAGTAACCAACAATCATGCCCAAGTTGGTGTGCGGCTTATCAACAGCATCAACCACTATGGTAAGTAAAACACTGCCCTCGCACCGGTCCTCTTTTCTACACACCTTGCTCCCTCCGCACCTCCACCCCTCCCTGAATCCCCCCGACACACTAAGACGCACTTCTCTCTCAAATTCTCTCTTTCACTCGCTCTCACATTCTCTCTCTCCCTTTCTCCCCCTCTCTCTCTCTCTGTCTCACTCTCTCTTTCTACCTCATTCTGTTCTCACACACACTCTCTCTCTCACACTCTCGATCTATCTCTCTCTCTCAGTCCACTGTCTCACATATGCAAATGGTTATCTAAGAATATAAGAAATAAGAGCAGGAGTAAACCATTCGGCTCAATGAAACTGATGCACTGTTCAAATGATCAAGTCAAATCTGCAACCTCAACTCCACTTACCTGCCCAGTCCCCCTATCCCCTGAATCACTTAGACCCCAAAAGCCTGCCTTGAATATCTTCAACCATGGAAAATCCTTAGCTCTCTGGGGCATTGTTTCACGACCCTTTAAGTGAAGAACTGTCTCCTCAATCCAGTCAGAAACGATTGGTCCTTTCTCCTAACTGCCTTGCTCTCTCTCATAGACACACACATTGCTCTCTCACACAGACACACACATTGCTCTCTCACACAGACACACACATTGCTCTCTCACACAGACACACACATTGCTCTCTCATAGACATACACATTGCTCTCTCACACAGACACACACATTGCTCTCTCATAGACACACACATTGCTCTCACACACAGACACACACTTTGCTCTCTCATAGACACACACATTGCTCTCTCACACAGACACACACATTGCTCAATCACACACAGACACACACATGGCTCACTCACACACAGACATTGCTGTCTCATAGACACACACATTGCTCTCACACACAGACACACATTTTGGTCTCTTATAGACACACACATTGCTCGCTCATACACAGACACACATGTTGCTCTCTCATAGACACACACATTGCTCTCTCACACAGACACACACATTGCTCGCTCACAAACAGACACACACATTGCTCTCTCATAGACACACATGTTGTTCTCTTATAGACACACACATTGCTCACTCATACACAGACACACATGTTGCTCTCTCATAGACACACACATTGCTCTCTCACACAGACACACACATTGCTCGCTCACAAACAGACACACACATTGCTCTCTCAGAGACACACATGTTGCTCTCATAGACACACACATTGCTCTCACACACAAACACACACATTGCTCGCTCATACACAGACACACATGTTGCTCTCTCATAGACACAGACATTGCTCTCTCACACAGACACACACATTGCTCTCACACACAGACACACACGTTGGTCTCCCATAGACACACACATTGGACTCTCATAGACTCACACATTGCTCTCTCACACAGACACACACATTGCTCTCTCACACAGACACACATGTTGCTCTCTCATAGAGACACACATTGCTCTCACACACAGACACACACATTGCTCTCACACACAGACACACACATTGCTCTCACACACAGACACATACATTGCTCGCTCATACACAGATACACATGTTGCTCTCTCATAGACACACACATTGCTCTCACACAGACACACACATTGCTCGCTCACACCCAGACACACATATTGCTTTCTCACACACAGACACACACATTGCTCTCATGCACAGACACATATGTTGCTCTCTCACACAGACACACACATTGCTCTCATATACAGACACACACATTGCTCTCTCACACAGACACACACATTGCTCTCTCATTGACACACACATTGCTCTCTCACATAGACAGACACATTGCCCTCACACACAGACACACACATTGCTCTCTCACACCCAGACATACATATTGCTTGCTCACACACAGACACAGACATTGCCCTCACACACAGACACACACATTGCTCACACGCACAGACACATACATTGCTCTCTCACACAGAGACACACATTGCTCTCTCACACAGAGACACACATTGCTCTCTCACACAGCGACACACATATTACTGTCTCACACAGACACACACATTTCTCTCACACACAGATACAGACAGGTTACTCTCATACACAGGTACACACACATTGCTCTCAAATACACACACACATTGCTCTCTCGTAAACAGACACACACACATTACTCTCACACATAGACACACACACATTACTCTCACACACAGACACACACATTGCTCTCTCACACACAGACACACACATTGCTCTCTCACACACAGACACACACATTGCTCTCACACACACACATTGCTCTCTCACACAGACACACAGATTGCTCTCACAGACACACACACATTGCACGCTCACACAGACACACACATTGCTCTCTCACACAGACACACACGTTGCTCTCTCACACAGACACACACATTGCTCACACACACAGACACACAGATTGCTCTCACACACAGACACACACATTGCTCTCACACACACAGACACACATTGGTCACACACACACACATTGCTCTCTCACACACAGACACACACATTGCTCTCACACACAGACACACACATTGCTCTCTCACACACAGACACATTGCTCTCACACACAGACACACACATTGCTCTCTCACACACAGACAGACACATTGCTCTCACACACTGACACACATATTGCTCTCTCACACAGACGCAAACATTGCTCTCACACACAGATACACACTTTGCTCTCACACACAGACACACACATTGCTCTCTCACACACAGACACACATATTTCTTGCTCACACACAGACACACACATTGCTCTCACACAGTGACACACACATTGCTCACACACAGACACACACATTGCTCTCTCACACAGAGACACACATTTCTCTCACACACAGATACAGACAGGTTGCTCTCATACACAGGTACACACACATTGCTCTCAAATACAGACACACATTGCTATCTCACACACAGACACACACATTGCTCTCTCGTAAACAGACACACACACTTTGCTTTCTCAGGTAGACACACACATTGCTCTCACCCACAGACACACACATTGCTCTCTCACACCCAGACATACATGTTGCTTGCTCGCACAGAGACACACATTGCTCTCTCACACAGCGACACACATATTACTGTCTCACACAGACACACACACACCGATACAGACAGGTTGTTCTCATACACAGGTACACACACATTGCTCTCAAATACAGACACACATTTTTATCTCACACACAGACACACACATTGTTCTCTCATAAACAGACACACACACATTACTCTCACACATAGACACACACACATTACTCTCATACACAGACACACACATTGCTCTCTCACACACAGACACACACATTTCTCTCTCACACACAGACAGACACATTGCTCTCACACACAGACACACACATTGCTCTCACACACCACATTGCTCTCTCACACAGACACACAGATTGCTCTCACAGACACACACACATTGCTCTCACACACAGACACATTACTCTCTCACACAGACACACAGATTGCTCTCATGCACAGACACGTATGTTGCTCTGTCACACAGACACACACATTGCTCTCATATACAGACACAGACATTGCTCTCACACACAGACACACACGTTGCTATCTCATGTCCACACACATTGCTCTCTCACGCAGACACACACATTGCTCTCTCATAGACATACACATTGCTCTCTCACAGAGACAGACACGTTACACCCTCACACAGACACACAGATTGCTCTCATGCACAGACACATATGTTGCTCTCTCACACAGACACACACATTGCTATCTCATAGACACACACATTGCTCTCTCATAGACACACACACATTGCTCTCTCATAGACACACACACATTGCTCTCTCACACACAGACACACACATTGCTTTCACACACGCACACACACATTGCTCTCACACACAGACATACACATTGCTGTCACACATGGACACACACATTGCTCGCTCACACAGACGCAAACATTGCTCTCACACACAGATACACACATTGCTCTCACACACAGACACACACATTGCTCTGACACACGCACACACACATTGCTCTCTGACACAGACACACACATTGCTGTCACACACAGACATACACATTGCTGTCACACACGGACACACACATTGCTCTCTCACACAGACGCAAACATTGCTGTCACACACAGATACACACATTGCTCTCACACACTGACACACACATTTCTCTCTCACACACAGACACACATATTGCTTGCTCACACACAGACACACACATTGCCCTCACACACAGACACACACATTGCTCAACACACAGAGACACACATTGCTCTCTCACACAGAGACACACATATTATTGTCTCACACAGACACACACATTTCTCTCACACACAGATACAGACAGGTTGCTCTCACATACAGGCACACACAAATTGCTCTCAAACACAGCCAGACATTGCTATCTCACACACAGACACACACATTGCTCTCTCGTAAACAGCCACACACACATTACTCTCACACATAGACACACACATTACTCTCATACACAGACACACACATTGCTCTCTCACACACAGACACACACATTGCTCTCACACACAGACACACACATTGCCCTCACACACACACATAGCTCTCTCACACAGACACACAGATTGCTCTCACACACAGACACACACACATTTCTCTCACACACAGACACACACACATTGCTCTCACACACATACACACACACATTGCTCTCACACACATACACACACATTACTCTCTCACACAGACACACAGATTGCTCTCATGCACAGACACATATGTTGCTCTCTCACACAGACACACACATTGCTCTCATATACAGACACACACATTGCTCGCTCACACACAGACACACACATTGCTATCTCATATCCACACACATTGCTCTCTCACGCAGACACACACATTGCTCTCTCATAGACATACACATTGCTCTCACACACAGACACACACATTGCTCTCTCACAGAGACACACACATTGCTCTCTCATAGATACACATTGGTCTCACACACAGACACACACATTGCTCTCTCACATAGACAGACACATTGCTCTCACACACAGACACACACATTGCTCTCTCACACACAGACACACATATTGTTTGCTCACACACACACACACACACATTGCCCTCACACAGAGACGCACACATTGCTCTCTCACACAGAGACACACACATTGCCCTCTCACACACAGACACACATATTGTTTGCTCACACACACACACACACACACACACACACACATTGCTCTCTCACACAGAGACACACATATTACTGTCTCACACAGACACACACATTTCTCTCACACACAGATACAGACAGGTTGCTCTCATACACAGGTACACACACATTGCTCTCTCGTAAACAGACACACACACATTACTCTCACACATAGACACACACACATTACTCTCATACACAGACACACACATTTCTCTCTCACACACAGACACACACATTGCTCTCACACACAGACACACACATTGCTCTCTCACACAGTCACACAGATGGCTATCTCATATCCACACATTGCTCTCTCACGCAGACATACACATTGCTCTCACACACAGACACACACATTGCTCTCTCACACAGACACACACATTGCTCCCTCATAGACATACACATTGCTCTCTCACAGAGACAGACACATTGCTCTCTCACACAGACACACACATTGCTCTCACACACAGACACACACATTGCCCTCACACACACACATAGCTCTCTCACACAGACACACAGATTGCTCTCACACACAGACACACACACATTTCTCTCACACACAGACACACACACATTGCTCTCACACACATACACGCACACATTGCTCTCACACACATACACACACATTACTCTCTCACACAGACACACAGATTGCTCTCATGCACAGACACATATGTTGCTCTCTCACACAGACACACACATTGCTCTCATATACAGACACACGCATTGCTCGCTCACACACAGACACACACATTGCTATCTCATATCCACACACATTGCTCTCTCACGCAGACACACACATTGCTATCTCATATCCACACACATTGCTCTCTCACGCAGACACACACATTGCTATCTCATATCCACACACATTGCTCTCACACACAGACACACAGATTGCTCTCATGCACAGACACATATGTTGCTCTCTCACACAGACACACACATTGCTCTCATATACAGACACACACATTGCTCGCTCACACATAGACACACACATTGCTATCTCATATCCACACACATTGCTCTCTCACGCAGACACACACATTGCTATCTCATATCCACACACATTGCTCTCTCACACAGACACACACATTGCTATCTCATAGACACACACATTGCTCTCTCATAGACACACACACATTGCTCTCTCATAGACACACACACATTGCTCTCTCACACACAGACACACACATTGCTTTCACACACGCACACACACATTGCTCTCTGAGATAGACACACACATTGCTCTCACACACGCACACACACATTGCTCTCACACACAGACATACACATTGCTGTCACACATGGACACACACATTGCTCGCTCACACAGACGCAAACATTGCTCTCACACACAGATACACACATTGCTCTCACACACAGACACACACATTGCTCTGACACACGCACACACACATTGCTCTCTGACACAGACACACACATTGCTGTCACACACAGACATACACATTGCTGTCACACACGGACACACACATTGCTCTCTCACACAGACGCAAACATTGCTGTCACACACAGATACACACATTGCTCTCACACACTGACACACACATTTCTCTCTCACACACAGACACACACATTGCTCAACACACAGAGACACACATTGCTCTCTCACACAGAGACACACATATTATTGTCTCACACAGACACACACATTTCTCTCACACACAGATACAGACAGGTTGCTCTCACATACAGGCACACACATTGCCCTCACACACAGACACACACATTGCTCAACACACAGAGACACACATTGCTCTCTCACACAGAGACACACATATTATTGTCTCACACAGACACACACATTTCTCTCACACACAGATACAGACAGGTTGCTCTCACATACAGGCACACACAAATTGCTCTCAAACACAGCCAGACATTGCTATCTCACACACAGACACACACATTGCTCTCTCGTAAACAGCCACACACACATTACTCTCACACATAGACACACACATTACTCTCATACACAGACACACACATTGCTCTCTCACACACAGACACACACATTGCTCTCACACACAGACACACACATTGCCCTCACACACACACATAGCTCTCTCACACAGACACACAGATTGCTCTCACACACAGACACACACACATTTCTCTCACACACAGACACACACACATTGCTCTCACACACATACACACACACATTGCTCTCACACACATACACACACATTACTCTCTCACACAGACACACAGATTGCTCTCACACACAGACACACACACATTTCTCTCACACACAGACACACACACATTGCTCTCACACACATACACACACACATTGCTCTCACACACATACACACACATTACTCTCTCACACAGACACACAGATTGCTCTCATGCACAGACACATATGTTGCTCTCTCACACAGACACACACATTGCTCTCATATACAGACACACACATTGCTCTCTCACAGAGACACACACATTGCTCTCTCATAGATACACATTGGTCTCACACACAGACACACACATTGCTCGCTCACACAGGCACACACATTGCTCTCTCACACAGACACACACATTGCTCTCACACACACAGACACACATTGGTCGCACACTCGCACATTGCTCTCTCACACACAGACACACACATTGCTCTCTCACACACAGACACACACATTGCTCTCTCATAGAGACACACACATTGCTCTCTCATAGATACACATTGGTCTTACACACAGACACACACATTGCTCTCTCACGCAGACACACACATTGATCTCACACACTGACACACACATTGTCCTCTCACACAGAGACACATGTTGCTCTCTCACACAGACACACACATTGCTCTCACACACAGACACACACATTGTTCTCTCACACAGACACACACATTGATCTCACACACAGACACACACATTGCTCTCACACACAGACACATTACTCTCTCACACAGACACACAGATTGCTCTCATGCACAGACACGTATGTTGCTCTGTCACACAGACACACACATTGCTCTCATATACAGACACAGACATTGCTCTCACACACAGACACACACGTTGCTATCTCATGTCCACACACATTGCTCTCTCACGCAGACACACACATTGCTCTCTCATAGACATACACATTGCTCTCTCACAGAGACAGACACGTTACACCCTCACACAGACACACAGATTGCTCTCATGCACAGACACATATGTTGCTCTCTCACACAGACACACACATTGCTATCTCATAGACACACACATTGCTCTCTCATAGACACACACACATTGCTCTCTCATAGACACACACACATTGCTCTCTCACACACAGACACACACATTGCTTTCACACACGCACACACACATTGCTCTCTGAGATAGACACACACATTGCTCTCACACACGCACACACACATTGCTCTCACACACAGACATACACATTGCTGTCACACATGGACACACACATTGCTCGCTCACACAGACGCAAACATTGCTCTCACACACAGATACACACATTGCTCTCTCACACAGACACACACATTGCTCTGACACACGCACACACACATTGCTCTCTGACACAGACACACACATTGCTGTCACACACAGACATACACATTGCTGTCACACACGGACACACACATTGCTCTCTCACACAGACGCAAACATTGCTGTCACACACAGATACACACATTGCTCTCACACACTGACACACACATTTCTCTCTCACACACAGACACACATATTGCTTGCTCACACACAGACACACACATTGCCCTCACACACAGACACACACATTGCTCAACACACAGAGACACACATTGCTCTCTCACACAGAGACACACATATTATTGTCTCACACAGACACACACATTTCTCTCACACACAGATACAGACAGGTTGCTCTCACATACAGGCACACACAAATTGCTCTCAAACACAGCCAGACATTGCTATCTCACACACAGACACACACATTGCTCTCTCGTAAACAGCCACACACACATTACTCTCACACATAGACACACACATTACTCTCATACACAGACACACACATTGCTCTCTCACACACAGACACACACATTGCTCTCACACACAGACACACACATTGCCCTCACACACACACATAGCTCTCTCACACAGACACACAGATTGCTCTCACACACAGACACACACACATTTCTCTCACACACAGACACACACACATTGCTCTCACACACATACACACACACATTGCTCTCACACACATACACACACATTACTCTCTCACACAGACACACAGATTGCTCTCATGCACAGACACATATGTTGCTCTCTCACACAGACACACACATTGCTCTCATATACAGACACACACATTGCTCGCTCACACACAGACACACACATTGCTATCTCATATCCACACACATTGCTCTCTCACGCAGACACACACATTGCTCTCTCATAGACATACACATTGCTCTCACACACAGACACACACATTGCTCTCTCACAGAGACACACACATTGCTCTCTCATAGATACACATTGGTCTCACACACAGACACACACATTGCTCTCTCACATAGACAGACACATTGCTCTCACACACAGACACACACATTGCTCTCTCACACACAGACACACATATTGTTTGCTCACACACACACACACACACACATTGCCCTCACACAGAGACGCACACATTGCTCTCACACACATAGACACACACATTGCCCTCTCACACACAGACACACATATTGTTTGCTCACACACACACACACACACACACACACACACATTGCTCTCTCACACAGAGACACACATATTACTGTCTCACACAGACACACACATTTCTCTCACACACAGATACAGACAGGTTGCTCTCATACACAGGTACACACACATTGCTCTCTCGTAAACAGACACACACACATTACTCTCACACATAGACACACACACATTACTCTCATACACAGACACACACATTTCTCTCTCACACACAGACACACACATTGCTCTCACACACAGACACACACATTGCTCTCTCACACAGTCACACAGATGGCTATCTCATATCCACACATTGCTCTCTCACGCAGACACACACATTGCTCTCTCATAGACATACACATTGCTCTCACACACAGACACACACATTGCTCTCTCACACAGACACACACATTGCTCCCTCATAGACATACACATTGCTCTCTCACAGAGACAGACACATTGCTCTCTCACACAGACACACACATTGCTCTCACACACAGACACACACATTGCCCTCACACACACACATAGCTCTCTCACACAGACACACAGATTGCTCTCACACACAGACACACACACATTTCTCTCACACACAGACACACACACATTGCTCTCACACACATACACACACACATTGCTCTCACACACATACACACACATTACTCTCTCACACAGACACACAGATTGCTCTCATGCACAGACACATATGTTGCTCTCTCACACAGACACACACATTGCTCTCATATACAGACACACGCATTGCTCGCTCACACACAGACACACACATTGCTATCTCATATCCACACACATTGCTCTCTCACGCAGACACACACATTGCTATCTCATATCCACACACATTGCTCTCTCACGCAGACACACACATTGCTATCTCATATCCACACACATTGCTCTCACACACAGACACACAGATTGCTCTCATGCACAGACACATATGTTGCTCTCTCACACAGACACACACATTGCTCTCATATACAGACACACGCATTGCTCGCTCACACACAGACACACACATTGCTATCTCATATCCACACACATTGCTCTCTCACGCAGACACACACATTGCTATCTCATATCCACACACATTGCTCTCTCACGCAGACACACACATTGCTATCTCATATCCACACACATTGCTCTCACACACAGACACACAGATTGCTCTCATGCACAGACACATATGTTGCTCTCTCACACAGACACACACATTGCTCTCATATACAGACACACACATTGCTCGCTCACACACAGACACACACATTGCTATCTCATATCCACACACATTGCTCTCTCACGCAGACACACACATTGCTATCTCATATCCACACACATTGCTCTCTCACACAGACACACACATTGCTATCTCATAGACACACACATTGCTCTCTCATAGACACACACACATTGCTCTCTCATAGACACACACACATTGCTCTCTCACACACAGACACACACATTGCTTTCACACACGCACACACACATTGCTCTCTGAGATAGACACACACATTGCTCTCACACACGCACACACACATTGCTCTCACACACAGACATACACATTGCTGTCACACATGGACACACACATTGCTCGCTCACACAGACGCAAACATTGCTCTCACACACAGATACACACATTGCTCTCACACACAGACACACACATTGCTCTGACACACGCACACACACATTGCTCTCTGACACAGACACACACATTGCTGTCACACACAGACATACACATTGCTGTCACACACGGACACACACATTGCTCTCTCACACAGACGCAAACATTGCTGTCACACACAGATACACACATTGCTCTCACACACTGACACACACATTTCTCTCTCACACACAGACACACATATTGCTTGCTCACACACAGACACACACATTGCCCTCACACACAGACACACACATTGCCCTCACACACAGACACACACATTGCTCAACACACAGAGACACACATTGCTCTCTCACACAGAGACACACATATTATTGTCTCACACAGACACACACATTTCTCTCACACACAGATACAGACAGGTTGCTCTCACATACAGGCACACACAAATTGCTCTCAAACACAGCCAGACATTGCTATCTCACACACAGACACACACATTGCTCTCTCGTAAACAGCCACACACACATTACTCTCACACATAGACACACACATTACTCTCATACACAGACACACACATTGCTCTCTCACACACAGACACACACATTGCTCTCACACACAGACACACACATTGCCCTCACACACACACATAGCTCTCTCACACAGACACACAGATTGCTCTCACACACAGACACACACACATTTCTCTCACACACAGACACACACACATTGCTCTCACACACATACACACACACATTGCTCTCACACACATACACACACATTACTCTCTCACACAGACACACAGATTGCTCTCACACACAGACACACACACATTTCTCTCACACACAGACACACACACATTGCTCTCACACACATACACACACACATTGCTCTCACACACATACACACACATTACTCTCTCACACAGACACACAGATTGCTCTCATGCACAGACACATATGTTGCTCTCTCACACAGACACACACATTGCTCTCATATACAGACACACACATTGCTCTCTCACAGAGACACACACATTGCTCTCTCATAGATACACATTGGTCTCACACACAGACACACACATTGCTCGCTCACACAGGCACACACATTGCTCTCTCACACAGACACACACATTGCTCTCACACACACAGACACACATTGGTCGCACACTCGCACATTGCTCTCTCACACACAGACACACACATTGCTCTCTCACACACAGACACACACATTGCTCTCTCATAGAGACACACACATTGCTCTCTCATAGATACACATTGGTCTCACACACAGACACACACATTGCTCTCTCACGCAGACACACACATTGATCTCACACACTGACACACACATTGTCCTCTCACACAGAGACACATGTTGCTCTCTCACACAGACACACACATTGCTCTCACACACAGACACACACATTGTTCTCTCACACAGACACACACATTGATCTCACACACAGACACACACATTGCTCTCACACACAGACACATTACTCTCTCACACAGACACACAGATTGCTCTCATGCACAGACACGTATGTTGCTCTGTCACACAGACACACACATTGCTCTCATATACAGACACAGACATTGCTCTCACACACAGACACACACGTTGCTATCTCATGTCCACACACATTGCTCTCTCACGCAGACACACACATTGCTCTCTCATAGACATACACATTGCTCTCTCACAGAGACAGACACGTTACACCCTCACACAGACACACAGATTGCTCTCATGCACAGACACATATGTTGCTCTCTCACACAGACACACACATTGCTATCTCATAGACACACACATTGCTCTCTCATAGACACACACACATTGCTCTCTCATAGACACACACACATTGCTCTCTCACACACAGACACACACATTGCTTTCACACACGCACACACACATTGCTCTCTGAGATAGACACACACATTGCTCTCACACACGCACACACACATTGCTCTCACACACAGACATACACATTGCTGTCACACATGGACACACACATTGCTCGCTCACACAGACGCAAACATTGCTCTCACACACAGATACACACATTGCTCTCACACACAGACACACACATTGCTCTGACACACGCACACACACATTGCTCTCTGACACAGACACACACATTGCTGTCACACACAGACATACACATTGCTGTCACACACGGACACACACATTGCTCTCTCACACAGACGCAAACATTGCTGTCACACACAGATACACACATTGCTCTCACACACTGACACACACATTTCTCTCTCACACACAGACACACATATTGCTTGCTCACACACAGACACACACATTGCCCTCACACACAGACACACACATTGCTCAACACACAGAGACACACATTGCTCTCTCACACAGAGACACACATATTATTGTCTCACACAGACACACACATTTCTCTCACACACAGATACAGACAGGTTGCTCTCACATACAGGCACACACAAATTGCTCTCAAACACAGCCAGACATTGCTATCTCACACACAGACACACACATTGCTCTCTCGTAAACAGCCACACACACATTACTCTCACACATAGACACACACATTACTCTCATACACAGACACACACATTGCTCTCTCACACACAGACACACACATTGCTCTCACACACAGACACACACATTGCCCTCACACACACACATAGCTCTCTCACACAGACACACAGATTGCTCTCACACACAGACACACACACATTTCTCTCACACACAGACACACACACATTGCTCTCACACACATACACACACACATTGCTCTCACACACATACACACACATTACTCTCTCACACAGACACACAGATTGCTCTCATGCACAGACACATATGTTGCTCTCTCACACAGACACACACATTGCTCTCATATACAGACACACACATTGCTCGCTCACACACAGACACACACATTGCTATCTCATATCCACACACATTGCTCTCTCACGCAGACACACACATTGCTCTCTCATAGACATACACATTGCTCTCACACACAGACACACACATTGCTCTCTCACAGAGACACACACATTGCTCTCTCATAGATACACATTGGTCTCACACACAGACACACACATTGCTCTCTCACATAGACAGACACATTGCTCTCACACACAGACACACACATTGCTCTCTCACACACAGACACACATATTGTTTGCTCACACACACACACACACACATTGCCCTCACACAGAGACGCACACATTGCTCTCACACACATAGACACACACATTGCCCTCTCACACACAGACACACATATTGTTTGCTCACACACACACACACACACACACACACACATTGCTCTCTCACACAGAGACACACATATTACTGTCTCACACAGACACACACATTTCTCTCACACACAGATACAGACAGGTTGCTCTCATACACAGGTACACACACATTGCTCTCTCGTAAACAGACACACACACATTACTCTCACACATAGACACACACACATTACTCTCATACACAGACACACACATTTCTCTCTCACACACAGACACACACATTGCTCTCACACACAGACACACACATTGCTCTCTCACACAGTCACACAGATGGCTATCTCATATCCACACATTGCTCTCTCACGCAGACACACACATTGCTCTCTCATAGACATACACATTGCTCTCACACACAGACACACACATTGCTCTCTCACACAGACACACACATTGCTCCCTCATAGACATACACATTGCTCTCTCACAGAGACAGACACATTGCTCTCTCACACAGACACACACATTGCTCTCACACACAGACACACACATTGCCCTCACACACACACATAGCTCTCTCACACAGACACACAGATTGCTCTCACACACAGACACACACACATTTCTCTCACACACAGACACACACACATTGCTCTCACACACATACACACACACATTGCTCTCACACACATACACACACATTACTCTCTCACACAGACACACAGATTGCTCTCATGCACAGACACATATGTTGCTCTCTCACACAGACACACACATTGCTCTCATATACAGACACACGCATTGCTCGCTCACACACAGACACACACATTGCTATCTCATATCCACACACATTGCTCTCTCACGCAGACACACACATTGCTATCTCATATCCACACACATTGCTCTCTCACGCAGACACACACATTGCTATCTCATATCCACACACATTGCTCTCACACACAGACACACAGATTGCTCTCATGCACAGACACATATGTTGCTCTCTCACACAGACACACACATTGCTCTCATATACAGACACACACATTGCTCGCTCACACACAGACACACACATTGCTATCTCATATCCACACACATTGCTCTCAAACACAGACACACACATTGCTCTCTCACAGAGACACACACATTGCTCTCTCATAGATACACATTGGTCTCACACACAGACACACACATTGCTCGCTCACACAGGCACACACATTGCTCTCTCACACAGACACACACATTGCTCTCACACACAGACACACACACATTGCTCTCACACACACAGACACACATTGGTCGCACACTCGCACATTGCTCTCTCACACACAGACACACACATTGCTCTCTCACACACAGACACACACATTGCTCTCTCATAGAGACACATTGGTCTCACACACAGACACACACATTGCTCTCTCACGCAGACACACACATTGATCTCACACACTGACACACACATTGTCCTCTCACACAGAGACACATGTTGCTCTCTCACACAGACACACACATTGCTCTCACACACTGACACACACATTGTTCTCTCACACAGACACACACATTGATCTCACACACAGACATACACATTGCTGTCACACGGACACACACATTACTCTCTCACACAGACACACACATTGCTCTCACATACAGACACACTCATTGCTCTCACACACAGACACACACATTGCTCTCACATACAGACATACGCGTTGCTCTCAAACACAGACACATACATTGCTCTCACACACACAGACACACACATTGCTCACATACACAGTCATACACACGTTACTCACAGACCGACACACACATTCGCTCACACACAGACACGCACATTGCTCCCATAGACAGACACACACATTACTCTCACACCAGCCATATTTTGCTCTCTCACACACAGACACGCACATTGCTCTCTGACACAGACACACAGATTGCTCCGACACATAGACACACAGATTGCTCTCACACACAGAGACACACATTGCTCTCACACACAGACACACACATTACTCTCTCACACAGACACACAGATTGCTGCCGCACACAGACACATACGTTGCTCTCTCACACAGACACACACATTGCTCTCACACACAGACACACAAGTTGCTCTCACACAGACACACACATTGCTCTCTCACACAGACAAACACATTCCTCTCATACACAGACACACACATTACTCTCATGCGGAGACACACACACATTGCTCTCACACACAGACACACAAATTGCTCTCACACAGACACACACTCATTACTCTCTCACACAGACACACACTCATTACTCTCTCACACAGACACACACATTACTCTCCTACACATACACACACATTGCTCTCACACACAGACACAGAAATTGCTCTCACACAGACACACACTCATTACTCTCTCACATAGACACACAAATTGCTCTCACACAGACGCAAACATTGCTCTCACACACAGATACACACATTGCTTTCTCACACACAGACACACACATTGTCCTCACACACAGACACACACATTACTCACACACACAGACACACACATTGCTCTCTCACACAGAGACACACATATTACTGTCTCACACAGACACACACATTTCTCTCACACACAGACACAGACAGGTTGCTCTCATATACAGGCACACACACATTGCTCTCAAACACAGCCACACATTGCTATCTCACACACAGACACACACATTGCTCTCTCATATACAGATGCACACACGTCACTCTCACACATAGACACACACACATTACGCTCATACACAGACACACATATTGCTCTCTCACACACAGACACACACATTGATCTCACACACTGACACACACATTGTCCTCTCACACAGAGACACATGTTGCTCTCTCACACAGACACACACATTGCTCTCACACACAGACACACACATTGTTCTCTCACACAGACACACACATTGATCTCACACACAGACACACACATTGCTCTCACACACAGACACATTACTCTCTCACACAGACACACAGATTGCTCTCATGCACAGACACGTATGTTGCTCTGTCACACAGACACACACATTGCTCTCATATACAGACACAGACATTGCTCTCACACACAGACACACACGTTGCTATCTCATGTCCACACACATTGCTCTCTCACGCAGACACACACATTGCTCTCTCATAGACATACACATTGCTCTCTCACAGAGACAGACACGTTACACCCTCACACAGACACACAGATTGCTCTCATGCACAGACACATATGTTGCTCTCTCACACAGACACACACATTGCTATCTCATAGACACACACATTGCTCTCTCATAGACACACACACATTGCTCTCTCATAGACACACACACATTGCTCTCTCACACACAGACACACACATTGCTTTCACACACGCACACACACATTGCTCTCTGAGATAGACACACACATTGCTCTCACACACGCACACACACATTGCTCTCACACACAGACATACACATTGCTGTCACACATGGACACACACATTGCTCGCTCACACAGACGCAAACATTGCTCTCACACACAGATACACACATTGCTCTCACACACAGACACACACATTGCTCTGACACACGCACACACACATTGCTCTCTGACACAGACACACACATTGCTGTCACACACAGACATACACATTGCTGTCACACACGGACACACACATTGCTCTCTCACACAGACGCAAACATTGCTGTCACACACAGATACACACATTGCTCTCACACACTGACACACACATTTCTCTCTCACACACAGACACACATATTGCTTGCTCACACACAGACACACACATTGCCCTCACACACAGACACACACATTGCTCAACACACAGAGACACACATTGCTCTCTCACACAGAGACACACATATTATTGTCTCACACAGACACACACATTTCTCTCACACACAGATACAGACAGGTTGCTCTCACATACAGGCACACACAAATTGCTCTCAAACACAGCCAGACATTGCTATCTCACACACAGACACACACATTGCTCTCTCGTAAACAGCCACACACACATTACTCTCACACATAGACACACACATTACTCTCATACACAGACACACACATTGCTCTCTCACACACAGACACACACATTGCTCTCACACACAGACACACACATTGCCCTCACACACACACATAGCTCTCTCACACAGACACACAGATTGCTCTCACACACAGACACACACACATTTCTCTCACACACAGACACACACACATTGCTCTCACACACATACACACACACATTGCTCTCACACACATACACACACATTACTCTCTCACACAGACACACAGATTGCTCTCATGCACAGACACATATGTTGCTCTCTCACACAGACACACACATTGCTCTCATATACAGACACACACATTGCTCGCTCACACACAGACACACACATTGCTATCTCATATCCACACACATTGCTCTCTCACGCAGACACACACATTGCTCTCTCATAGACATACACATTGCTCTCACACACAGACACACACATTGCTCTCTCACAGAGACACACACATTGCTCTCTCATAGATACACATTGGTCTCACACACAGACACACACATTGCTCTCTCACATAGACAGACACATTGCTCTCACACACAGACACACACATTGCTCTCTCACACACAGACACACATATTGTTTGCTCACACACACACACACACACATTGCCCTCACACAGAGACGCACACATTGCTCTCACACACATAGACACACACATTGCCCTCTCACACACAGACACACATATTGTTTGCTCACACACACACACACACACACACACATTGCTCTCTCACACAGAGACACACATATTACTGTCTCACACAGACACACACATTTCTCTCACACACAGATACAGACAGGTTGCTCTCATACACAGGTACACACACATTGCTCTCTCGTAAACAGACACACACACATTACTCTCACACATAGACACACACACATTACTCTCATACACAGACACACACATTTCTCTCTCACACACAGACACACACATTGCTCTCACACACAGACACACACATTGCTCTCTCACACAGTCACACAGATGGCTATCTCATATCCACACATTGCTCTCTCACGCAGACACACACATTGCTCTCTCATAGACATACACATTGCTCTCACACACAGACACACACATTGCTCTCTCACACAGACACACACATTGCTCCCTCATAGACATACACATTGCTCTCTCACAGAGACAGACACATTGCTCTCTCACACAGACACACACATTGCTCTCACACACAGACACACACATTGCCCTCACACACACACATAGCTCTCTCACACAGACACACAGATTGCTCTCACACACAGACACACACACATTTCTCTCACACACAGACACACACACATTGCTCTCACACACATACACACACACATTGCTCTCACACACATACACACACATTACTCTCTCACACAGACACACAGATTGCTCTCATGCACAGACACATATGTTGCTCTCTCACACAGACACACACATTGCTCTCATATACAGACACACGCATTGCTCGCTCACACACAGACACACACATTGCTATCTCATATCCACACACATTGCTCTCTCACGCAGACACACACATTGCTATCTCATATCCACACACATTGCTCTCTCACGCAGACACACACATTGCTATCTCATATCCACACACATTGCTCTCACACACAGACACACAGATTGCTCTCATGCACAGACACATATGTTGCTCTCTCACACAGACACACACATTGCTCTCATATACAGACACACACATTGCTCGCTCACACACAGACACACACATTGCTATCTCATATCCACACACATTGCTCTCAAACACAGACACACACATTGCTCTCTCACAGAGACACACACATTGCTCTCTCATAGATACACATTGGTCTCACACACAGACACACACATTGCTCGCTCACACAGGCACACACATTGCTCTCTCACACAGACACACACATTGCTCTCACACACAGACACACACACATTGCTCTCACACACACAGACACACATTGGTCGCACACTCGCACATTGCTCTCTCACACACAGACACACACATTGCTCTCTCACACACAGACACACACATTGCTCTCTCATAGAGACACATTGGTCTCACACACAGACACACACATTGCTCTCTCACGCAGACACACACATTGATCTCACACACTGACACACACATTGTCCTCTCACACAGAGACACATGTTGCTCTCTCACACAGACACACACATTGCTCTCACACACTGACACACACATTGTTCTCTCACACAGACACACACATTGATCTCACACACAGACATACACATTGCTGTCACACGGACACACACATTACTCTCTCACACAGACACACACATTGCTCTCACATACAGACACACTCATTGCTCTCACACACAGACACACACATTGCTCTCACATACAGACATACGCGTTGCTCTCAAACACAGACACATACATTGCTCTCACACACACAGACACACACATTGCTCACATACACAGTCATACACACGTTACTCACAGACCGACACACACATTCGCTCACACACAGACACGCACATTGCTCCCATAGACAGACACACACATTACTCTCACACCAGCCATATTTTGCTCTCTCACACACAGACACGCACATTGCTCTCTGACACAGACACACAGATTGCTCCGACACATAGACACACAGATTGCTCTCACACACAGAGACACACATTGCTCTCACACACAGACACACACATTACTCTCTCACACAGACACACAGATTGCTGCCGCACACAGACACATACGTTGCTCTCTCACACAGACACACACATTGCTCTCACACACAGACACACAAGTTGCTCTCACACAGACACACACATTGCTCTCTCACACAGACAAACACATTCCTCTCATACACAGACACACACATTACTCTCATGCGGAGACACACACACATTGCTCTCACACACAGACACACAAATTGCTCTCACACAGACACACACTCATTACTCTCTCACACAGACACACACTCATTACTCTCTCACACAGACACACACATTACTCTCCTACACATACACACACATTGCTCTCACACACAGACACAGAAATTGCTCTCACACAGACACACACTCATTACTCTCTCACATAGACACACAAATTGCTCTCACACAGACGCAAACATTGCTCTCACACACAGATACACACATTGCTTTCTCACACACAGACACACACATTGTCCTCACACACAGACACACACATTACTCACACACACAGACACACACATTGCTCTCTCACACAGAGACACACATATTACTGTCTCACACAGACACACACATTTCTCTCACACACAGACACAGACAGGTTGCTCTCATATACAGGCACACACACATTGCTCTCAAACACAGCCACACATTGCTATCTCACACACAGACACACACATTGCTCTCTCATATACAGATGCACACACGTCACTCTCACACATAGACACACACACATTACGCTCATACACAGACACACATATTGCTCTCTCACACACAGACACACACATTGATCTCACACACTGACACACACATTGTCCTCTCACACAGAGACACATGTTGCTCTCTCACACAGACACACACATTGCTCTCACACACAGACACACACATTGTTCTCTCACACAGACACACACATTGATCTCACACACAGACACACACATTGCTCTCACACACAGACACATTACTCTCTCACACAGACACACAGATTGCTCTCATGCACAGACACGTATGTTGCTCTGTCACACAGACACACACATTGCTCTCATATACAGACACAGACATTGCTCTCACACACAGACACACACGTTGCTATCTCATGTCCACACACATTGCTCTCTCACGCAGACACACACATTGCTCTCTCATAGACATACACATTGCTCTCTCACAGAGACAGACACGTTACACCCTCACACAGACACACAGATTGCTCTCATGCACAGACACATATGTTGCTCTCTCACACAGACACACACATTGCTATCTCATAGACACACACATTGCTCTCTCATAGACACACACACATTGCTCTCTCATAGACACACACACATTGCTCTCTCACACACAGACACACACATTGCTTTCACACACGCACACACACATTGCTCTCTGAGATAGACACACACATTGCTCTCACACACGCACACACACATTGCTCTCACACACAGACATACACATTGCTGTCACACATGGACACACACATTGCTCGCTCACACAGACGCAAACATTGCTCTCACACACAGATACACACATTGCTCTCACACACAGACACACACATTGCTCTGACACACGCACACACACATTGCTCTCTGACACAGACACACACATTGCTGTCACACACAGACATACACATTGCTGTCACACACGGACACACACATTGCTCTCTCACACAGACGCAAACATTGCTGTCACACACAGATACACACATTGCTCTCACACACTGACACACACATTTCTCTCTCACACACAGACACACATATTGCTTGCTCACACACAGACACACACATTGCCCTCACACACAGACACACACATTGCTCAACACACAGAGACACACATTGCTCTCTCACACAGAGACACACATATTATTGTCTCACACAGACACACACATTTCTCTCACACACAGATACAGACAGGTTGCTCTCACATACAGGCACACACAAATTGCTCTCAAACACAGCCAGACATTGCTATCTCACACACAGACACACACATTGCTCTCTCGTAAACAGCCACACACACATTACTCTCACACATAGACACACACATTACTCTCATACACAGACACACACATTGCTCTCTCACACACAGACACACACATTGCTCTCACACACAGACACACACATTGCCCTCACACACACACATAGCTCTCTCACACAGACACACAGATTGCTCTCACACACAGACACACACACATTTCTCTCACACACAGACACACACACATTGCTCTCACACACATACACACACACATTGCTCTCACACACATACACACACATTACTCTCTCACACAGACACACAGATTGCTCTCATGCACAGACACATATGTTGCTCTCTCACACAGACACACACATTGCTCTCATATACAGACACACACATTGCTCGCTCACACACAGACACACACATTGCTATCTCATATCCACACACATTGCTCTCTCACGCAGACACACACATTGCTCTCTCATAGACATACACATTGCTCTCACACACAGACACACACATTGCTCTCTCACAGAGACACACACATTGCTCTCTCATAGATACACATTGGTCTCACACACAGACACACACATTGCTCTCTCACATAGACAGACACATTGCTCTCACACACAGACACACACATTGCTCTCTCACACACAGACACACATATTGTTTGCTCACACACACACACACACACATTGCCCTCACACAGAGACGCACACATTGCTCTCACACACATAGACACACACATTGCCCTCTCACACACAGACACACATATTGTTTGCTCACACACACACACACACACACACACACACACATTGCTCTCTCACACAGAGACACACATATTACTGTCTCACACAGACACACACATTTCTCTCACACACAGATACAGACAGGTTGCTCTCATACACAGGTACACACACATTGCTCTCTCGTAAACAGACACACACACATTACTCTCACACATAGACACACACACATTACTCTCATACACAGACACACACATTTCTCTCTCACACACAGACACACACATTGCTCTCACACACAGACACACACATTGCTCTCTCACACAGTCACACAGATGGCTATCTCATATCCACACATTGCTCTCTCACGCAGACACACACATTGCTCTCTCATAGACATACACATTGCTCTCACACACAGACACACACATTGCTCTCTCACACAGACACACACATTGCTCCCTCATAGACATACACATTGCTCTCTCACAGAGACAGACACATTGCTCTCTCACACAGACACACACATTGCTCTCACACACAGACACACACATTGCCCTCACACACACACATAGCTCTCTCACACAGACACACAGATTGCTCTCACACACAGACACACACACATTTCTCTCACACACAGACACACACACATTGCTCTCACACACATACACACACACATTGCTCTCACACACATACACACACATTACTCTCTCACACAGACACACAGATTGCTCTCATGCACAGACACATATGTTGCTCTCTCACACAGACACACACATTGCTCTCATATACAGACACACGCATTGCTCGCTCACACACAGACACACACATTGCTATCTCATATCCACACACATTGCTCTCTCACGCAGACACACACATTGCTATCTCATATCCACACACATTGCTCTCTCACGCAGACACACACATTGCTATCTCATATCCACACACATTGCTCTCACACACAGACACACAGATTGCTCTCATGCACAGACACATATGTTGCTCTCTCACACAGACACACACATTGCTCTCATATACAGACACACACATTGCTCGCTCACACACAGACACACACATTGCTATCTCATATCCACACACATTGCTCTCAAACACAGACACACACATTGCTCTCTCACAGAGACACACACATTGCTCTCTCATAGATACACATTGGTCTCACACACAGACACACACATTGCTCGCTCACACAGGCACACACATTGCTCTCTCACACAGACACACACATTGCTCTCACACACAGACACACACACATTGCTCTCACACACACAGACACACATTGGTCGCACACTCGCACATTGCTCTCTCACACACAGACACACACATTGCTCTCTCACACACAGACACACACATTGCTCTCTCATAGAGACACACACATTGCTCTCTCATAGATACACATTGGTCTCACACACAGACACACACATTGCTCTCTCACGCAGACACACACATTGATCTCACACACTGACACACACATTGTCCTCTCACACAGAGACACATGTTGCTCTCTCACACAGACACACACATTGCTCTCACACACTGACACACACATTGTTCTCTCACACAGACACACACATTGATCTCACACACAGACATACACATTGCTGTCACACGGACACACACATTACTCTCTCACACAGACACACACATTGCTCTCACATACAGACACACTCATTGCTCTCACACACAGACACACACATTGCTCTCACATACAGACATACGCGTTGCTCTCAAACACAGACACATACATTGCTCTCACACACACAGACACACACATTGCTCACATACACAGTCATACACACGTTACTCACAGACCGACACACACATTCGCTCACACACAGACACGCACATTGCTCCCATAGACAGACACACACATTACTCTCACACCAGCCATATTTTGCTCTCTCACACACAGACACGCACATTGCTCTCTGACACAGACACACAGATTGCTCCGACACATAGACACACAGATTGCTCTCACACACAGAGACACACATTGCTCTCACACACAGACACACACATTACTCTCTCACACAGACACACAGATTGCTGCCGCACACAGACACATACGTTGCTCTCTCACACAGACACACACATTGCTCTCACACACAGACACACAAGTTGCTCTCACACAGACACACACATTGCTCTCTCACACAGACAAACACATTCCTCTCATACACAGACACACACATTACTCTCATGCGGAGACACACACACATTGCTCTCACACACAGACACACAAATTGCTCTCACACAGACACACACTCATTACTCTCTCACACAGACACACACTCATTACTCTCTCACACAGACACACACATTACTCTCCTACACATACACACACATTGCTCTCACACACAGACACAGAAATTGCTCTCACACAGACACACACTCATTACTCTCTCACATAGACACACAAATTGCTCTCACACAGACGCAAACATTGCTCTCACACACAGATACACACATTGCTTTCTCACACACAGACACACACATTGTCCTCACACACAGACACACACATTACTCACACACACAGACACACACATTGCTCTCTCACACAGAGACACACATATTACTGTCTCACACAGACACACACATTTCTCTCACACACAGACACAGACAGGTTGCTCTCATATACAGGCACACACACATTGCTCTCAAACACAGCCACACATTGCTATCTCACACACAGACACACACATTGCTCTCTCATATACAGATGCACACACGTCACTCTCACACATAGACACACACACATTACGCTCATACACAGACACACATATTGCTCTCTCACACACAGACACACACATTGCTCTCACACACAGACACACACAATGCTCTCACACACAGACACACACATTACTCTCTCACACAGACACACAGATTGCTCTCATGCACAGACACACACATTGCAGTCTCACACACAGACACAGACATTGCTCTCACACACAGACACACACATTGCTCTCACACACAGACACACACATTTATCTCACACACAGACACACATTGCTAACTCTTATTCACACACATTGCTCTCTCACACAGACACATACTTTGCTCTCTCATAGACATACACATTGCTCTCTCACAGAGACACACAGATTGCTCTCTCATAGACAGATGCATTGCTCTCATCATAGACACACCTTGGTCTCACACACAGACACACACATTGCAGTCTCACACACAGACACATACATTGCTCTCACACACAGACACACACATTGCTCTCACACACACACACAGATTGCTCTCTCACACAGACACACAGATTGCTCTCACACACAGACACACACATTTACCTCACACACAGACACACATTGCTAACTCTTATTCACACACATTGCTCTCTCACACAGACACATACTTTGCTCTCTCATAGACATACACATTGCTCTCTCACACAGAGACACGCACATTGCTCTCTCATAGACACACACATTGCTCTCACACACAGACACACGCATTGCTCTCTCACACAGACACACAAATTGCTCTCCCACACAGACACACACATTGCTCTCACACACAGACACACACATTGCTCTCTCACACAGTCACACACATTGCTCTCACACACAGACATACACATTGCTGTCACACACGGACACACACATTACTCTCTCACACAGACACACACATTGCTCTCACATACAGACACACACGTTGCTCTCATACACAGTCACATAATTACTCACACACCGACACACACACATCACTCTCACACATAGAAACAAACAGACACGCATTTTGCTCCCATAGACAGACACACACACATTACTCACACACCGACACACACACATTACTCTCACACACAGACACACACATTACTCTCTCACACAGACACACAGATTGCTCCAACACACAGACACACCCATTGCTCTCACACACAGACACACACATTACTCTCTCACACAGACACACACATTGCTCTCACACACAGACATACACATTGCTCTCACACACGGACACACACATTACTCTCTCACACAGACACACACATTGCTCTCATACACAGACACATACATTGCTCTCACACACACAGACACACACATTGCTCTCATACACAGTCACATAATTACTCACACACCGACACACACACATTACTCTCACACACAGAAACAAACAGACACGCAATTTGCTCCCATAGACAGACACACACACATTACTCACACACCGACACACACACACATTACTCTCACACGCAGACACACACATTGCTCTCTCACACAGACACACAGATTGCTCCAACACACAGACACACACATTACTCTCTCACACAGGCACACACGTTACTCTCTCACACAGAGACCCAGATTGCTCTCTCACACAGACACACACACGTTTCTCTCATACACAGACACACACATTACTCTCACACACACAAACACACATTGCTCTCTCACACAGACACACTCATTGCTCTCGTACACAGACACACACGTTGCTCTCACACACAGACACACACATTTCTCTCACACAGACACACACTCATTACTCTCTCACATAGACACACACATTGCTCTCACACACAGAGACACACACATTGCTCGCACACACAGTTACACGCGTTGCTCTCACACACACAGAAACACATTGCTATCACACACAGACACACACATTGCTCTCACACAGACACACACATTGCTCTCTCATAGACACACACATTACTCTCTCACACAGACACACATATTGCTGTCACTCACAGACACACACATTACTCTCTCACACAGACACACACATTACTCTCTCACACAGACACACACATTGCTCTCACACACAGACACACACATTGCTTTCTCACACAGACACACACATTGCTCTCATACACAGACACACATTACTCTCATGCGCAGACACACACACATTGCTCTTACACACAGACACACAAATTGCTCTCTAATAGACACACACATTACTCTCTCACACAGACACACACAATGCTCTCACACAGACATACTCATTACTCTCTCACACAGACACACACATTGCTCTCACACACAGTCACACACGCTGCTCTCACACACACAGACACACATTGCTATCACACAAAGACACACACATTGCTCTAACACAGACACACATATTACTCTCATACACAGACACACACACTGCTCTCATACACAGACACACACATTGCTCTCACACATAGACACACACATTGCTCTCACACACCGAGACACACACATTGCTCGCACACACAGTCACATGCGTTGCTCTCACACACAGACACACATTGCTATCACACACAGACACACATTGCTCTCACACAGACACACACATTGCTCTCTCACACAGACACACACATTGCTCTCTCATCGACACACACATTACTCTCACACACAGACACACACATTGCTCTCTCACACAGACCCATCCTTCCTGCATCTACCCTGTCTAGTCCTGTTAGAAATTTATAGGCTTCTATGAGATCCACCCTCATTCTTCTGACCTCCAGCGAATATAATCCTAACCAACTCAATCTCTCCTCATATGTCAGTTCCACCATCCGAGGAATCAGTCTGGTAAACCTTCGCTGCACTCCCTCTATATCAAGAACATCCTTCCTCAGATAAGGAGACCAAAACTGCTCACAACATTCCAGGTGCGGTCTCACCAAGGCCCTGTACAATTGCAGCAAGACATTCCTATTCCTGTACTCGAATCCTCTGGCTATGAAGGCCAACATACCATTTGCCTTCTTTACCGCCTGCTGCACCTGCATGCTTACCTTCAGCGACTGGTGTACGAGGACACCTGGGTCTCGTTGCACATTCCCCTCTCTCAATTTATAGCCATTCAGATAATAATCCGCCTTCCTGTTTTTGCTACCAAAATGGATAACCTCACATTTATCCACATTATACTGCATCTGCCATGCATTTGCCCATTTACTCACCTTGTCCAATTCACACTGAAGCATCTCTGCATCCTCCTCACAGCTCACCCTCCCACCCAGCTTTGTGTCATCTGTAAATTTGGAGATATTACATTTAATTCCCTCATCTAAATCATTAATATATAGTGAATAACTGGGGTCCCAGCACCGATCCCTGTGGTACCCCACTAGTACTCCATTCAGATAAACACCCGTTTATTCCTACTCTGTTTCCTGTCTGCCAACCAGTTTTCTATCCATCTCAATACACTACCCCCAATCCGATGCGCTTTACTTTTACATGCTAATCTCTTATGTGGGACTTTGTCGAAAGCCTTCTGAAAGTCCAAATAAACCACATCCACTGGCTCCACCTCATCAACTCTACTAGTTACATTCTTGAAAAATTCCAGTAGATTTGTCAAGCATGATTTCCCTTTCGTAAATCCATGCTGACTCTGTCCGATTCTGCCACTGTTTTCCACGTGCTCAGCTATTAAATCTTTTATAATGGACTCCAGAATTTTCCCCACTACCGACGTCAGGCTGACTGGTCTATAATTCCCTGTTCTCTCTCTACCTCCCTTTTTAAATAGTGGGGTTACATTAGCTACCCTCCAATTTACAGGAACTGTTCCAGAGTCTATAGAATCTCGGAAGATGACCACCAATGCATCCACTCTTTCTAGGTCCACTTCCTTAAGTACTCTGGGATGTAGATTATCAGGCCCTGGGGATTTATCAGCCTTCAACCCATGAATTTCCCCAACACCATTTCCCTACTAATACTGATTTCTTTCAGTTCCTCCCTCTCACTAAACCCTGTGTTCCCCAACATTTCTGGTATGTTATTTGTGTCCTCCTTTGTGAAGACAGAACCAAAAGTATGTATTTATTTGGTCAGCCATTTCTTTGTTCCCCATTATAAATTCTCCTGTTTCTGACTGTAAGGCACCTACATTTGTCTTCACCAATCTTTTTCTCTTCACATACCTATAGAAACTTTTACAGTCAGTTCTTAGGTTCCCTGCAAGCTTACTGTCGTACTCTATTTCCCCCTTCTTAATCAATCCATTGGTCCTCCTTTGCTGAATTCTAAACTGCTCCCAATCCTCAGGTCTGTTGTTTTTTTCTGGCCAATTTGTATGCTTCGTCCTTGGATCTAACACTACCTCTAATTTCCCTTGTAAGCCATGGTTTGGCCACCTTTCCTGTTTTACTTTTGCGCCTCATACCATCGTAGTCTCCTTTATTAAGATTCAGGACCCTCGTCTCAGAATCAACTACGTCATTCTCCACTGAGCCCACTCACTGACCCCACTGACACCACTTACTGACCCCACTCACTGACCCCACTCACTGACCACAGTCACTGATCCAATTCACTGACCCCACTGACACCATTTACTGACCCCACTCTCTGACCCAATACACTGACCCCACTCACTGACCGCACTCACTGACCGCACTCACTGACCGCACTCACTGACCGCACTCACTGACCGCACTCACTGACCGCACTCACTGACCGCACTCACTGACCGCACTCACTGACCGCACTCACTGACCGCACTCACTGACCCCACTCACTGACCCCACTCACTGACCCCACTCACTGACCCCACTCTCTGACCCAACACACTGACACCACTGACCCCACTCACTGACCCCACTGACCCCACTCACTGACCCCACTCTCTGACCCAACACACTGACACCACTGACCCCACTCTCTGACCCCACTCACTGACCACACTGACCCCACTCTCTGACCCCACTCTCTGACCCCACTCACTGACCACACTGACCCCACTCACTGACCCCACTCTCTGACCCAACACACTGACACCACTGACCCCACTCTCTGACCCCACTCACTGACCACACTGACCCCACTCAGTGACCCCACTCTCTGATCCCACTCACTGACCACACTGACCCTACTCATTGACCTATTTTCTGTTCCTCTGCAGGACTGTCAGTCGAAAGATTCTGCATGACTGGTGGGAAGAGTCCAATTGAGTATTTGAAAGCTTATCACACCAACCTTTACCTATCAGCTGATTCAGAGAAAGTGCAAGATGCTATTGAGCAAGGTGAGCGCAGACCAATCATTCAGCTTTCCATGGTAACCCTTATCACACACCAAAGAAATATTTCAATGGTACAAACATGACCAAGGCAGTTACTTCACTGCTGCAGCCTGTAAGACTGTTCCACTGACCCCAGGGCTGCACAGAAGTGATTGCTCACTTTCAATTGAGTCTGTCTCTATTCAACATCTCCTTGTGTTGACCAGAACCTGCACGTAGTCATCGTCCTGGGGTGAGTATCCCATGTGTATACTCCTGATGTGACCTCTTCCACTCTCACTCAATCTGGGGCGATGTCATCATTTGGACTCCAGTTGTTAATTTGCAGTGTGAGCTTACCTAGACGAAAAGGATTCCTCGGGGTGAGGAGGGGGACTGATGTGCAAATGACACTCCTTAACTTCCGCATGGCACTCATCTTCAGTAGATAAGTGGTTACCTTCAGATTCACAAAAATCTGTTCTCTCTCTACTATTCCCAGTCCCCCTTTGGCCTTTAAATGTGTGATGATAACAAGAGTATTCACAGAGAAAGGTCATGAGAGTAATCACAGAGAGAGGGAGCAGAATAATCAGAGAGAGAGGGAACAGGGTAATTACAGAGAGAGGAGCAGAGTAATTACAGAGATAGGGAACAGCGTAATCAAAGAGAGAGAAGGGGAGCAGAGTAATTGCAGAGGGAGGGAACATAGTAATCAGAGAGACAGAGGGAACAGAGTAACCACAGAGGCAGGGAACAGAGTAATCACAAAGAGAGGGAACAAAGGAATCATAGAGAGAGGGACCAGAGTAAGCACAGAGAGAGGGAACAGAGTAACCAGACAGAGAGGGAGCAAAGCAATTACAGAGAGAGGGAACAGAGTAACCAGAGGGAGAGGGAGCAGAGTAATTACAGAGAGAGGGAACAGAGTAATCACAGAGAAAGGGAAGAGAGCAATCATGGAGAGAGGGAACAGAGTAATCAGAGAGAAACGGAGCAGAATAAACTTAGAGAGAGGGAACAGAGTAAGCACAGACAGATGGAACAGAGCAATCACAGAGAAAGGAAACAGAGCAATCACAGAGAGAGGGAACAGAGTAATCACAGGGCAAGAGAACAGAATAATCACAGAGAGAGGAAGCAGAGTAATCTCAGAGAGAGGGAACAGAGTAATCAGCGAGAGATAGAACAGAGTAATCACAGGGAGAGGGAGCTGAGTAATCGCAGGAAGAGGGAACAGATTAATTGTCCAGGGAAGGAACAAAGTATTCACAGACAGAGAGCAGAATAATCACTAAGAGAGGAGACAGATTAATTGCAGACAGAGGGAACAGAGTATTCGTGGTGAGAGGGAACAAAGCAGTCACAGTGAGAGGGAACAGCATAATCACAGAAAAAAGAGACAGAGTAATCACAGAGAGAGGGATGAGGATAAGCACAGAGATAGAGAGAGAACAGAGTAATCACAGATAGAGGGAACAGAGTAATCATAGAGAGAAAGACCAGAATAATCATAAAGGGAGGGACCAGAATAATCACAGAAACAGGGAACAGAGTAATCACAGAGAGAGGAGACAGAGTAATTGCAGAGAGAGGGAACATAATAATTGTAGAGAGAGGGAACAGAGTAAACACAGGCAGAGCATACAGTGTAATTGAAAGAGAGGGAACAGAGTAATCACAATGAGAGAGGAGACAGGTAATTGCAGAGGGAATGAACAGAGTAATCACAGAGAGAGAGAACTGATTAATCACAGAGAGCGAAAACAGAATAATCACAGAGAGAGGGAACTGAGTAATCAGATAGATAGGGACAAAGTAATGGCAGAGAGAGTGAACAAAGTAATCGCAGAGAGAGGGAACAGGCTAATCATAAAGAGGGGGAAGAGAGTAAGCACAGAGGGAGGAAACAGAGTAATTGCAAAGAGACAGAAAACAGTAATCACAGAGAGAGAAAACAATGTAATCACAGAGATCAAGAACAGAGTAATCACAGAGAGAGGGTGCTGAGTAATCAGAGAGAGGGAACAGAGTAATCACAGAGAGAGGGAGCTGAGTAATCAGAGAGAGAAAGGGAAGAGAGTAATCACAGAAAGTGGGAGCAGAGTAATCACAGAGCGAGGGACCATAGCAATCAGAGAGATGGGACAAAGTAATGGCAGAGAGAGTGAAGAGAATAATCATAGAGATAGAGAACAGAGTAATCACAGAGAGAGGAGACAGGGTAATTGCAGAGGGAGTGAACAGAGTAATCCCACAGAGAGGGAACAAATTAATCACGGAGAGAGAGAGCAGAGCAATCACAGATGGAGGGAACATATTAATCAGAGAGAGAGAGAGAACAGGGTAATCACTGAGAGATTGAACAGAGTAATCACAGAGAGAGTGAACAGAGTAATCATAGAGAGAGGGAACAGAGCAATCACAGAGGGACAAAGTAATGACAGAGAGAGGGAACAGAGTTAATCACCAAGGGACAGTACAAAGTAATCACCAAAAGAAGGGACGGTGTAATCACAGAGAGAGGAGCAAAATAATTGCACAGAAAGGAACACAGGAATCACAGAGAGAGGGGACAGAGTTATTAGAGGGAGGGAACAGAGTAATCACAGAGGAAAAGAGCTCAGTATTCTAGAGAGAGGGGTCAGAATAAATATAGAGAGAGGAGACAATGTAATAGCAGAGAGAGTGAACAGACTAATGGCAGAGAGAGGGAACAGAGTGATCTCAGAGAGGGAAGCAGAGTAATCACAGATAGAGGGAACAGAATAATCATAGAGAGAGGGAGCAGATGAATCACAGAGAGAGGGAGCAGAGTAATCACAGAGAGGGAGCATAGTATTCACAGAGGGTACAGAGTAATCATAGAGATAGGGAACAGCGTAATCACAGAGAGAGGGAACAAAGTAATCACACAGGGAGGGAGCAGAGTAATCACAAATAGAGGGAATAGATTAATCAGAGAGAGAGAGAGAGAACAGTGTAATCACAGAGAGAGGGTGCAGAGTAATCACAGAAAGAGGAACAGAGTAATCATAGAGGGAGAGAACAGAGTAATCACAGAGAGAGGAAACAGGGCAATTACAGAGAGAGTGAACAGAATATTGTAGAGAGAGGACAGAGAGCAATCACAGAGAGAGGGAGTAGAGTAGTCACAGAGAGGGAACAGAGTAATCAATTAGAGAGGGAACAAATTAGTCACAGAGAGAAGGTACAGAATGATCATGAGAAAAGGAACAGAATAATCACAGAGAAGGAACTGAGTAATCATGGAAAGAAGGAACAGAGTAATCAGAGGGAGAGGAGACAGCATAATTGCAGAAAGAGGGAACTGAGTAATTACAGAGAGAAGGAACAGAGTATTCATGGAGAGGATGAACAGAGTCATCACAGGGAGAGGGAGCAGAGTAATCATAGAGAGAGTGTACAGAGTAAGCACAATCAGAGGGAACAGAGAGAAGAAACAGAGTAATCGCAGAGAGAGGGACAGAGTAATCACAGAGAATGAACAGAGTAATCATGGAGAGAAGGAATGGAGTAAACACAGGGAGAGGAGACAGCTTAATTGCAGGGAGAGGGAACAGTGTAATCACAGACATAGTGAACAAATTAATCACAAATTAATAATTTAATCACCCACTATGAACATCCTGGGGGGTTATCATTGACCAGAAACTGAACTGGACTAGCCATATAAATACTGCGGCTACAAGAGCAGGTCAGAGGCTAGGAATAGTGTGATGAGTAACTCGCCTCTTGACTCCCTAAAGCCTGTCCACCATCTACAAGGCACAAGTCAGGATTGTAATGGAATACTCCCCACTTTCCTGGATGAGTGCAGATCCAACAACACTCAAGAAGCTTGACACCACCCAGGACAAAGCAGCCCGCTTGATTGGAACCACATCCACAAACATTCACTCCCTCCACCACCGACGCACAGTAACAGCAGTGTGTACCATCTACAAGATGCACAGCAGGAACTCATCAAGGCTCCTTAAACAGCACCTTCCAAACCCACGACCACTACCACCTGGAAGGACAAGGGCAGCAGATAGATGGAAACACCACCACCTAGAAGTTCCCTCCCAAGTCACTCACCATCCTGACTTGGAAATATTCACCATTCCTTCACTGTCACTGGGTCAAAATCCTGGAATTCCCTCTCTAACAGCCCTGTGGGTGTACCTACACCACATGGAATGCAGCGGTTCAAAAATGCAGCTCACCACCACCTTCTCAAGGGCAACTAGGGATCGGCAATAAATGCTGACCCAGCCAGTGAAGCCCACATCCCGTGAATCAATTAAAAAATATATTCATGGGGGAGTGACACTGGTTGCTTATACTCATGGAGAGTGACTCTGATTGTGTACACCATGGAGAGTGAGTCTGAGTACACTCATGCAGAGTTACTCTGACTATGGACACTGTTGGAGACTATCTCTGAGTATACGCTTGGAGAGTGACTCTGATTGTGTACACACTTGGAGAGTAACTGAGTACACTCTTGGAGTTTGGCTCTGACTGAGTACACTCTTGGAGTTTGGCTCTGACTGAGTACACTCTTGGAGTTTGGCTCTGACTGAGTACACTCTTGGAGTGTGACTCTGATCAAGCACACTTTTGGAGAGTGATTCTAAATGTGTACACTCTTAAAGTGTGACTCCGATTACACTCTTGCAGATTGTATATACTCTTGGAGACTATCTCTGAGTACACTCTTGGAGGGTGACTCTGATTGTGTACGCTCTTGGAGAGTCACTCTGCGTACACTGTTGGAGAATGACTGATTGTGTACACTCATGAAGTGTGTCTCTAAGTACACTTTTGGAGAGTGATTTATTGCGTACATTGATGGAAGAGAGACTCTGATTGCGTATAATCATGAAGAGTGACACTGAGTTCACTCTTGGAGAGTGACTCTGATTGAGTACATCTTGAAGTGTAACGCTGATTGAGTTCACTCTTGGAGAGTGTCTGATTGTGTACACACTTGGATTGTGACTCTGATTTTATACACTCTTGGGGTGTGACTCTGAGTTCACTCTTGGAGAGTGACTCTAATTGTGGTGTACACTGTTGGAGAGTGAGTGATTGTGTACACTCATGGAGTGTGTCTCTGAGTACACTCCTGGAGAGTGGCTCTGACTGTGTACACTCTTGAAGTGTGACTCTCAGTTCACTTTTGGAGAGTGACTCTGATTGTGTACACTCATGGACAGGAGACTCTGATTGTGTGCACTCATGGAGAGTGACTGATTGTGTACACACTTGGAGAGTGACTCTGGGTATGCTCTTGGAGAGTGACACTGATTGCCAACACTCATGGAAAGCAACTCTGAGTACACTCTTGGAGAGTGATTCTGATTGTGTACACTCTTGGGGAGTGACTGATTGTGTACACACTTGGAGAGTGACTCTGGGTATGCTCTTGGAGAGTGACACTGATTGCCAACACGCATGTAGAGCAACTCTGAGTACACTCTTGGAGAGTGATTCTGATTGTGTACAGTCTTGGGGAGTAACCCTGAGTACACTCTTGGAAAGTGTCACAGATTTTGTACACTCTTGGAAAGTGACTCTGATTGTGTATACTCATCGAGAGAGACTCTGTTTGTATACACTAAAGAACAGTGACTCTAATTGTGTACATTCAAGGAGAGTGACTCTGTGTGTACTCATAGAAGAGTGATCCTTATTGTGCATACTCATGAAGAGTGATTCTAATTGTGTATATTCTTGGGCGAGTGACACTAACAGTGTACACTTGTGGAAGAGAGACTTTGATTGTGTACACTCACGGAAGAGAGACTCTGATTGTGTATACTCATGGAGAGTGACTCTGATTGTGAATGCTGATGAAGAGTGACTCTGGCTGTGTATACTCATGGGAGAGTGACTCTGAGTGGGTACACTCATGGAGAGTGACTCTGATTGTGTACACACTTGGAGAGTAACTGAGTACACTCATGGAGTTTGGCTCTGACTGTGTACACTCTTGGAGTGTGACTCTGATCAAGCACACTTTTGGAGAGTGATTCTAAATGTGTACACTCTTAAAGTGTGACTCCGATTACACTCATGCAGATTGTATACACTCTTGGAGACTATCTCTGAGTACGCTCTTGGAGGGTGACTCTGATTGTGTACGCTCTTGGAGTGCGACTCTGAGTTCACTCTTGGAGAGTCACTCTGATTGTGTACGCTCTTGGAGAGTCACTCTGCGTATACTGTTGGAGAATGACTGATTGTGTACACTCATGGAGTGTGTCTCTAAGCACACTTTTGGAGAGTGATTTATTGCCTACATTGATGGAAGAGACACTCTGATTGCGTATAATCATGAAGAGTGACACTGAGTTCACTCTTGGAGAGTGACTCTGATTGTGTACACTCTTGAAGTGAATCTGAGTTCACTCTTGGAGAATGACTCTGATTGAGTACATCTTGAAGTGTGACGCTGATTGAGTTCACTCTTGGAGAGTGTCTGATTGTGTACACACTTGGATTGTGACTCTGGTTTTATACACTCTTGGGGTGCGACTCTGAGTTCACTCTTGGAGAGTGACTCTGATTGTATACACACTTGGAGAGTGACTCTGAGTACACTCATGCAGAGTGACTCTGGTTGTGTACATTCTTGGAGAGTGATTCTGTTTGTATACACTGTTGGAGAGTGACTGATTGTGTACACTCATGGAGTGTGTCTCTGAGTACACTCCTGGAGAGTGGCTCTGACTGTGTACACTCTTGAAGTGTGACTCTCAATTCACTTTGGAGAGTGACTCTGATTGTGTACACTCATGGACAGGAGACTCTGATTGTGTACACACTTGGAGAGTGACTCTGGGTATGCTCTTGGAGAGTGACACTGATTGCCAACACTCATGGAGAGCAACTCTGAGTACACTCTTGGAGAGTGATTCTGATTGTGTACACTCTTGGGGAGTAACCCTGAGTACACTCTTGGAAAGTGTCACAGATTTTGTACACTCTTGGAAATTGACTCTGATTGTGTATACTCATCGAGAGAGACTCTGTTTGTATACACTAAAGAACAGTGACTCTAATTGTGTACATTCAAGGAGAGTGACTCTGTGTGTACTCATAGAAGAGTGATCCTTATTGTGCATACTCATGAAGAGTGATTCTAATTGTGTATATTCTTGGGCGAGTGACACTGACAGTGTACACTTGTGGAAGAGAGACTTTGATTGTGTACACTCACGGAAGAGAGACTCTGATTGTGTATACTCATGGAGAGTGACTCTGATTGTGAATGCTGATGAAGAGTGACTCTGGTTGTGTATACTCATGGGAGAGTGACTCTGAGTGGGTACACTCATGGAGAGTGACTCTGATTGTGTATACACATGGAGAGTGACTCTGATTGTGTATACACATGTGACGGTGACTCTGATTGGGCATATTCATTGAGACTGACTCTGATTGTATATACTGATGGAGAGTGACTCTGATGGTGTATACTCTTGGAGAGTGACTCTGATTTTGTGTACTGATGGAGAATGACTGTGATTGTGTATACTGATGAAAGAGTGATTCTGGTTGTGTATACTGATGGAGAGTGTCTCTGATTGTGTATACTCATGGGAGAGTGACTCTGATTGTGTACAGTCATGGAGAGTACCTTTGATTGTGTACACTCATTGAGAATGACTCTGGTTGTGTATAATCATGGTAAGGTGACTCTGATTGTGTATACTGATGAGCAGGTGGCTCTGGTTGTGTGCACTCATGAAGAGTGACTCTGACGGTGTACAGTCTTGGAGAGTGACTCTGTGCATACTCATGGAGAGTGACACTGATTGTGTATTCTAATGGAGCGTGACTCTGAATGTGTACACTCATGGAGAGTGACTCTGAATGTGTACATTCTTGGAGAGTGATTCTGTTTGTGGTGTACACTGTTGGAGAGTGACTGATTGTGTACACTCATGGAGTGTGTCTCTGAGTACACTCCTGGAGAATGGCTCTGATTGTGTACACTCTTGGAGTGTGACTCTCAGTTCACTTTTGGAGAGTGACTCTAATTGTGTACACTCATGGACAGGAGACTCTGACTGCATGTACTCATGGAGAGCAACTGATTATGTACACACTTGGTGAGTGACTCTGGGTACACTCTTGGAGAGTGACACTGATTGTCCACACTCATGGAAAGCAACTCTGAGTACACTCTTGGAGAGTGCTTCTGATTGTGTACACTCTTGGGGAGTAACCCTGAGTACACTCTTGAAGAGTGACACAGATTTTGTACACTTTTGGAGAGTTACTCTGATTGTGTATACTCATGGACAGTGACTCTAATTGTGTACATTCATGGAGAATGACTCTGTGTGTATTCATAGAAGAGTGGTCCTTATTGTGCATACTCATGAAGAGTGATTCTAATTGTTTATATTCTTGGGCGATGACACTGACGGTGTACACTTGTGGAAGAGAGACTCTGATTGCGTATACTTGTGGAGAGTGACTCTGATTGTGAATGCTGATGAAGAGTGACACTAGTTGTGTATACTCATGGGAGAATGACTCTGATGGTGCACACTCTTGGAAAGTGACTCTGTGTATACTCATGGAGAGCGACGCTGATTGTGTACACTCATGGAGAGTGACTCTGGTTGTGTATACTCTTAGTGAGTGACTCTAAGTGGCAGATGGAATTTAACCTTGAAAAGTGTGAGGTGATACACTTTGGAAGGAGTAATTTGACAAGTAAGTATTCAATGAACGGCATGACACTAGGAAGTTCTGAGGAACAAAGTGACCTTGGCGTGTGTGTCCGTAGATCTCTGAAGGCAGAGGGCATGTTAATGGGGTGGTGAAAAAGGCATATGGGACATTTGCCTCAGGATTACTCCCTGTGCCACGTGCCAGTGAGGCTAGAAATAGGAAGATAGAGCAGCTAAACACGTGGCTGAACAGATGGTGTGGGAGGGAAGGTTTCCGATATCTGGATCATTGGGATCTCTTCCGGGGCAGGTGAGACCTGTACAAGAAGGACAGGTTGCATCTAAACTGAGGGGCACCAATAGCCTGGCTGCAAGGTTTGCTAGCGTCACTCGGGAGGATTTAAACTAGTATGGCAGGGGGGTGGAAACCAGAGCAATAGGTCAGCAGGTGAAATAAGGCATCAAGGCCGCATTTGACCAAGTGTAGCATCAAGGAGCCCTAGCAAAACTGGAGTCAGTGGGAATTAGGGGGAAAACTCTGCACTGGTTGGAGTCATACCTAGCACAAAGGAAGATTGTTGTGGTTGTTGGAGGTCAATCACTGCAGCAGTTCCTCAGGGTAGTGTCCTCAGCCCAACCATCTTCAGCTGCTTCATCAATGACCTTCCTCCCATCGAGAGGTCAGAAGTGGGGATGTTCACTGATGATTGCACAATGTTCAGCACATTCGCAACTCCTCAGACACTGAAGCGGCCCATGTCCAAATGCAGCAAGACCTGGATAATATCCAGTCTTGGGCTGACAAGTGGCAAGTAACATTCGCACCACACAAGTGTCAGGCAATGACCGTCTCCTAAAGAGAGAATCCAACCATTGCCCTTTGACATTCAGTGGCATTACCATCACTGAATCCCCCACTATCAACGTCCTGGGGGTTACCATTGACCAGAAACTGAACTGGACTAGCCAAATAAATACTGTGGCTTCAAGAACAGGTCAGAGGCTAGGAATCCTGTGACGAGTAGCTCACCTCCCGACTCCCCAAAGTCTGTCCACCATCTACAAGGCACAAGTGTGATGGAATACTCCCCACTTGCCTGGATGAGTACACCTCCAACGACACTCAAGAAGCTTGACACCACCCAGGACAAAGCAGCTCGCTTGATTGGAACCACATCCACAAACATTCACTCCCACCACCACCGACACAGAGTAGCAGCAGTGTGTACCATCTACAAGATGCACTGCAGAAATTCACCAAGGATCCTTCAACAGCACCTTCCAAACCCAAGACCACTACCATCTAGAAGGACAAGGGCTGCAGATAAATGGGAACACCACCACCTGGAATTTCCCCTCCAAGTCACTCACTATCCTGACTTGGAAATATATCGCCGTTCCTTCACTGTCACTGGGTCAAAATACCTGGAATTCGCTCCCTAACAGCACTGTGGGTGTACCTACACCACATGGACTGCAGTGGTTCAAGAAGACAGCTCACCACCACCTTCTCAAGGACAATTAGGGATGGGCAATAAATGCTGTCTCAGCCAGTGTAGCCCACATCCCGTGAATGAATTTAAAAAATACTCATGGGAGAGTGAAACTGGTTGTTTATACTCATGAGGAGTGACTCTGATTGTGTACACACTTGGAGAACGAGTGAGTACGCTCTTGGAGTTTGGCTCTGATTGAGTACACTCTTCAAGTGTGACTCGGAGCACACTCTTGGAATGTGACTCTGATTGAATACACTCTTAGAGAGTGACTCTAAATATGTACACTCTTGGAGTGTGACTCCGCTTGTGTACGCTGTTGGGGTGTGTCTCTGAGTTCCCATTTGGAGAGTCACTCTGATTATGTACACTCTTGGAGAGTAACTCTGTTTGCGTATACTGTTGGAGAGTGACTGATTGTGTACACTCTTGGAGTGCGTCTGAGTACATTCTTGGAAAGTGACTCTGATTGTGTACGCTCTTGAAGTGTGACTCTGATTGAGTACATTCTTGGAGAGTGACTGTGATTATGTACACTCTTGGGGTTTGACTCTGAGTTCACTCTTGGAGAGTGACTGATTGTGTACATACTTGGAGAGTGACTCTGAATGTGTACACTCTTGGAGTGTGACTGTGATTGAGTACATTCTTTGGGTGTGACTCTGAATACACACTTGGAGAGTGACTCTGATTGTGTACACTCATGGAGAGTGACTCTGATTGTGTGCATTCTTGGAGAGTGGCCCTGATTGTGTACACTCTTGGGGTTTGACTCTTGAGTTCACGCTTGGAGAGTGAGTGATTGTGTACACACTTGGAGAGTGATCCTGAGTACACTCTTGGAGTGTGATTCCGATTGTGTACACTCATGGAAAGTGAGACTGAGTACATTCTTGGAAAGTGCCTCTGATTGTGCACGCTCTTGGACAGTGACCCTGAGTATACTCTTGCAGAGTGACTCTGAGCACACTCTTTGTCAGTGACTCTGATTCTGTTCTCTTGGAGAGTGACACCGAGTACAACATTGGAGAGTGACCATGATTGTGTACACTCTTGGAGAGTGACCCTGAGTGCACTCATGGAGAGTGATTCTGAATGTGTACACACTTGGAAAGTGACTCTGAGTACATGCACGGAGAGTGACTCTGAGTGTGTACACACTTGGAGAGTGACCCTGAGTACATTCATGGAGAGTGACTCTGAATGTGTACATTCTTGGAGAGTGACTCTGATTGTCTACACTCTTGTTGGAGTGTGACTATGTACATTCTTGGAGTGTGACTCTGATTGTGTACACACTTGGAGAGTGACCCTGAGTACACTCTTGCAGTGTGACCCTGAGTACACTCTTGCAGAGTGACTCTGAGCACACTCTTTGTGAGTGACTCTGATTCTGTTCTCTTGGAGAGTGACACCGAGCACAACATTGGAGAGTGACCATGATTGTTTACACTCTTGGAGAGTGACCCTGAGTACACTCATGGAGAGTGATTCTGAATGTGTACACACTTGGAGAGTGACCCTGAGTACATTCATGGAGAGTGACTCTGAATGTGTACACTCTTGGAGAGTGACTCTGATTGTCTACACTCTTGTTGGAGTGTGACTATGATTGAGTACATTTTTGGAGTGTGACTCTGAGTTCACTCTTGGAGTGTGACTCTGATTGAGTACACTCTTGGGGAGTATCTCTGAGTACCCTCTTGGAGAGTGACTCTGATTGTGTACACACTTGCAGAGTGACTCTGAGTACACTCTTAGAGATTGACCCAGATTGTGTACACTCTTGGAGTGTGACTAATTGTGTACAGATTTGAAGAGTTACTCTGAGTACACTGTTGGATTGTGACTCCGATTGAGTACGCTTTTGGAGAGTATCTCTGAGTGCACTCTTAGAGATTGACCCTAATTGTGTACACTCTTGGAGTGCACCTCTGAAACACTCATGCAGAGTTATTCTGATTGTGTACACTCTTGGAGACTTTCTCCGAGTACACTCTTGGAGAGTGACTCAGATTATGTACACTGTTGGAGTGCAACTCTGAGGACACCCTTGGAGAGTGACTCTAGTTGTATACACACTTGGAGAGTGACTCTGAGCACACTCTTGGAGAGTGACTCTGAGCACACTCTTGGAGAGTGACTCTGAGCACACCCTTGGAGAGTGACTGATTGTGTACACTCTTGGAGAGTGACTCTGATGGTATACACACTTGGAGAGTGACTCTGATGGTATACACTTGGAGAGTGACTCTGGGTACACTCTTGGAGAGTGACTCTGATTATGTACACTCTTGGAGCGTGACGCTGTGTGCACTCTTGGAGAGTGTTTCTAATTGTGTACACCCTTGGGCAGTGACCCTGAGTACATTCTTGGAAAGTGACTATGAGGACACTCTTGGAGTGTGACTCTGAGTGCACTCTTGAAGAGTGACTCTGAACGTGTACACTTTTGAAGTGTGATTCTGTAAACACTCTTGGAGAGTGACTCTGATTTTGTACACCCTTGGGCAGTGACCCTGAGTACACTCTTGGAGGGTCACTCTGATAGTGTACACCCTTGGACAGTAACACTGAGTGCATTCTTGGAGAGCGACTCTGAGTACACTCATGGAGAGTGACTCCCATTGTGTACATTCTTGGAGAGTGATTCTGATTGTGTTCACTCTTGGAGAGTGACCCCGATTGTGTACACTCATGGAAGGAAGACGCTGATTGCGTATACTCGTGGTGAGTGACTCTGGTTGTGTATATTCATGGAAGAGAAGCTCTGACTGCCTATACTCATGCTGAGTGACCCTGATTGTGTATACTGATGTAGTGTATCTCTGATTGTGTACACTCATGGGAGAGTGACTTTGAGTACGCTCTTGGAGTGTGACTCTGAATATGTACACTCTTAGAGAGTGAATCTGATTATGTACACGCTTGCAGAGTGATCCTGATTATATTCACACTTGGAGAGTGACCTTGAGTACACTCTTGGATTGTGACTCTGATTGAGTACACTCTTAGAGTGTGACTCTGAGTTCGCTCTTGGACAGTGACTGATTGTGTACACTCTTGGAGAGTGACTCCGATTGGTTAGTGACTCTGGGTACACACTTGCAGAGTGACTCTGATTGTGTACACTCTTGGAGGGTTTTCTGATTGTATACACTCATGGAGTAGACTCTTATAGAGTGACTCTGATTGTGTACACTGATGGAAGGGAGACTCTGATTGTGTTTACTCGTGGCGAGTGACTCTGGTTGTGTATGCTCATGGGAGAGTGACCCTGTTTGTGAAAATTGATGTAGAATGTCTCTGATTCTGTATACTCATGGGAGAGTGACTCTCATTGTGTATACTCATGGGATAGTGATTCTGATTGTGTATACTCAGGGGAGAGTGACTCTGTGTATACACACGGAGAGTGACATTGATTGTGTATACTGATGGAGAAAAACTGTGGCTGTGTATACTCATTGGGAGTAACTCTGATTATGTATACTCACGTGAAGGTGAATCTGTGTGTATTCATTGAGAGTGATTCTGATTGTTTACATTCTTGGAGAGTGATACTGAGTACTCTCATGGAGAGTGACTCTGAATGTGTACAATCTTGGAGTCAGACTTGGAGTACACCGTTAGAGAGTGCCTCTGATTGTATACACTCTTGGAAAGTGGCCCTGAGTACACTCTTGGAGAGTGACTGATTTTGTACACACTTGGAGAGTGACTCTGATTGTGTACATACTTGGAGAGTGACTCTGAATGCACACTTGGAGAATGACTCTGAGTACATTCTTGGAGTGTGACTCTGATTGATTACACTCTTGGAGAGTGAGTGATTGTGTACACACTTGGAGAGTGACTCTGAATGTATATACTCTTGGAGAGTGACTCTGATTATGTTCACTCATGTAGTGTGACTTTGAGTACACTCTTGGAGAGTGATGCTGATTGTGTACACTCTTGGAGAGTGACTCAGATTGTGTACACTCCTGAAGAGTGATTGATTGTGTACACTTTTGGAGAGTGATTCTGGTTATGTACGCTTTTGGACACTGACTCTGATTGTGTACACTCTTGAAGAGTGACTCTGATTATGTACGCTTTTGGACACTGACTCTGATTGTATACGCTCTTAGAGAGTGACTCATTGTATAAGGATTCTGGGCCTTTGAAATTGCTCTCAGGAGCTTAAAGGTCTCTTGCGATATACTTTGGGGAGCCACAGTCTGAAAAAGGAATGAAGAGATATGCTTCCAGTGGATCAGTGCTGTAAATCCCATTACAGTGTTGTATTTTATAACAGAGAATAAAACTGAAAATCTAATAAGACTGACAGCATCAATAGGAACTTGGGTTCTGAGGATGGCGAATGAATAGGACATTGATGGAGATTCACATGCACATTAAACATTGAAGTGGATTAGTTTTATATGTGTAACCCAGAGTCCAGATCAGTGTGCCACAGCAACAGGTACCACAGAGAGAATGAAGAACATTCATATAGTAATGACCACATTGGCATCCTTCCTTCTGCATAAGATGATGGACAGGTCAAATCCACTGGGGTACAGCGTATGGGTCACTTCTGCTGATGGCTGAAGAGACCAGTCTGTGAGAGGCAGGTCTGCCACAAGTGCTGAATAGGATGTGGTTATCAGGTGTAGTTGTGAGCTATTATTTCATTGTTGGTACCTGTTGCCAAGCCGCTGTAGCCACTGATTGTCATGGTTTAGTACTGCGTACAATTTTGGTCTCATTTAAGGACAGATATACTTGCATTGGAGGCAGTTCAGAGGTTCACTTGGTCACTTCCTTGGATGAAGGGGTGTCTTATGAGGAAAGGCTGAGCACGTTGGGCCTATACACAATGGATGTTAGAAGAATGAGAGATGATCTTATTGAATCATGTGAGATTCTGAGGGGGCTTGACAGGGCTAATGCTGGGAGGATGTTTCCTCTCGTGGGAGAATCTAGGACGAGGGACTACAGTTTAAAGATAAGGCTTCTTTCTTTTAAAATAGCGATGAGGAGGAATTTCTTCTCTCAGAGGATCATTAATCATCGGAATTCTCTTCCCCAGAGGGCAGTGGAGGCTGGATCATTGAATACAGGTTTTTCATACACAAGGGAGTCAAGAATTATGGGTTACAGGCAGGAAAGTGGAATTAAAGTCACAATCAGATCAACCTTGATCTTATTGAATGGCAGAGCAGGCTGAAGAGGCCAATGGCCGAATCCTGCTCCCATTTCTTCTGATCCTATGTTTTTATGTGGCGCACGCACCAGCCCACAGGTGATGTCATCATTTTCTCCTGTCATCAGCTGGTGTCTCCCAGTGTGAAAATCCATGTCTAGGGCCTTCATGTCACATTTGCAAGCATCCTTGAAGCAGAGCTTTGGGTGTCCTACTGGATATCTGGCTCCAGCTACCACATCATAGAGAAAATCCTTGGGGATACATCCATCTTCCATCCTGCAAACATCTCCGAGTCAGCGAAGTGGTCTCTGCTTGATGAAGAGAGGATAGTAATAGCATTCCAGGGTACACAGACAGCCCGGTGATAGGGGCAGACATAAGACCTCCGGAAATCCCTCATTAAGCCACTTCACCTCTCAAATTCTCTCTCTCCTTCAACTAGATCCTTAAACCTGAATCCTAAGATCCTCTTTTACCAAGCTTTTGATCATCTGAAATAACATACCCTCTTGTTCAGTATCAAATTTTGTTTGATAATGGTTTTGTGAAGCACCTTTGAATATTTGAGTAAAGCTGCTGCTGCTATATTGTAACAAGTTGCTGTGATGGATTTTAACACAAGCAAGTGTGAAGTGATACATTTGGTAGGAAGAATATAAACTCCTCCTCCTCCTTCAGGTACCTATGCCCTAATCATGGGCTTCCATTGGATTGCTTGGCAAAGTACTGCAGTGGTTTGCCCTCACCTTCTGCAGTATGGCTGACCAGGAATTTCTCCCATTCTAACCATCTGCCATCAGAAGAGTATTGGAACAACCCAAATAGGTTGTTTGGCCACATTATGAACACACCTTCTGTGTCTCTCAAGTCTTAGAGTGGGACTTGAACCCAGAACACCTGGCACCAGTGGTAGGGACATTACCACTGTGCCACAAGACCTCCTCAATATAAACCAAAGGTAATTCCAATGGGCATGCAGGATCAGAAAGACCCGAGAGTAAATATGCACAAATCATCGAAGGTGGCAGGACAATTTGAGAAAGTGACAATTTGGGATCTTAGGTTTTATTAATAAAGCCATGGGGTACAAAAGCAAGGTGTTTACGATTAATATGTATAAAATGGTTTGGCTTCCACTGAAGTAATGTTTCCAATTTTAGGCACTGCACTTTAGGAAGGATATGAAGGCTTTCAAGAGAGTGCAGGAAAGATTTATGAGGATTGATTGGAGAAGATGGGACTGATCTCCTTGAGGAAGGAAAGGTATTGAAGGTATTCAGAATCATGAGGGGTCTGGACAGAGCAGATAGGGAGAAACTGTTCCCATTGGGGGAAGGATCATGAACCAGGACCTTGTTCTGCCACCTTCAACAACAACATACATTTGTATAGTATCTTTAACGTAGTAAAACATAATATCATAGAATTAAAGAATGTTTACTGCACAGGAGGCTAGGCCATTCTGTTTGTGCCAGCTCTCTGCAAGAACAACTCACCTTGTCCCGCTCCAAGGCCCTACCCCATAGCCCTCCATTGTTTTTCCATTCAGGAAATAATTCAATTCCCTTTTGAAAGCCATGAAGCTGTTCCCATTGGTGGAAGTATCGGGAACCAGAGGGCACAGATTTAAGGTGGTTGACAAAAAAAAACAAATACAACATGAGGAGAAACTTTTTCATGCAGTGAATGGTCAGGATCTGGAATGTGCTGCCTTAGAGTGTGGCGGAGGTAGGGTCAGTGGCGGGTGGAGGAGATTTTAGAGAAAGGGAGCGCCAAGGCAATGGGGGGATTTGAAAATGAAGATGAGCAAATTCAATCAAGGTGTTTTCAGGCCTGGAGCCGGTGTAGGTCAGCAAGCTCAGGAGTGATTCTGAACCTCCTGCCCAGCCCCCACTCCATCTGCTGCCTCATTTTACCATGGCTGCATTCACAGCATAACTTGTACAATACAGAGTTACAGCTGTCTATATATAGCAGTGTGACACATGCCAGCGAGAGCAGATTTAGCCCTGCAGTCAATGACAGAGAAAGTCACCCTCTCACACAATCAGTGGAAAACCAACTGTTCACCAGAGGCTGACTGTGCAACAGAAACTCACACCGGACTCCAATCTTCATCAACTCACCCACACCCCACCTCACACCCCAACTCCATTCTCCACCCAACTCCAGCCACGCCACCCGCACATGACCACACCCACCAATCCCTGGAAAGTGAGCACAGTGAAAGCTTCACAGCTTTGATAATTCGAGAAATGAAAAATAAATTAAGATTTACAACAATAACTACGACTTATACTGATAACATGTCTTCTGACACTTCACAGGAACATTATAACACAAAGTTTGACACTGAATCGAAGAGGAGGTGATAGTGTAGTGGCATTGTCATTGGACTCGTAATCCAGGGACCAAACATAATTCCTCTGGGGATCCAGGTTCCAATCCTGCTATGGCAGATGGTGGAATTTGAATTCAATAAAAATTGGGAATTAAATGTCTAAGGGATGACCATGAAACCATTGTTGTAAAAACCCACTTGGTTCACTAATGTCCTTTAGGGAAGGAAATCTGTTGTCCTTGCCTGGCCAACTCCAGACCCACAGCAGTGTGGTTGCCTCTGAACAAGGGCAATTAGAGATGGGCAATAAATGCTGGCCTAGCCAATGACACCCACATCCCATGAATAAGTAAAAAAAAAGTCATCTAAGGAGATGTTAGGCCATGAGAGCAAAAGCTTGTTTTAAGAAGTGTCTTAAATGAGGTACAGGAAGATATGGCCACCAAAATTGGGATGTGCAAGAGGTCAGAATTCAAGGAGTGCCAATATGTCAGAGAATTGGGCTGGAGGAGATTACAGAGATAGAGAGGGGCAAGGCCATGGAGGGATTTGAAAACAATGATTAGAATTTTAAAATCAAGACTTTGCTTGAACTGGAGTCAATGAGGCCAGCGAGCACAAGGCTGACAGGGGAAGAGGACTTTGTGTGAGTTAATCTGTGTGCTACAGAGTTTTGGATGCCCACACTCACCAAGCCCCATAAAGTGCACACAGTAAAAGCTGTGCTTTATGGATTTTGTGGAGAGTAACATGTGGGAGAGCAGCCAGGAGTGTGTTGGATTAGTCAAGTCTAGAGGTAACAAAGGCATGAATGAGAGTTTCAGCATCAGATGAGCTGAGACAGGGGTAGAGTCAGATGATGTTATTAAGGTGGAATCAGTTGGTCATAGTGATGGAAGGAATATGAGGTCGGAAGCTGATCTCAGGGTCAAATGTGACACCATTATTGCCCAGGGAGAGGGATGGAGTCGATAGTTAGGGAGTAGAGTTTGGAGCAGGGACTGAAAAACAATGGCTTCAGTCTTCACAATATTTAATTGGAGAAAATTTCTGCTCATCCAATACTGGATGTCAGATAAGCCGTCTGATAATTTAGCAACAGTGGAGGAGTTGAGAGAGGTGGTGGTGAGGCAGAGCTGGCTGTTGTCAGTGTACATGTGAAAACTAACGTGTGCCTTTGGATGGTGTCACCAAGGGGCAGCATGTAGATGAGAAGTAGGAAGGAGCAACTATTGGGCGACACCAAAGATAACAGCATGAGAGCAGGAAGAGAAGCCATTGATGGTAATTCTCTAGGGTATGATTAGATATATAAAAATGGAACTAGATGAGGGCAGTCCCACTCAACTGGACAACAGTGGAGATGAGGTGGAGGAGGATGGCATGATCAATCATGTCAAAAGCCGCTGACAGGTCAAGAAGGATGAGGAAGGAAAGTTTACCGTTGTCACAGGGTGTCATGTGTGATTTTGATAAGGGTTGTCTAGGTACCATGGCAGGGGCAGAACCCTGATTGGAGGGTTTCAAACATGGAGTTTCAGGAAAAATGGGAACAGATATGGGAGGTGGCAAAGGACTGGAGAGAAGATAAAGTGTTTCTTTACATAACAGTGAAGTGAAGTGATTATATTTCAAAAGTACATCATTGGCTATAAAGTGCTTTGAGATGTCTTGAGGTATCAGAGATGCTGTAGAAATACAGGTTATTTTCTGAGAATGTCATATAATAAATGAGAATCAAAATAAAAACAAGCCAAATATATACATTTTAGGAGGGGAGAAAAATAGGACTAAGATGAGATACAGAGAGAATCTGGCAGAGAACATAAAGGGAGATAGTAAATAATTTCCTGAAGAGCCAGAAAGTAAAACAACATCTAAAGAAAGAGTGGGGCCGATTACCGGTGGAGAGGAAACCGTTTTGAGGTTGAAAGAATGGCAGAGATACTAAATGCAGACAAGAAAATGAGAGTCACAAAATGGTGCTGAGAAAATTGGAAAAGTGCAAAAGGCTTGAAGCAAGACCACTTTAAAGGATGGATGATAACTCTAACTGAGCCAATGTCATCAACATTGCAAGAAGCAAAAAAGAAGCTTCTTTTAAGCATTGGACCATGATAGATACATCCTGGAATGGCAGGGGAAGTCAAAGAAAGTGGGAATAGCAGAGGATATGACCACAACTTTTCAAATATTCTTAGATATGGAAGTTGGACCAGACCCTGAAGTATAGTCAATGTAACATCAACAAGGGAGAAAGAAGTGAGCCAGGTAACCAGAGACCAATCCAACATTGATAGTGTGTAAACTTCTACAATTCATCATACAGGAGAATGTGCAATTAGTTTGAGAGACCTGGGTAATTAAGTGACAGTCAATATTGACTTGTAAAACTAAATCGTATTTGAAGATTGCTGAATAAAGACATTGTCAGAGCTTTTCAATCTTGCGCTGAGTGGTGGATTTACCAGGAAACAAACTGTGCAATGACATGGGGCCACCAAACGAGAGGGACCCCCAAAATGCAGGACAAATCTGACAAATGAATTGCAACCTGCCAATGAGAAAGCAAAATTACCTTCGTCTGCTGACTGATGTGTGTGGCAGGGAGTGATGGTCTAAATCAAGATGACATTTACTGGTTTCCTTTGCAAAGATAGGCAGTAGAAGGTGAGCTGGGTATGGTCTGAGATTGCTGCTTTTTGTGTTGCAAAAAGTTTCTAGGTGTGTGTTTGTGCACATGCATGGGTCAGATCCTTGCGGGTGCAGCATGTGGTCTGGGGGAGGGTGAGCGAGGTCACGGGGCAAGAAGGGACACGAGCACCACAGACGCTGGCATTTGCGCTCCTCTCAGCTTCACAACAACACTTTGCCACACTCGGTCCTGTACCCCACTTCCCCACCCCTCAGGGCCCCAAGATTTCCTCACCACCCCCTCAAGGTCCTGGAACCCACCCCCCCCCTCAAAGATCCCAGGACACCCCACCCCCCTCAAGGGGTCAGGACCCCCCAAACCTTTCAAGGCCCTGGGAACCCCCCACGCTTCCTCCTGCACCCAAGGCCCAGGACCCCCATCATGGGCCCAGGAACCCCCCACCTTCCCCACCCCCTTCAAGGCCCAAGCCCTGCCCCGAAGGCCCCAGGACCCCACTTTCCTACTGAACCCAGGACCCCCCTCAAAGCCCTGGGACTCCCTTCACCACCTCAAGACCCCAGGATCTCCCCTTTCCCATCCCCTTCAAGGCCCCAGTACCCCCCTCCTCCCTCCCACCCTCCCATTCAGTAATAATCCACCAGCAGCTCATTTTCAAACTTTTGTTTTTGATGGATGTCACTTCCCCAACATTTAAATTCCCATGCTGGAGTTTGGTTTGTATGAATGAGCTGGAGCGAGAGCCCTGGACATAGACATGCCAGTGCTGCCTCTCTAAAAGGACAATTGAGTTGTCGGGACTCACACCATCTCTTCCATGCGTACTATTCATCTGCATTTTGTTATGGCACAGCAGTTGGTAAAGGCTGAGTTGTTTAGATCCCAGAGGGAAACTTGAACATCTGTCATAATCCATATTTTCAATTGGTTTGTTTGAGATGCAGCTCTGAATTCAGAAATAAAACCACCACGACTCAAGAGGTTTTTTATGTAAAACTAAATTAAACATTTATTAATGTAACAGCAAATTAAACACATACGCATGTCTACAAATTACTACCATAATAACTTTTAAACAAATCCCAAATTAATCACTCCCAGGTAAATCTTCACCAAGGCAACAGTAACCCATAGACTTTAAACAGACACCAGGCAAAGCACATTTGATCTTACGAATTCAAAATTATGTCCCTTGCAATTTTGTTCCTTTGCAGCCACAGCTGTAGGGCGTACACACTGCTTAGATCTTACATGCATCTGACCTGCACACACAAACTCCTCTTGGGCTATACCTGGCCTTCTCTTTGAATGTAAATTCTCATTGTACCACTAGGTCTTTGAACTCCACCTAACAATAAAACCCCTTTCATAGCACCAATTTTATTCGTAAACTGAAAAAATAAACACGTTGTTTGGCTACTTCTAGCTAGGTGCAAGATTTCACCCCCCAATCTTGAATAGTTTATTTAACAAATGCAGATGTTCACTTTATCCTAACTTCCTTACTATTTAACAACTCTTAACTACTATACAACAAAGCACCTAGACTATCTGGCTTTAATCCAATTAAAACACACACACACATGGGCTAAAACTCGATTTTAAAAATAATTTCCATTAACACTATATACATCAATATCTTCATGACAATTTACAAAAAGCACTTTGAATAATCACACACCGTGTAAATGTTGGCCTCATTCTGTTGAATTATGATTATCCTGTATTTGGTGACAATTTGATTTGGTTTATCAGGGAGTAGAAAACCCACAATAAAAGTGTTACCATGTAGTGAAAGTTAAGCCTTTTCTTTCTGTATCTTTAAAGACAGTCCTACTTTATCTGAGCAGAATGGATTGAGTATTCTTTCCCTGATGGCTTGATCAGCTCTTAGCCTCTCCTCAATATAAATGCTGAACTATCAAAATAAATGCATTGTAGCATTGCAAAGAATGAAAAATGGTGCGGCGGGTGGGGGAGTTAAGGGGGTAGAGAAGAGAGAATGTGCTTTCTCTTGGTAGGGTCCTGAGGTAGGGGATGGGCCCAATAATGACACTGCACAGGGCCCCACTAACTCTAAATCCGCCACTGCTTGCATTCATCAGGACAATTCACAAGTACATCAAATTGCAAAGGGAACAACAATTTATACTGCATGAGAAGAGAGTGCTGTTTGGTTGGCAAGTGGATTCTGATTGGTAGAGGCATTGCAGTGGAAAATGTACCAGTTAACTGATGATTGACAGTTCACTGCCAATCTTTGTTTAAATACGTACATTTCTGTAAACAAGTGTGACTATATCAGCAAAATGTACACCGTTCTTAATGATGGGACCAAATTTGTATCCTTTAAGCATGACCGCTAAGCATGACTGGAAAGCCCTGCTTGAAAACAAGTTACAAAAGTGCTTGTTGGATTGTGTAAGAGTAATGAGCTGCCGAGTGGTATATATGATAGGATTCCTCCTCACGGTGCACTGTGTCCGCATATGTATGAGCTGCCCAAAATACACAAAAGTGATGCCCCTTTACACCCTATTTTATCTACTGGAGAGGTGGTGGCATGGTGGTATTGTCACTGGACTAGTAATCCAGAGACCCACCCAGAGTAATGCTCTGGGTACCCGGGTTTGAATCCCACCATGGCAGATGGTGAAATTTGAATTCAATAAAAATCTGGAATTTAAAAAAATTAAAATGTCTAATGACCATGAAACCATTGTCAATTGTTGTAAAAACCCATCTGGTTTCTAAGGAAGGAAATCTGCCATCGTTACCTGGTCTGGTCTACCTGTGACTCCAGACCCAAAGCAATGACGCAATTGACTCTTAACTGCCCTCTGAACAAGGGTAATTAGGGATGGGCAATAAATGCTGGCCTAGCCAGCAATGCCCACATCCCATGAACAAGTAAAAAAAAAATTACCGGTTCTGCACAATATGAATTGGCCAAATGGTTGGGTAAGTTGCTGCATCCTGTTCGAAGCAAATTTTCCACATACACGGTAAAAGGATTCCTTCACATTTATGAAGACCATACAGGACTTGCATATCGATAGCGATGCTGTGTCCATGTGCTCAATCAACATTGTTAGCCTGTTGACTAATGTACTGCTCAAGGAAGCCATGGATATTTGCACTGCATCACCACATCATTGCAATCTAGATGTGCCACCAGTGTCTGAATCTGTATTCATTGCACTTATAAACTCAGCAAATCATGCAGTTGAGTTTAGTTCTAATGACACCATGTAAACCCAAATAGATGGTGTCGCCATGGGATCCCATCTGGGCCCAGCTCTCACCACATCTTTGTTGGGTTTCACAAGAAACGTGTTTTCGATTAGATAACACCCAACCTCATATCCCTTGCATAGTTCCAATATGTAGATGCTTTATTTGAATCCACAGCTGCATGTAAGAATTTCCTTACACACCTTTACGGGTTCCATCCTGTGCTCAAATTCACCTTTCAAGTGGAGCAATCAAATGAGCTCCCATTCCTTGATGTACTAGTTGAAAAATCTGCCAGAGGGATCTCTACTACGTCTACCACAAGCCTACCTTCACTGGTCAATATACACATTGGGATTCTTACAGTTCCATGCACTCACTGAAAGACTGATCTAATCAACAACCTCATAAATAGGGCACCAACCATTTGCTCACCATGCAAGGTTGATGCTGAAATAAGGCTCATCACAGAATCACAGTGTAGAAGAGGCCCTTCGGCCCATCGAGTCTGCACCAACACGTGAGAAACACCTAACCTTCCCACCTAATCCCATTTACCAGTACTTGCCCCATAGCCTTGAATGTTATGACGTGCCAAGTGCTCATCCAGATACTTTTTAAAGGATGTGAGGCAACCCGCCTCCACCACCCTCCCAGGCAGTGCCTTCCAGACCGTCACCACCCTCTGGGTAAAAAAGTTTTTCCTCACATCCCCCCTAAACCTCCTGCCCCTCACCTTGAACTTATACCCCCTTGTGACTGACCTTTCAACTAAGGGGAACAGCTGCTCTCTATCCACCCTGTCCATGCCCCTCATAATCTTGTACACCTCGATCAAGTCGCCCCTCAGTCTTCTCTGCTCCAACGAAAACAACCCAAGTCCATCCAACCTCTCTTCATAACTTAAATGTTTCATCCCAGGCAACATCCTGGTGAATCTCCTCTGCACCCCCTCCAGTGCAATCACATTCTTCCTGTAATGTGGCAACCAGAACTGCACACAATACTCCAGCTGTGGCCTCACCAAGGTTCTATACAACTCCAACATGACCTCCCTACTTTTGTAATCTATGCCTCGATTGATAAAGGCAAGTGTCCCATATGCCTTTTTCACCACCCCACTAACATGCCCCTCCGCCTTCAGAGATCTATGGACACACACGCCAAGGTCCATTTGTTCCTCAGAACTTCCTAGTGCCATGCAATTCATTGAATACTTCCTTGTCAAATTACTCCTTCCAAAGTGTATCATCTCACACTTTTCAGGGTTAAATTCCATCTGCCACTTATCTGCCCATTTGACCATCCCGTCTATATCTTCCTGTATCCCAAGAGACTCAACCTCACTGTTAACCACCTGGCCAAGCTTTGTGTCATCCGCAAACTTACTAATCCTATCCCCAACATAGTCATCTATGTCGTTTATATAAATGACAAATAATAGGGGACCCAGCACAGATCCCTGTGGTACAACACTGGACACTGGCTTCCAGTCACTAAAGCATCCTTCTGTCATCACCCTCTGCCTCCTACAACTAAGCCAATTTTGAATCCACCTTATCAAATCACCCTGTATCCCATGTGCATTTGTCTTCTTTATAAGTCTCCCATGTGGGACCTTGTCAAAGGCTTTGCTGAAATCCATATAAACTACATCAACTGCCTTACCCTCATCTACACACCTGGTCACCTCCTCAAAAAATTCAATCAAATTTGTTAGGCATGATCTCCCTCTGACAAAGCCATGCTGACTATTCCTGATCAAATCTTGCCTCTCCAAGTGGAGATAGATACTCTCCTTCAGAAATTTCTCCAACAGTTTCCCTACCATTGAGGCTCACTGGCCTGTATTTCCATGGCTTATCTCTGCAACCTTCTTAAATAGCGGAACCACATTAGCTGTTCTCCAGTCCTCTGGCACCTCCCCCGTGGCCAGAGAAGAATTAAAAATTTGGGTCAGAGCCCCTGCGATCTCCTCCCTTGCCTCCCTCAGCAGTCTGGGACACAAATCATCCGGACCTGGAGATTTGTCCACTTTTAAGCCTCCCAACACCTTGTCACTCCCTATATCAATTTGCTTAAGAACCTCGCCCAAGACACTGTTAACCACCCGGCCAATCTTTGTGTCATCCGCAAACTTACTAATCCTACCCCCCACATAGTCATCTATGTCGTATATATAAATGACAACTCTTCCCGAGTTCGATACCTTCATCCTCATTCTCTTGGGTGAAGACGGATGTGAAGTATTCATTCAACACTCTAGCGATGCCCTCTGGCTCCACCCATAGATTGCCCCCTTGGTCCCTTATGGGCCCTACTCTTTCCCTGGTTATCCTCTTCCCATTGATATACTTATAGAATATCTTGGGATTTTCTCTACTTTTACCAGCCAGAGCTTTCTCATATCCCCTCTTTGCTCTCCTAATTGCTTTCTTAAGCTCCACCCTGCACTTTCTGTACTCCACTAATGGCTCTGCTGATTTGTTCCCCTAATCAGCCCTAATCATGCTTCAGGTGATTGACAGTTAACTGTCGCACAGTCAGCTGAGTCAGCTACCTTACCAACCTTTTAACTAGACTATTGAACTTACAAAAATTAAAGAGAAATTAAAGAGAAAGACTTACCAGTTCAATTCCCGTTTTGCACCAAATTCTGAATATCCACTCTGGCTGTGCCCCACTCAGGATGTGCTCACTCTCCTGTTCGTGTGCAAGCACACAAAGGCATCCTGCAAGACTATGGCTACCCTGATCAGATCATTTCACATTTTATATCGCACAAACTCATGAACAGGCCCAAAGCCATCACTTTCGGCTCTGATAAGTGCCCAGTCCACCTCAGGTTACCCTGAGGGTAAGGTATTTCAAAAATTTGAGCAACAGGTGAAGCTAGCTGTTTCACGCTGCTACTGTGCAGTAGCAACACGAGTGGTATTCGCCACTGACAGGATGCTGCCATCAAACCTAAAAAACATTCTGCCTATCACACAAAAGAGCAATGTTGTATATGAATTTCAGTGCCAGGTTGATGCCAGGTATGTAAGCCATATGTCCCAAAGACTGGCGGATCATATCAAATAGCATGTCCCAGCCGCTATTCACAACAGGCAAAGTACTGACCGTATCCAACCAACCTGTGCTTGCAAAACTCAAAACGTAGGGTAGAATTGGGGAGCTGCAGTCTTCTTGCCTTTCGGGGCCATGTCTTTTGTGCAGCAGTCCTGGGCTGGAAACACTGAGAGGTGTGTGCCCGGCTACAATTTAAATATGGCGCCCGCTGATGAAATGGCGAAGTGATGGTGTGGCCAGATTTGCACCAAGTGTGGTAGCGGGCGGGAAAAAGAATGTTTTACCCACCAGCCTCAATGGCGGCTCTTCACACCGTATCGTGTCAATCCCGCCTCATTAATTATGCATTCCCAGGAAACACACTGGTTCAATGGCAGGTGACCCCCAATACATCCGCCACCTGGCTGCTTCATCACGCCGGGTGCCATATTTGAAGTGCAGCCGCGCACACGCCTCTCAGTGCTTCCAGCCCAAGGCTGCTGCACAGAAGACATGGCCCTGAAAGACAAAAAGACTGCAGCCCCCGCCGCCGCCCCCACCACCCCCCACAGATTTTGGATGCTGTGGAGACCCACCTTGATGTCCTCTACCCCCCACTTTAGGCGAAGACCAGCAGGTAAGGTCACAGATTCAGCATGGGAGGCAGTGGCAGCGGTGGTCAGTGCCCATTGCAAAAGAGGACAGCCAGCCAGTGCCACTACAGGATGAATGGTCTCATCCGTTCCGCCAGGGTAATTCACTCTTCTCCTCACTCTCAACTCACACACACAAACCCATCACACATCCACTGAGATCTCACACCTCAAGGGACAACACCACTAACTCTCAGACACACCCTCACACCTCCATCAGGCTCATATCCTCTGGAGCACGTGTCCTCATCCCATCCATGGCTCCACTCACCACACAAACATTCCACACAGTGCCATGTGTCCCGCTCCCACTCTCTCCATCTGTTTCCTTGCAGGAGAAGCTGGCTCACAGCAGCAGGGAGAGGTCCAGACGGGAGTAAAGTGACCCACATTGGGCCCCTCACTCACTTTGAGGAGTGAGCCATTGCGCTGACTGGTGAGGATATGGACTGTGCCTGTGGTGACGGTGAGGTCAGTGGGAAACATCCACGTGAGGATCCTGTACCACATCATCCCTCTCTCAACACAACTGTGAGTGCTCTCTCTCCTGCTTTTGACTCTGCTGCCATGCACTAATTATCTCTACTTTGGTTCACAGGGAGCTCTGCCAAGCGACCGACACCCTCAGCCAGTCAGTCCCTCAGCTCCATCCAGGAACTCACCTCCAGCAAAGATATCACCTTCTCCATTGAAGAGCTGGAAATAAGCAGCCTGGAAGACCCATCACAGCATTTACCCACACACTCCAGCAGCGCAGAGACACACACAGTGGAACTTAGACCTGGAGCAGGCTCGGGTTCACAATCTGGTGGTCACCGCACGGACACATGTCCACAGCAGGAAGAGGCAGGTTCGCGCAAGCTCCCTGGCACCCGGAGGACTGCTGGAGAAGAGGCATCTGTGAGGTCCGAGTCAGATGACGAAACTCTGGATTTAGCCTTCCAGCTCATCATGGAGAGTCAGCAGGAGGCAGGGGAACATCACACAGAGCTGGTGGAAGCCCTCAACAGAGTGGCACGTGAGTCTGAGGAGTGCGTCCACTTGCTCCATGAGAAGTGTGTGCCTGTCAGGGCCTTTCAGAGCCTCGAGCAAGCACACTCCCACACACGCGGACTCTTCCCGTATCACACTCTCCTCAATGTCCTGAGCATTTTCAATGCTGCCTGCTGTGGTTCGCTTTCAGTGTCCATCTGAGCCGACCTGCATCTCCGCCCACCCACTGATCACACTCCCATGCACCTGTTCCCACACACCACGAGTCTTCCTTTCGGATTTGTAATCATAGTGCATCTAATGTTTTTCCTCAGGTTCTCCTGTCCCTTCCCCTCCCCCAGTCACTCATTTCCTTCCCCCATCACTGTTGACCCCCCACACCGGCAATCACCTTCCTCCTCCCCTCCACAACCAACCAGCCACAACCCTTTTCCTTTGGGGATGTCCAGGCGAATGTGGACATTCCCTTCCTTCCTGAAAATCCCACCCCCATCCACATTCACCTCCCCAACCTCCTCCTTCCCACCCCCAGAGTCTGTGTCTGCCTGAATCCCCACCAACTGCCCTCTCCGTCCCTTCTGCCGCTACCGCCGAACCCTCACCCTCCCACTCCATGACTCTGCCCTCAGTCATTCTCACACCTCCCTAGTACCACAGCCACCCTCAGCTTTCTCTCCAGGGGGCAGTCATGGACCCATCAGGCCCCTCCTTTGCACATTCACCTGGACATCCCCACTATCCAGATTCCTTCCCCCCTTGGAATGCCTGCCCCACCCCAGACTCCTTCCCCCCACTTAGTCCTTCCCCCTTCCAGACTCCTTCCTCCACCTTACTACTTCCTCCAGCCTTCCTACTTCCCCTCTCTGGACTCCTTCCTCCCCCTGGATTCCTCCCTCCCTCTGGACTCCTTCCTCTTCTCAGACTCCTTCTTCCCCCTGAACTCCTTCCCCGCTCTGCATTCCTTCAACCCTCCAAACTGCTTCCCTTACACCTTCCTCCCCTCTTACACCTACCTCCCCAGTTGCCGTATTCTCCCCCATTACACCCTCCTCCCCCAGTACTCCCTCCAACAACAAACTCATCCCCCACCACCTTCATTCCCTCCTCCCAGCCTCACCCCCCCACCACCTTCATTCCCCCTTCCCAACCTCACCGCCGACACCTTCATTCCCCCCTCTCAACCTCACCTCTGACACCTTCATTCCCTCCTCCCATCCTCACCCCCGACACCTTCATTCCCCCCTCTCAACCTCACCTCCAACACCTTCATTCCCTCCTCCCAACCTCACCTCCGACACCTTCATTCTCCCCTCCCAATCTCACTGCTCCGACACCTCAATTCCCCCTCCCAACCTCACCCTTGACACCTTCATTCCCACTCTCCCAACCTCACCCCTGACACCTTCATTTCCCCCTCCCAACCTCACCCCCGACACCTCCATTCCCCCCTCCCAACCTCACCCCCCGACACCTCCATTCCCCCCTCCCAACCTCACCCCTGACACCTTCATTTCACCCTCCCAACCTCACCCCCCCGACACCTTCATTCCCCCCTCCCAACCTCACCCCCCGACACCTTCATTCCCCCTCTCCCAACCTCACCCCCTGACACCTTCATTTCCCCCTCCCAACCTCATCCCCGACACCTTCATTCCCCCCTCCCAACCTCACCCCCCGACACCTTCATTCCCCCCTCCCAACCTCACCCCCCGACACCTCCATTCCCCCCTCCCAACCTCACCCCTGACACCTTCATTCCCCCCTCTCAACCTCACCCCCCGACACCTCCATTCCCCTCTCCCAACCTCACCCCCCGACACCTTCATTACCCCCTCCCAACCTCACCACCCCCAGTACACCTTCCTCTCCCAGCAAACCTGGACCTTCCTCTCCCAGTCACAGCTAAACCTTCCTCTCCACCCCCCTTGATGATTATCCATGACAGACCATGGCCAAGACACTGAAGTCCTAAAGCAGACCCTCAGCAGTGATTTTCCACCTTGTGTGAGCTGCTTCATCAATGAGAATCCACCCTGAATGCCATGGACATTCCTCCAGAATCCAGTTCCTGTCGGGCTCCAGAATCATCTGCTCCTCGGATGTCTGTGATGTGAGCAAGGCTCTGACAGTAAGTCCCGACTTCTGCACCTCACAATTGTCATGATGTGCTGTGCACCAGCATTTCTTCCCGCTGACGGTGATAAATTTGACATGGTGGAGCGAGCTGCGCTTATAATTTTATGCAGATGTATTAAAATGAACTTCCCAACGTCTGACAGTGGGAAACATGGCCTGCCATTGACGGGCAGAGCAGACGATTGCAAACTGGGGTGCGAAACCGATTTTTGGCCTTTCCGCCATATTGTCCGCTTACATCCGCCATGACACCCGACACCAGCGGGCACGGAAAATTCCGCCCATAGTGTCCAACATTAGTTGTGATACTGCAATTGAACAACATTTGCTAAAGAATCCTGACTGTGCTGAGAAATACACTGACAACCAATTTAAGATTGTCAGTCTGGCTCACATCGTGGCTCACTTAACGCGCACTAGAAGCTACATATATTCATACACATGGCCCTGTTCTTTGCTGACAAAAGGAACAATTACACACATTGCGTCTGTTTCAGCTAAACAAAATAAGTGATTGCCATTCGCTGGTTCAATCCCCAGTGCAATGCCTTGACCAATCAGAGTCAACCTGCCTGGTTTGAATTTAAACAAAGCTCGGCAGTTAACTGTCAGTCATTAGTTAACTGATGCATTCTCCATTGCAATGCCTCCACCATTCAGAGTTCACTTGCCAACCAATCAGCACTCTCTTCTCATACGGTATAAATTGTTGTTCCCTTTACATTTGGTATTTTTACGAACTGTCCTGATGAGTGCAAGATGAAAAGTTTTGACAATATGTCTCTTTTTTTCAGCAATATTCAAGTTCTGTACTATCAAACAACTATTTGTAAATCATATCTTACAAATGTGGTCTTCAGCTCCACCACTTACGGTTCATGTGAATGCTTGGAGTAGACAAATTGCAATGTGCCATATAACAAGATAATACTGTCACAAACAAAAATGTTGCCTCTGTGGAACGGCCTTTTGCCCAATTGTTTACAACTCTACACTGACCAACACTGACTTTAGTCTGCAGTCAGTTCAAATTGTAGTTCTACACTACATAAAGGGTTAGAAGTACACAAGAGTGAATCATAGAATGATAAAGCATAGAAGGAGGCCATTTGGGCCATTAATGCTGTCTTTGGTCTTTGATAGAGCTATCCAATTAGACCTGCTCCCCTGATCTTTCCCCACTACCCTGAAAATTCTGATCTTCTTTTCAACATTACTATTGAATCTGCTTCTACTGTCATTTCAGGTAGCGCATTCTAGATCATCAGTCCATTCTAGATCAGACAGTCCACTCTAGATCAGGTAGCACATTCTAGATCGGCCAGCACATTCTAGATCAGGCAGTACATTTTGATCAGCCAGCACATTCTAGATCACTGCAATTCACTGCATGCATTTTTCCTCATTTCACCTCTAGTTCTTTTGTCAATCACCTTAAATCTCTGTTCTCTGGTTACTGATCCGCTTGCCAGTAGAAACAGCTCCCTCTTATTTACCCTGTCAAATTGTTAATGATTTTGAACACCTCTAACAAATCTCTTAACTTCCCCTTCTTCAAGGATCTCCTGTTTTTCCACATAACTGAAGTTCCTCATCCTGGCACAATGCTAGTTAATCTCTCTGCACCCTCTTCAAACCTCGATACCCTTCCTAAAGTGTGGTGCCCAGAATTGAATGAACTACTCCAGCTGAGGCCTGTTCAGTGTTTCATAATGATTCAACATTGAATGCTTGTTCTTTTCACTCTATTCCTCTATTAACAAAAGCAGGGAAGTTTAAAGGACTCAGCAACTTTGAGAAGCTAGTGTATCCTATCTCCATCTCACCCTTCCCACTGATCGTGCTTCCCGTGCCCAGCCTTGGCTCAGCTTGTTCTACTGGCACCCAATATGAAAGAGTAAATGATTAACAGGAAGGCAAAAGCAGTGCCTACTCACCTCAGAGTTGTGGATGAATTGAAGCTTGCCAGGTGCATGCCACTTATATCCAGTTGTAAAACAGAACGCTCTAATTAGCCGCTGCTGGGGAACTTCATTGGCAGAGGGAACGTGATTCTGGCAAGGTGGCCTTTCAATGGGCATTCATGCGGTGCTAATACATGCAAATGGAGTTCCCAGCATTGTTGGTCAGGAAGCACAACCCACCTTTAACCTGCCTTGAAAGTCAGAAGAACAAAATTCCAACAGTTTATCCCACCGTCAGAAAGCAGATTTTTTGCCTCCCACCAAATTAAGTGCTGGTGGGAGCGGAAGATGTTATTTTATGCATTCATGGGATGTGCTGTCTAGGTCAGCATTTAATACCCATCCCTTGTTGCCCTTGAGAAGGGGGTGGTGAGCTGCCTTTTTGAACCGCTGCTCTCCATGTGGTGTAGGTACACCCACAGTGCTGTTAGGGAGAGAGTTCCAGGATTTTGACCCAGTGACAGTGAAGGAACGGCAATATATTTCCAAGTCAGGATGGTGAGTGACTTGGAGGGGAGCTTCCAGGTGGTGGTGTTCCCATGTATCTGCTGCCCTTGTTCTTCTAGATGGTAGTGATCGTGGGTTTGGAAGGTGCTGTCGAAGGAGCCTTGGTGAATTCCTGCAATGCATCATGTAGATGGTACACACTGCTGCTACTGTGCGTCAGTGGTGGAGGGAGTGAATGTTTGTAGATGTGGTGTCAATCAAGTGAGCTGCTTTGTCCTGGGTGGTGTCAAGCTTCTTGAGTGTTGTTGGAGCTGCACTCATCCAGGCAAGTGGGGAGTATTTCATCACACTCCTGACTTGTGCCTTGTAAATGGTGGACAAGTTTTAGGGGGTCAGGAGATGAGTTATTTGTTGCAGAATTCCCAGCCTCTGACCTCTTCTTGTAGCCACAGTATTTATATGGCTAGTCCAGTTCAGTTTCTGGTCAATGGTAACCCCCAGGATGTTGATAGTGGGGGATTCAGTGACAGTAATGCCATTGTCAAGGCACAATGGTTAGATTTTCTCTTTTTGGGGATGGTAACTGCCTGGCACTTGTGTTGTGCAAATGTTACCTGCCACTTGTCAGTCCAAGCCTGGATATTGTCCAGATCTTGCTGCATTTGGACATGGACTGCTTCAGTATCTGAGGAGTTGCGAATGGTGCTGAACATTGTGGAATCATCAGTGAACATCCCCACTTCTGACCTTATGATGGGAGGAAGGTCATTGATGAAGCAGCTGAAGATGATTGGGCTGAGGTCACTACCCTGAGTAACTCCTGCAATGATGTCCTGGAGCTGAGATGACTGACCTCTAACAACCACAACCTTTGTGCTAGGTATGACTCCAACCAGGAGAGAATTTTCCGATTCCCATTGACTCCAATTTCGCTAAGGCTCCTTGATGCCACACTCAGTCAAATGCTGCCTTGATGTCAGGGGTAGTCACTTTCACCTCACCTCGCCACCCAATACATTTTAGAAGAAAACATAAGGAGAGGACATGATATATGAATGGTATAACTTCAAAAGGAGTAGTGGGGCAGAGAGATCCTGAAAGTGGGAAGAATTTTCATTTAAACTGGGGGAATGGAGTACAAACCTCAAGGGTAACAGTAAGCCAATATAAATTATTGGTCAAGCTACAGGCACAAGGTTATGTTGGTGTTGGGCACTTTGGTTAAAAGTGGGGATTAAAGGTGCAGGAGAGATGGACTAAGAGAATGAAGAAGAGTCATGTTGGACTTAAAACATTAACTCTCTTTCACTCTCCACAGATGATGCCTGACCTGCTGAGTTATTCCAGCATTTTCTGTCTTTATTTGACTACAGGAATTACAGGCAATTTTAATTGAATAGTAATTAAAAGAGATTCAAGAAAGATATGCAAATTTATGAAGGTTTTGCTGATGTTAGGATTTCCGTAGAAACCAATCACATTTAAAGAGAAATTTGAGTTTCTTGTTAATATCTGAAAGAATGACACATTACGGTTTCATGTATTAAGACATTTACTGTAACAAATGATTAAAAACACCAGAAACTAAACACTATCTTTGTAGGTAACTTATACTTTAAATCACTGAATAGAATATCCACCCTTACTCTTAACAAAGCATACTTCACAGGTATACTTGACACTCTTGTGCTAGAATTCATAGCTTCAAAGCTTGTGTTTCTTGAGACAGACCTTTATTGAAAAGGGAAACTGAGAAAGGAAACAGCCTCCCAGCTGCAAAGAAAACTGAGACTGAAACTGAGAATGAAAACCCAAACTTCTGGTTGAAACTATATAAAAGGACACCAAGCCATCAGAGCTCAGTAGCAGATGATAATTCCTGTAGTGCAGTACAGACAGGCTGAAGAAGACAGAGGCTGGATCCAGAAGCTGAGCATAAGCAAAGATATTGTTGCTGCAGCTGTTTCTGTGCATTGAAGATAACAATAGTGGATCTATATCATCCAGATTGAGTGAGCAGAGCTGAGGTGGATTTGCAGACTTGTGTCATTTTTGGCGAAGACTGTGGCAGCAGAACTCAGGTTGATTGAGTTCTGTTGTCGGCTGAGGATTATGTGAAATCCTAAAAGAAGATGAGCTGAAGTTCTTCACGAGGAAGAGAGAGTTTTGAAGGACTTTAGGATGAAACTGCCCGAGAGTGTTTTGGAGGCAGGTTAACTCGAGGTATTAGAAAGGGAATTAGACTGTTAACTAAAAAGGAAGAATGTGCAGGGTTACAGTGAGAAGGCGGGGGAATGGCACTAGGTGAATTGTTCATTCAGAGAGCTGGTGCAAACACAATGGGCTGAATGGCCTCCTGCATTGTAACAATTCTGCAATTCTGTGCCTATATGCTGAGTGGTCTGCCAAACCAATTTGTAAGATGTGTCTTAGTTGTATCTGTCATTTAATGTGTAATTTATAGTTTATAACTGACTGCAGTTCGCCTGTGAATTCATGTTTATTTTGTGTTGATTCTGGGTTTTAGAATATAGGGAGTTAGCTAAGTTAGTATTTAGTGTTTGTTTTGTTTGTCTCTGGTATAGAAAAATTATTTTGTTTAAATCATGGAATCTTGTAGTTTCATTCTTTCAGTAAATAACTGGGATTTTGGAGTTTTTTTTTTAAATTACTAGTCTCGATAGAGATCATAAACACTTTCCTGTGCATAGACATTCAATTTACCCAGAATCAATCCAAAGTGATTCTTAACTCCCGAGCATTTATTCCTGTTCTTCGCTTCTCCCAGGTTGGAAACTTGAAATTTTAGAGCCGTCTTTCACAGTGATGTTTTCTTTTCCTAGTGACTCTCCCATTACCCCTAGCTAGGTGACTCTTCCAGCCACGTTTTAACTCCCAATTAATTTGTTTTTTTCAATCCAAAGGCAAACCGTACAAACATTTGGTTTCTAGCTGCTCCCTGTCTTCCAGATCCTGTTTACGACCCAATATTCTCAATGTCTTGCTAGGACTTTGGAGACTCACAGTCTCCACTGTTAATGCACAGGCTGCTGCCATTGTCTCCAAGCATAAATACCTTGCACCTTCTTCCCAGGAAAACAATCTGTGGGCAGGATTTCCTGACGTCATCCCGCGCCATTTCCATTTTCAGGTCGGCAGGGGCGCAGCCGAGTCAGCTGTGCGCCCGCCAACCTGTCACTGGCCTATTGAGGCCATTGAAAAAACAATTTAGATAATTAATGGACATGCCCATCCAACCTTAGGGTTGGCGGGCAGGCCGGGAGCCCTGGCGGGCATCGGAAAAAACATGAAATCTCATCCACGGCGGGATGAGGTTTCGCGAGTGATTTAAAATCTGCACTTTGAGTTTTAATACAAGTTATGGTCATGTCCCAAATCATGTGACATTGTCACATGAGGGGACATGGAAGGGAAATGTTAGGATGGTTTTTATTAAAAGTTTGAAGTCTGAACCGACCTCCCTGAGGCAGCACTTAACCTCAGGGAGTTCTGTTCTCTCTTTCACACGCATGCACGAAAAAGCGCACTCCCGGCTGAGGGAATTCCCCCCCACCCCCGGCCCACACAGGGAGCACATAGCCCAATTGGGGGCGCTGATCAGAGGTGCACCTGCTCGTGCTCGCTCCCGCACTTCCCCCCCCAATGGGGGGAAAATTTTTCCCTATATCTTCCTCTGATCACTAACAATCAAACCACCCAGGCTTACTGTCAGGAACACTGAAGAATAGTTCGCACAACCTCCTTCATTTTACCTTAAATTTAAAGATACTGAACCAAACATAACAATCTTATAAACCTCATAATTGTAATACTGAATTAAATCAGGAAGAACTATTTTCACTGGTTAGTGAGTTAGTAACTAGAGATGATTAACTGAAGACAAAAGGGAGAGGTTAAGAGAATGGCTTTATGCAGAGGGTTGTTCGGACATGAGGGAAGCAGGACCCAGAATAGTGTTTAAAACGAGGTGGATAAATATTAAACAAAGGGCATGGGATTGGGGCTAAGTGAAGAGCTCTGTGAAAGAGCAGAAGCACAATGGGCCAAATGACTTCCTCCTGTTCTCTTAAGTTCTATAAGGGTTCCTTCATATTTTATATGGCCATCTTAAAGGTGATGCTTAAGAAAAACTTGTATTGTCACCTTTACCATAGCATCTTTAATGTAGTAAAATGTCCCAAGGTGCTTCAAGGGAGCATTACCAAATAAATGATCAATTAACAACTTAAGGTGAATAGACAGTGGCTCTGCACTGTCACTCCCTAGTTAGCTTAGTTCACAGGCCTGTGTTAAAGCAGTTTTTCTCAATAATGGCTGCGACCTTTTTAAAATTTGTTCATCGGATATGCATGTCACTGGTTAGGCCAGCATCTATTGCCTATCCCTAATTCAGAGGGCATTTAAGAGTCAGCCACGTGGGCCGAGAGTCACGTGTAGGCCAGCAGATTTCCTTCCCTAAAGGGCATTTTTACAACAATTGACAATGGTTTTGTGGTCATCATCAGACTTTTAATTCCAGATTTTTATTGAATTGAAATGCCACCATCTGCTGTGGTGGGATTGCACATTACCCTGGGTCTCTGGAATATTAGTCCAGTGACAATACCACTATGCCACCTGCCCCCCGCCACCTGACTACACTCAAGATTCATAGAGTCATCGAGTCTACAGCACAGAAAAAGGCCCTCTGGCCCATCAAGTCTGCGCCGGTCAAACAAGTAGCTAACTATTCTAATCCCATTTTCCAGCACAAGGCCCATAGCCTTGTATGCCATGGCATTGCAAGTGCACATCCAAATACTTCTTAAATGTTATGAGGGTTTCTGCCTCTACCACCCTTTCAGGCAGTGAGTTCCAGATTCCCACCACCCTCTGGGTGAAAAAAATTCTTCCTCACATTCCCTCTAAACCTCCTGTCCCTTACCTTAAATTTATGCCCCCTGGTTATTGATCCCTCCACCAAGGGGAAAAGTTCCTTCCTGTCTACTCTATCTATGCCCCTCATAATTTTATACACCTCAATCATGTTCCCCCCTCAATCTCCTCTGCTCCAGGGAAAATAACCCCAGTCTATCCAATCTCTCCTTATAACTAAAACTCTCCAGCCCAGGCAACATCCTGGTAAATCTCCTCTGCACTCTCTCTAGTGCAATTACATCCTTCCTATAATGCGGATTCCAGAACTGCACGCAATACTCAAAGTATCCCATATGCCTTCTTAACCACCTTATCTACCTGCCCCGCTACCTTAATGGACCAGTGAACATGCACACCAAGGTCCCTCTGATCCTCGGTACTTCCCAGGGTCCTACCATTCATCATGTATTCCCGTGCCTTGTTTGTCCTGCCCAAGTGCATCACCTCACACTTATCTGGATTAAATTGCTAAAGGCTATCATACTCACTATTTACCACCCCACCAATTTTCGTGTCATCCGCAAACTTACTGGTCAACCCTCCTACATTGAATTCTAAATCGTTTATATATACCACGAACAGCAAGGGACCCAACACCGATTCCTGTGGAACCCCACTGGACACAGGCATCCAGTCACAAAAACACCCCTTGACCATCACCCTCTGCTTCCTGCCACTCAGCCAATTCTGGATCCAATTTGCCAAATTGCCTCGGAACCCATGGGCTCTTACCTTCGTTATCAGTCTCCCATGCGGGATCTTATCAAAAGCCTTGCTGAAGTCCAAGCAGACTACGTCAAATGCATTGCCCTCATCTACACACCTGGCCACCGCTTCGAAAAATTCAATCAAATTGGTCAGACATGACCTCCCCTTAACAAAACCATGCTGACTGTCCTTGATTAATCCCTGCCTCTCCAAGTGTAGATTAATTCTATCCCTCAGAATTGCTTCCAATAGTTTCCCCACCACTGAGGTTAGACTGTGGCCTGTAGTTCCCTGGTTTATCCCTTCCTCCCTTCTTGAATAACGGTACCACATTGGCTGTCCTCCAGTCCTCTGGCACCTCTCCTGTGGCCAGAGAGGTATTGAAAATTATTGCGAGCGCCCCTGCTATCTCCTCTTGCCTCACTCAACAGCCCGGGATACATTTCATCCAGGCCTGGAGATTTATCTACTTTTAAGCCTGCTAAACCACTTAGAACCTCCTCCCTTTCTATACTAATTTCATTAATTATATCACAGCCCTTCTGCCTGATTTCCATACACATGTCGTCCCTCTCATTGTGAACACCGACACAAAGTATTCATTTAGAACCCTACCTACGTCTTCCGGCTCCACACACAAATTACCACCATGGTCCTTAATGGGCCCAACTCTTTCCCTAGTTATCCTCTTACTCTTAATATACTGGTAAAATAACTTTGGATTTTCCTTTATTTTACCTGCCAATATTTTTCCATGCCCCCTTTTTGCTCTCCTAATTTCCTTTTTAAGCCCTCGGTATCTGCCATATGCCGCCATTTTTCTCTTTATCTAATCCTGTATATCCCTCGACATCCAGGGTTCCCTGGATTTGTTGGTCCCACTCTTTGTCTTTACTGAAACATGTTGCCCCTGTACTCTCCCTATTTTCTTCTTGAATGAGTCCCACTGCTCTGATGCAGATTTACCTAAAAGTAGCTGCTCCCAGTCCACTCTGGCCAAATCATATCTGAGCTTATTAAAATCGGCCTTCCCCCAATTTAGAACTCTGATTTCTGGCCCATCCTTGTCCTTTTCCATAACAACCTTGAATCTAATGGAGTTATGATCACTATCTGCAAAATGCTCACCCATTGATAACTCTACCACTTGCCCGGCTTCATTCCCTAAAATTAAGTCCAGGACCGCCCCCTCTCTTGTAGGACCTTCTACGTACTGGCTTAAAAAGCTCTCCTGGATGCATTTTAAGAATTCTGCTCCCTCTAAACCTATCACACTATGACTAACCCAGTTAATGTTGGGAAAGTTGAAATCCCCCACTATTACTACCCTATTAGGAAATATTTGTAGGAATTTGGGAATAGAACACTAGAACAGGACAAATTGAATAGCTCTTTCACAGAGTTGGCATGGGCATGATGAGCTGAATGGCCTCTGTTTTTTATGATTTGATGATGATGTCTAATGTGAGTGTTTCTGATCTTCCTGCTGCCCAGCCCCCACTCCATCTGCTGCCTCATCTTACCATGGCTGCATTCATGGCATAACTTGTACAATACAGAGTTACAGCTGTCTATATATAGCAGTGTGACACATGCCAGTGAGAGCAGATTTAGCCCTGCAGTCAACTGACAGAGAAAGTCACCCTCTCACACAATCAGTGGAGAACCAACTGTTCACCAGAGGCTGATTGTGCAACAGAAACTCACACCGGACTCCAATCTTCATCAACTCACCCACACCCCACCTCACACCCCAACCCCACCAGGTACCACCCCATACCCTACCCAATCCCACACCCATCCCCACTCTTCTCCACTGTCTGATGTACTTACTGAGATTTGCCCCTTACCAGGGATTGCTGCAGCTACGATCTTCAGTCCCAATAAAGACATCAATGTCTCAGAGAGGCAGCTGAGGGTGGCTTTTGATGGAGATGCTGTACTTTTCTCAGATGAATCTGAACAGATCGTCAAACAACTTGGATTAGATAAATTTTTCGAACATGAGCAGACTAATGAAAACAAACCATTAGCCATGGTAAGATATATTGTGGATTAAGGGGTGAATAAGTAGCAGGATGAGGTATGGAGAATGATGGGGATGGAAATGTGAGTGTGGAGTCTCATTTACACTGAGAGTGGGAGGTGACTGGCCAATTGCAAGTGTACCAGCAGCTGTGAGGGCAATCAGACTTCCCAGTCACCAGTTAGTGTTTCACTGTGAGGTACTGGTTCCTTCATAACACTGTCCATTCAGGGTGAATAAGTCCTGCCTACACTGAGTGTGAACCCTCTCTCACTGGGTATGAACATTCTCTATGCTGGGTGTGAACACTCTCTCACTGGTGTGAACACTCTCTATACTGGGTGTGAACACTGTCTACAGTGTGTGTGAACACTCTATACTAGGTGTAAACACGCTCTACTCTGGGTGTGAACATTCTCGATGCTGGGTATGAACACTCTCTCACTGGCTATGGACACTCTCTACATTGGGTGTGAACCCTCTCACACTGGGTGTGAACACTCTCCACACTGGGTGTGAACACTGTCTACACTGAGTATGAGCCCTCTCACACTGGGTGTGAACACTCTCTATACTGGGTGTGAATGCTCTCTACACTGGGTGTGAACACTCTATGCTTGGTGTGAACACTATCTACACTGGGTATGAACACTCTCTACGCTGGGTATGAACACTCTCTCACTGGGTATGGGCACTCTCTCACTGGGTGTGAACACTCTCTACGCTGGGTATGAACACTCTTGACATTGGGTATGGACACTCTACACTGGATGTGAATCCTCTCTACACTGAGTATGAACACTCTCTCACTGGGTATGGACACTCTACGCTGGGTGTGAACACTCTTGACACTGGGTATGAATGCTCTCGACATTGGGTATGAACACTCTCTCACTGGGCATGGACTCTCTACACTGGGTGTGAACACTCTCTACACTGGGTGTGAACACTATCTACACTGGGTGTGAACACTACCTACACTGGGTGTGAACACTCTCTACACTGGGTGTAAACTATCTACGCTGGGTGTGAACACTACACTGGGTGTGAACATTATGCTGGGTGTGAACACTATCTACACTGGGTGTGAACACTATCTACGCTGGGTGTGAACACTCTCTACGCTGGGTGTGAACACTATCTACACTGGGTGTGAACACTCTACACTGGGTGTGAACACTCTCGATGCTGGGTATGAAAAGTGTCTACACTGGTATGAACAACACTCTCCACACTGGGTGTGAACACTCTCTAACTGGGTGTGAACACTCTCCACATTGGGTATAAACACCCACTGGGTGTGAACACTCTCTCACTGGGTGTGAACACCCTGGGCGTGAACACTCTCTCACTGGGTGTGAACACACTGGGTGTGAACACTCATTGGGCGTGAACACACTGGGTGTGAACACTCTCACTGGGAGTAAACACACTGGGCGTGAACACTCTCTGGGAGTGAACACTCTCACTGGGCGTGAACACTCTCACTGGGCGTGAACACTCTCACTGGGTGTGAACACTCTCTTACTGGGTGTGAACACTCACTGGGAGTGAACACTCACTGGGTGTGAACACACGGCGTGAACACTCTCACTGGGTGTGAACACACTGGGCGTGAACACTCTCACTGGTTGTGAATACTTTTTGATGAAACCTATTAACCATGTTCAACAGGGACCCCTCAAGGGATTTTTGGAATCGCTGGGAAAGTTACAGAAGAAGTTTTACATGAAAGGTCAGCGTTTGATGTGTCCAATCCGGACTTACTTGGTAACAGCTCGGAGTGCTGCCAGCTCAGGGGCCCGGGCTCTGAAGACCCTGCGGAGCTGGGGTTTGGAGACGGATGAAGCTCTGTTTCTGGCTGGAGCTCCCAAAGGGCCACTCCTGCAGAAAATCCGGCCACATATTTTCTTTGATGATCAAATGCTTCATGTGGAAGGTGCGAAGGAGATGGGCACGATTGCAGCTCATGTTCCTTATGGAGTTAGTCAGAGATGCAGGAAGATGGTGGAGGAGCAGGAGAGGAAGGAGGATTAGCTGGAACTGCCAATGTGTGCAAAGGCTGAGATTTTCTCGAATGCTGGGATCCAAGAACCCAGACTCTGTTCGGAAAGTTCCTGCAAAATTTCCCACTGACCCAGATTTCTTTGCTGCTTTTCCTGCTGTTATTGTGCTGCCAACTCCTCACAGGGACATAGTAAGACCCCTCCCCTCTCGTGTTATTTGAGAGAGCAGGACTCAGAGTAACAGCCCCTTGTCCACCCAGGACTCTGAAACGGTATGTATGTGGAGACCATGGAAAGAACATGTTGGTAAACTGTGGCCATGAGGAGATTGGAGTCTGGTTCAGACAAACAGCTGCAGTTTAATATGAAAATGAGCTGAGGTTATCTCAATGTAGGATTGAGGAGTGAAAATGAATTTTAGTTGTGTGTCTGAATACCTAAACACAGAAGCTGCTCTACTACTGCCTGCAGTTTATTAATCCTGTAACAATACCACCCTAGGGCTCAATCCCACCTTCTCCCCATATCCCTCAATCCCTTTTCTTTGTATTCATTCATGGGATGTGGGCATTGCTGGCTAGGCCAGCATTTATTGCCCATCCCTAATCGGCATTTTTAAGAGTGAACCACATTGCTGTGGGTGGTTCTGGAGTTACATGTAGGTAAGGACAGCAGATTTCCTTCCCTACAGGGTATTAGTGAACCAGGTGGGTTTTTACAACATTTGACAATGGTTTCATGGTCACCATTAGACTTTTAGACTTTTAATTCCAGGTTTTTATTGAATTCAAATTTCACCATCTGCCATGGTGGGATTCAAACCCAGGTCCCCAGAGGCATTACCCTGGGTCTCTTGAATACCAGTGACAATACCACGATGTCACTGCCTCCCCACCTTCTCCCTATGCCCCTTAATCCCACCCATCTACTTTGCTCCCATTCCTTAGGGGGAGGTAGTGTCATTGGACTAATAATCAAGAGGCCTCGGCAAATGCTCTGGGGACATGAGTGCAAATCCCACCACAGCAGCTAGTGGAATTTAAATTGTTAATAAATCTGGAATTAAAAGTTAGTCTCCATAATGGTGCTCATTGATTGTTGTGAAAACCCATCTGGCTAAGGAACTTTGACATCAACAGCCCATGTGTGTCTGGATGCACAGCAATGTGGTTGACTCTTAACTGCCCTCTGAAATGGCCCTAGCAAACCACTCAGATCAAGGGCAATTAGGGACAGGCAACAAATGCCGGCCTTAACAGTGATCCACATTTCATGAAAGAGTTAAAAAGCATCAGCCCACCTTCTCCCCATATTCCTCAAGCCCACCTACCTTATCTCATATCTTTTGCTTATTAATATCTGCTCTGTGTACCCTCTCCCCCTGCTGTTTCTTTTGCTGCCCTATCTGGCATCTTGTACATGTCTGGAATGTACACTGGGCCGGCTCACTGTGTGGGCAGGGGAGCTGAGTGCATCTCACTGTTGACTTGGTCCGTGTGGAGCGAGCTCGATACTGAGACCAATTCAGCTGCTTTGATTGGTTGTTTGAGTGAAGATTTGAAATATTTTTAAGTTTGAGGTTTTGCACAAATATTGAATGATATTAGCTACTGAACAATGAATGTTATATTTATGCTAAACATAGACAGAGTTTATTAAAAGTGAGCACTTTATTAAATTCACTTAACACTGTCACTAATAAGCCAAAACCGTTACCGTCAATGTGATGTTGGTGCAGTGACAGTGACTGGAGGGCTCACATTTGCCAGGGGCAGGGTGGGGAACAACAATGCAACTGTGTTGACTGAATTACTGTATCCCTCCTTTACTATTACTACACTTCTCTGTTACTCTGGCTCTCTTACTATGTTACCATGACTGTGACTTTATGTCTATTACTCTCACTGTGTTAATGATATTGGGACTTGCTATTCTATTGCCATTCGATTATGCTGTTACTGCATTACAACAGTCATGTAACTGTACAAATGTCCCACCTGTTGTTGTGATTGTATTAGTGTCATTTGGCTATGATGCAGTGATATTAGGCTGTCATTGTGATAATATGACAGGATCATTTTGTTAGTGATGCTGTATTTGTATCACTGTACTACAGGAACTATCACACTGTAACTAGATCACTTGTTCTATTGCTGTAGTGCTGTGATTGTATTAATGAAACTGGATTACTGTGCTTCAGGAAATGTCACTGTGATTGGATCACTCAACAACAACCTGTATTTATATAGCATCTTTAATAAAATGACATAAGGCACTTCAAGGGGGCATTATAAAACAAAATCTAACACTGGGCCATGTAAGGAGATATTAGGACAAATGACCAAAAGTTTGGTCAAAAAGGTGGGTTTTAAGAAATGCTTGGTGGAGTAGTGTAGAGAGGGAACTCCAGAGCTGAGGGTCGTAGTGACTGTAGTAGTGATGGGATGCGATTCTTTATATTAAGTCACAATATTACTGGATTACGTTCTCTCTGCATCAGTTCATTAATAAGACTATCGCCCTGTTACACTATCACACTAACATACTATTACTATTTATATCATTCAGTTCTTCATTAGAAAAATCTGCTTACTTTAGGGAAAGATCATTTTGACTTTGGACCCTTAATAAACAAAAGTTTCTCCTCCTGTCTGTCCTCATGGCTTGCTGACTTCAGGGGACGGAGTGGTGGTTAGGGAAGAGTGGGGAAGGGGCAGGAGGTGGTAATCCAGTTCTGGGAGGACACAGCATGGGGGAGACTTACAATCTTCTATGTTTGAGCTCACATACAGAGTCCCTGTCTGCTCTCCCAACCCGTGTCCGCTCTCCCTGACTCTGTGTCCGCTCTCCCAGACCGTGTCCACTTTCCAGACCCTATGTCTGCTCTCCCAACCCATGTCCATTCTCCCAGAGCCTGTGTCCGCACTCCCAGACCCTGTGTTCACTCTCCCAGACCCTGTGTCCGCTCTCCCAGACCTTGTGTCCGCTCTCCCAACTTCCTAGTTCCAGGGAGCAGAGTCGGAGGGCGGAGTTCCAGAGCGGTGAGTGTGGGGGCCTTGCCTCGGGGATTCGTGGCCTAGTTCCAGGGAGCAGAGTCGGAGGGCGGAGTTCCAGAGCGGTGAGTGTGGGGGCCTTGCCTCGGGGATTCGTGGCCTAGTTCCAGGGAGCAGAGTCGGAGGGCAGAGTTCTAGAACAGTGAGTATAAAAACCTTACCTCGGGGATTCGCGGCCTAGTTCCAGGGAGCAGAGTCGGAGGGCGGAGTTCCAGAACGGTGAGTATAAAAACCTTACCTCGGGGATTCGCGGACCTCGGGTCTTAAAAAAAAATTAAAAGTGGCGTCACGGTAAATCTGTGACTTGATTGGCTGGTGGAGAATCTACACTGAATTTGAAACTAAAACATTGTTAAGCTAATTAAACCAAATAAATTAATCAGTTAATTAATAATTAGAGGGTATCTAGACCAGAAGCAGGGGATTACTGTTCTTAGAATTTAGCATTTATAGGAGAAATCTAGCCCTAGGGAATGTATAGTTAATAAAGAGTCAATAAGCAGTTATTAGATTTAAATTAATTTATTAAATAGTTCTAGAAATGGCAGTTGCTGCGGTGAAGTGCTTCACCTATGGGATGTGGGAAATCTGTGACGCTTCAAGTGTCCGGGACAACTACATCTGCAGGAAGTGTACCCATTTGCAGCTCCTCACAGACCGCATGGATCGGTTGGAGCAGCAGTTGGATGCACTTAGGAGCGAGCATTCAGGTGGCGGAAAGCGTCATTGATAGGAGTTTTGAAGACATGGTCACACCCAAGGTACAAACAGGGTGACTACTAGAAGGGGCAGGCAGTCAGTGCAGAAATCCCCTGTGGCTGTCCCCCTCTCTAACAGGTATACCGTTTTGGATACTGTTGGGGGGGATGGCCTATCAGGGGAAAACAACAGCAGTAGCCAGAGCAGTGGCACCATGGCTGTCTCTGTTGTTCAGCAGGGGGGTCAAAGCACAGAAGAGCAATTGTCATAGGGGACTGTATAGTCAGGGGCTCAGATAGGTGCTTCTGTGGTTGTGAAAGAGACACCAGGATGGTATGTTGCCTCCCTGGTGCCAGGGTCCAGGATGTCTCTGATCGGGTATGGGACATTCTGAAGGGGGAGGGAGAACAGCCAGAGGTCATGGTACACATTGGTACTAATGACATAGGCAGGAAGAGTGACGAGGTCCTGCAGCGGGAGTTCAGGGAGCTAGGCAGAAAGTTAAAAAACAGGACCTCTAGGGTTGTAATCTCAGGATTACTCCTTGTGCCACGTGCCAGTGAGGCTAGAAATAGGAAGATAGTGCAGCTGAACACGTGGCTGAACAGATGGTGTAGGAGGGAGGGTTTCCGATATCTGGATCATTAGGATCTCTTCCAGGACAGGTGGGACTTGTACAAGAAGGACGGGTTGCATCTAAACTGGAGGGGCACCAATATCCTGGCTGCGAGGTTTGCTAGTGTCACTCGGGAGGGTTTAAACTAGTATGGCCGGGCGGTGGGAACCAGAGCAATAGGTCAGCAAGTGAAAAAAAATGCCTGGGAACCAGTGAATATGGCCAGTAGGACTAAGAGGAAGGGCAGGCAGGGAGAAATTACTGAACAAAGTGGGACTGGGGGTCTGAAATGCATTTGTTTCAATGCGAGAAGTATAACAGGCAAGGCAGATGAGCTTAGAGCTTGGATTAGTAGTTGGGACTATGATGTTATTGCTATTACAGAGACTTGGTTGAAGGATGGACAGGATTGGCAGATAAACGTTCCAGGATTTAGATGTTTCAGGCAGGATAGAGAGGGATATAGAAGAGGTGGGGGAGTTGCACTGCTGGTTAAGGAAAATATCACAACTGGAGGACACCTCGGTGGGCTCATGCAGCGAGGCAATATGGGTAGAGCTCCAGAATAGGAAGGGTGCAGTCACAATGTTGGGGGTTTACTATAGGCCTCCCAATTGCCGGCGGGAGATTGAGGAACAGTTATGTAGGCAGATTTTGGAAAGATGTAAAAGCAATAGGGTTGTTGTGGTGGGTGATTTTAACTTTCTCTATATTGACTGGGAATCACTTAGTGCTAGCGGTTTGGATGGTGCAGAATTTGTAAGGTGCATCCAGGAGGGCTTCTTGAGACAATATGTAGATAGTCCAACTAGGGAAGGGGCAATACTGGACCTGGTATTAGGGAATGAACCCGGCCAGATGGTCAAAGTTTCAGTAGAGGAGCATTTCGGGAAAAGTGACCCTAATTCAGTAAGTTTCAAGGTACTGGTGGATAGGAATAACAGGAAACCTCGGGTTAAGGTGCTTAATTGGGAGAAGGCTAATTATAACAATATTAGGCAGGAACTGAGGAATCTAGACTGGAGGCGGATGTTTGAGGGCAAATCGACAACTGACATATGGGGGGCTTTCAAACGTCAGTTGATAAGAATTCAGGACCGGCATGTTCCTGCTAGGATGAAGGATAAGTATGGCAAGTTTCAGGAACCTTGGATAACGAAGGATATTGTGAGATGAGTCAAAAAGAAAAGGGAAGCATTCGTAAGGGCTAGAAGGCTGGGAACACATGAAGCCCATGGAGAATATGAAGAAAGTAGGAAGAAACTTAAGCAAGGAGTCAGGAGGGCTAAAAGGGGTCATGAAAAGTCACTGGCAACCAGGATTAAGGAAAATCCCAAGGCCTTTTATACATATGTAAAAAGCAAGAGGTTAGCCAGGGAAAGGGTAGGCCCACTCAGGGACAGAGGTGGGAATCTGTGTATGGAGCCAGAAGAAATGGGAGAGATACTAAATGAATACTTCTCATCAGTATTCACCAAAGAGGACTTAGTGGTCAATTTGTCTAGGGAAGAGTGTGTAGATAGCCTGGATCATGTTGAGATCAAAAAAGAGGTGTTTGGCGACTTGAAGAATATTAAGGTGGATAAGTCCCCAGGGCCAGATGGGATCTACCCCAGAGTACTGAGGGAGGCAAGGGAGGAGTTTGCTGGGGCCTTGACAGAAATCTTTGTATCCTCACTGGCTATGGGTGAGGTCCCAGAGGACTGGAGAATGGCCAATGTTGTTCTATTGTTTAAGAAGGGTAACAGAAATAATCCAGGAAATTACAGGTCGGTGAGCCTTACGTCAGTGGTAGGGAAATTATTGGAGAAGATTCTTCGTGACAGGATTTACTACCATTTGGAAGCAAATGGGCATATTAGTGAGAGGCAGCATGGTTTTGTGAAGGGGAGGTCGTGTCTCACTAACTTGATCGAGTTTTTTGAGGAAGTGACAAAGATGATCGACGATAGAAAGGCGGTGGATGTTATATACATGGATTTCAGTAAGGCCTTTGACAAGGTCCCTCATGGCAGACTGGTACAGAAGGTAAAGTCACACAGGATCAGAGGTGAGCTGGCAAGATGGATACAGAATTGGCTTGGTCATAGAAGACAGATGGTAGCAGTGGAAGGGTGCTTTTCTGAATGGAGAGCTGTGACTAGTGGAGTTCCACAGGGATCAGTGCTGGGACCTTTGCTGTTTGTAGTATACATAAATGATTTGGAGGAAAATGTAACTGGGCTAATTAGTAAGTTTGCAGGCGACACTAAGGTTGGAGGAGTTGTAGATAATGAAGAGGATTGTCAAAGGATTCAACGGGATATAGATCGGTTGGAGACTTGGGCGGAGAAATGGCAGATGGAGTTTAATCCGGACAAATGCAAGGTAATGCATTTTGGAAGGTCTAATACGGGCAGGAATTATACAGTAAATGGCAGAACCCTTAAGTGCATCGACGGGCAGAGGGATCTGGGTGTACAGGTCCACAGGTCACTGAAAATGGCAACGCAGGTGGATAAGGTAGTAGGAAGGCATATGACATGCTTGCTTTCATTGGCAGGGATATTGAGTATAAAAGCTGGGAAGTCATGCTGCATCTGTATAGAACCTTGGTTAGGCCACACTTGGAATATTGCGCGCAATTCTGGTCACCACATTACCAGAAGGATATGGAGGCATTGGAGAGGGTGCAGAGGAGGTTTACCAGGATGCTGACTGGTCCGGAGGTTATTAGCTATGAGGAGAGGTTGGAGAAACATGGATTGTTCTCATTAGAGCGACGGAGATTGAGGGGCGACTTGATAGAAGTTTACAAAATTATGAATGGCATGGACAGAGTAAATAGTCAGAAGCTTTTTCCCAGGGTGGAAGAGTCAATTACTAGGGGACATAGATTTAAGGTGAGAGGAGAAAACTATAGAGGAGATGTGCGGGGCAAGTTTTTTACGCAGAGGGTAGCGAGTGTCTGGGATTCGCTGCCAGAGGAGGTGGTGGTGGAAGCAGGTACGATAGTGGTGTTTAAGGGGCAGCTTGACAAATACATGAATAGGATGGGAATAGAGGGATACGGACCCCAGAAGTGCAAAATGTTTTAGTTTGACAGGCAATATGATCGGCGCAGGCTTGGAGGGCCGAAGGGCCTGGTCCTGTGCTGTACTTTTCTTTGCTCTTTGTTCTGTGTCCGCTCTCCCAGATCCTGTGTCCACTCTCCAGACCCTGTATCCGCTCTCCCAACTTGTGTCCGCTTTCCCAACTCCTGTGTCTGCTCTCCCAACTTGTGTCCGCTCTCCCAACTTGTGTCCGCTTTCCCAACTCCTGTGTCTGCTCTCCCAGACCCTGTGTCCGCTCTCCCAACTTGTGTCCACTTTCCCAACTCCTGTGTCCACTCTCCCAGACCCTGTGTCCGCTCTCCCAACCCGTGTCCGCTCTCCCAGACACCGTGTCCGCTCCCCCAACCCATATCCACTCTCCCAGACTGTGTGTCCGCTCTCCCAACCCGTGTCCACTCTCCCAGACCCTGTGTCTGCTCTCCCAACTCCTGTGTCCACTCTCCCAGACACAGGGTCTGTAGTGAAAGCCGTGCAGTGTCTCCAGCCAGGGAGCCAGTTTTTAGAGGGATAGATCCAATGGCTGTGAGGGCTTGGGCTGGGCAAGCGTGATGGCAAAGTATAGTTGTCAGGGTCCGGAGAGTGGACACGGGTTGGGAGAGCTGACACAGAAGTTGGGAGAGCGGACACAGGGTCGGGGGAGAGCGGACACAGGGCCCGGAGAGCGGACACAGGGTCTGGGAGAGCGGAAACGGGTTTGGAGAGTGGATACAGTGTCTGGGAGAGCGGACACAGGGTCTGGGAGAGCGGAAACGGGTTTGGAGAGTGGATACAGTGTCTGGGAGAGCGGACACAGGGTCTGGGAGAGCGGAAACGGGTTTGGAGAGTGGATACAGTGTCTGGGAGAGCGGACACAGGGTCTGGGAGAGCGGACACGGATTGGGGGAGCGGATACAGTGTCTGGGAGATCGGACACAGGGTCGGGGGAGAGCGGACACAGGGCCTGGGGAGAGCGGACACAGGGTCTGGGAGAGCGGAAACGGGTTTGGAGAGTGGATACAGTGTCTGGGAGAGCGGACACAGGGTCTGGGAGAGCGGACACAGGGTCGGGGGAGAGCGGACACAGGGCCTGGGGAGAGCGGACACAGGGTCTGGGAGAGCGGAAACGGGTTTGGAGAGTGGATACAGTGTCTGGGAGAGCGGACACAGGGTCTGGGAGAGCGGACACGGGTTAGGACAGCAGACACAGTGTCCGCTCTCCCAGACCCTGTGTCTGCTCTCCCAGACCGTGTCTGCTCTCCCAACCAGTGTCCGCTCTCCCATCTTCTGTGTCCCCTCTCCCAGACCCTGTGTCCCCCTCCCAGACCCTGTGTCCGCTATCCCAGATCCTGTGTCCACTCTCCCAACTCCTGTGTCCGCTCTCCCAGCCAGTGTCCACTCTCCCAACTTCTGTGTCAACTCTCCCAAGCCCTGTGTCCACTCTCCCAACTCCTGTGTCTGCTCTCCCAGACCCTGTGTCCACTCTCCCAGACACAGTGTCCGCTCTCCCAACCCGTGTCCACTCTCCCAGACCCTGTGTCTGCTCTCCCAGCCAGTGTCCACTCTCCCAACTTCTGTGTCAACTCTCCCAAGCCCTGTGTCCACTCTCCCAACTCCTGTGTCTGCTCTCCCAGACCCTGTGTCCACTCTCCCAGACACAGTGTCCGCTCTCCCAACCCGTGTCCGCTCTCCCAGACCCTGTGTCTGCTCTCCCAGCCAGTGTCCACTCTCCCAACTTCTGTGTCAACTCTCCCAAGCCCTGTGTCCACTCTCCCAACTCCTGTGTCTGCTCTCCCAGACCCTGTGTCCACTCTCCCAGACACTGTATCCGCTCCCCCAACCCGTGTCCGCTCTCCCAGACCCTGTGTCTGCTCTCCCAGACCCTGTGTCCACTCTCCCAGACACTGTATCCGCTCCCCCAACCCGTGTCCGCTCTCCCAGACCCTGTGTCTGCTCTCCCAGCCAGTGTCCACTCTCCCAACTTCTGTGTCAACTCTCCCAAGCCCTGTGTCCACTCTCCCAACTCCTGTGTCTGCTCTCCCAGACCGTGTCCACTCTCCCAGACACTGTATCCGCTCCCCCAACCCGTGTCCGCTCTCCCAGACACTGTATCTGCTCCCCCAACCCGTGTCCGCTCTCCCAGACACTGTATCTGCTCCCCCAACCCGTGTCCGCTCTCCCAGACACTGTATCCGCTCCCCCAACCCGTGTCCGCTCTCCCAGACACTGTATCTGCTCCCCCAACCCGTGTCCGCTCTCCCAGACACTGTATCCGCTCCCCCAACCCGTGTCCGCTCTCCCAGACACTGTATCCGCTCCCCCAACCCGTGTCCGCTCTCCCAGACACTGTATCTGCTCCCCCAACCCGTGTCCGCTCTCCCAGACACTGTATCTGCTCCCCCAACCCGTGTCCGCTCTCCCAGACACTGTATCTGCTCCCCCAACCCGTGTCCACTCTCCGGACCCTGACAACTATACTTTGCCATCACGCTTGCCCAGCCCAAGCCCTCACAGCCACTGGATCTATCCCTCTAAAAACTGGCTCCCTGGCTGGAGACACTGCACGGCTTTCACTACAGTTGAGGGTCTGTTTCTGAGTGAACGCTGTACATTGTGCAAGGACTGTATTTTGCATGGTTTGTGACATTTTTCAACCCTCAAGTGTTTTTCTCTCCTTCTGTTTGAGTATCGAGAGAGACTGAATTCTGTCCGCTCTCACTCACTGTATCAGGACCTGGAATGTTTACACAGAATCATTCTAATATTTTCAAAGATTATGTTAGTACGCTGAATAAATCTCACAATGAATCAGTCCCATGTCTATCTTTGGGTTTCTGTTATTCTGAACATTTACACACCTCCAACTGACAAACCCAAAAACTGAACCCAGTGACTCGGCACAATGACAGCCTCTGTTTTACTAGAATACAGAAAGGACATGAATACTAAACTTTGGCCTCACAACTAGGAAACCCAATTGAATCTTCCATTTCATGCTGGCAATTCAGTTTGGGACAAGAGTGTTCATCAGCAGTAATGACAGGAACCATCTTGTGGGGGGTAGGGGGCTGGTTCTGATGAAAGGTCATCACGCGGAAACATTGAATCTGTCCCTCTCCTCTCCAGCTGCCAAGCTTGCTGAGTGTCTTCAGCATTTCATTTTATATTCCAGATTTCCAGCATGTGGAATATGTTGTTCTTGTTAATGTTGTAGGAGTGCTGGAGCCTGACACCTGGTGGAAAATCAGTGATGGTGTTTGCATAGCTTCACAATAACTCCTCTCTCAGCCTGCGTTACTGGAATGGCAACTGTGGCTGTGGGGCCAGAGAGACAGTGTTACTGGGTGTGAGGGGCCAGTGAGAGACAGTGTTACTGGGTGTGAGGGGCCAGTGAGAGACAGTGTTACTGGGTGTGAGGGGCCAGTGAGAGACAGTGTTACTGGGTGTGAGGGGCCAGTGAGAGACAGCGTTACTGGGTGTGAGGGGCCAGAGAGAGACAGCGTTACTGGGTGTGAGGGGCCAGTGAGAGACAGTGTTACTGGGTGTGAGGGGCCAGAGAGACAGTGTTACTGGGTGTGAGGGGCCAGTGAGAGACAGTGTTACTGGGTGTGAGGGGCCAGAGAGACAGCATTACTGGGTGTGAGGGGCCAGTGAGAGACAGTGTTACTGGGTGTGAGGGGCCAGTGAGAGACAGTGTTACTGGGTGAGAGGGGCCAGTGAGACACAGTGTTACTGGGTGTGAGGGCCAGAGAGAGACAGTGTTACTGGGTGTGAGGGGCCAGTGAGAGACAGTGTTACTGGGTGTGAGGGGCCAGTGAGAGACAGTGTTACTGGGTGTGAGGGGCCAGTGAGACACAGTGTTACTGGGTGTGAGGGCCAGAGAGAGACAGTGTTACTGGGTGTGAGGGGCCAGAGAGAGACAGTGTTACTGGGTGTGAGGGGCCAGTGAGAGACAGTGTTACTGGGTGTGAGGGGCCAGTGAGACACAGTGTTACTGGGTGTGAGGGGCCAGTGAGACACAGTGTTACTGGGTGTGAGGGCCAGAGAGAGACAGTGTTACTGGGTGTGAGGGGCCAGAGAGAGACAGTGTTACTGGGTGTGAGGGGCCAGTGAGAGACAGTGTTACTGGGTGTGAGGGGCCAGTGAGACACAGTGTTACTGGGTGTGAGGGGCCAGTGAGAGACAGTGTTACTGGGTGTGAGGGGCCAGTGAGAGACAGTGTTACTGGGTGTGAGGGGCCAGTGAGAGACAGTGTTACTGGGTGTGAGGGGCCAGTGAGAGACAGTGTTACTGGGTGTGAGGGGCCAGTGAGAGACAGTGTTACTGGGTGTGAGGGGCCAGTGAGACACAGTGTTACTGGGTGTGAGGGGCCAGTGAGAGACAGTGTTACTGGGTGTGAGGGGCCAGTGAGACACAGTGTTACTGGGTGTGAGGGCCAGAGAGAGACAGTGTTACTGGGTGTGAGGGGCCAGTGAGACACAGTGTTACTGGGTGTGAGGGCCAGAGAGAGACAGTGTTACTGGGTGTGAGGGGCCAGTGAGAGACAGTGTTACTGGGTGTGAGGGGCCAGTGAGACACAGTGTTACTGGGTGTGAGGGCCAGAGAGAGACAGTGTTACTGGGTGTGAGGGGCCAGTGAGAGACAGCGTTACTGGGTGTGAGGGGCCAGTGAGAGACAGCGTTACTGGATGTGAGGGGGCAGTGAGACACAGTGTTACTGGGTGTGAGGGCCAGAGAGACACAGTGTTACTGGGTGTGAGGGGCCAGTGAGACACAGTGTTACTGGGTGTGAGGGGCCAGTGAGAGACAGTGTTACTGGGTGTGAGGGGCCAGTGAGAGACAGTGTTACTGGGTGTGAGGGGCCAGTGAGAGACAGTGTTACTGGGTGTGAGGGGCCAGTGAGACACAGTGTTACTGGGTGTGAGGGCCAGAGAGAGACAGCGTTACTGGGTGTGAGGGGCCAGTGAGAGACAGCGTTACTGGGAGTGAGGGGCCAGTGAGAGACAGCGTTACTGGGAGTGAGGGGCCAGTGAGAGACAGTGTTACTGGGTGTGAGGGGCCAGTGAGACACAGTGTTACTGGGTGTGAGGGCCAGAGAGAGACAGTGTTACTGGGTGAGAGGGGCCAGTGAGACACAGTGTTACTGGGTGAGAGGGGCCAGTGAGAGACAGTGTTACTGGGTGTGAGGGGCCAGTGAGAGACAGTGTTACTGGGTGTGAGGGGCCAGTGAGAGACAGTGTTACTGGGTGTGAGGGCCCGTGAGAGACAGTGTTACTGGGTGTGAGGGGCCAGTGAGAGACAGTGTTACTGGGTGTGAGTGGCCAGTGAGAGACAGTGTTACTGGGTGTGAGGGGCCAGTGAGAGACAGCGTTACTGGGTGTGAGGGGCCAGTGAGAGACAGCGTTACTGGGTGTGAGGGGCCAGTGAGAGACAGTGTTACTGGGTGTGAGGGGCCAGTGAGACACAGTGTTACTGGGTGTGAGGGGCCAGTGAGAGACAGTGTTACTGGGTGTGAGGGGCCAGTGAGAGACAGTGTTACTGGGTGTGAGGGCCAGAGAGAGACAGTGTTACTGGGTGTGAGGGGCCAGTGAGAGACAGCGTTACTGGGTGTGAGGGGCCAGTGAGAGACAGCGTTACTGGGTGTGAGGGGCCAGTGAGAGACAGTGTTACTGGGTGTGAGGGGCCAGTGAGAGACAGTGTTACTGGGTGTGAGGGGCCAGTGGGAGACAGTGTTACTGGGTGTGAGGGGCCAGTGAGAGACAGTGTTACTGGATGTGAGGGGCCCGTGAGACAGAGTTCGGACCAGTGCTCTTACTTCACAGTTTTTACTGGTGTTCCATTTTAAGGACGTTCTTTTGGGGGAGGGCAAGCAGCTAGAGGTTGTGGTCCACATTGGAATCAATGACATAGGCAGGAAAAGGGACAAGGTCCTGAAAGCAGGTTTTAGGAAGTTAGGGTGGAAATCGAAAAGCAGGACCTCAAGAACAGTAATCTCAGGATTACTCGCAGTGCCGTGTGCTAGAGAGCCTACGAATAGGAAGATTCGGCAGTTTAATACGTGGGTGGAGAAATGGAGTAAGAGAGAGGTGTGGAAACACACTCGGGGAGTCTTCTTAGTCAAACGAAACAAACTTTATTTACACGAGAGCTTGTATCCAGCCAGCCCCTCATCCAGACACTTTCCCCTAGGAAACCAGAAGGGTACATAGTTCAGACCAGTATTCTTATTTTCCAGTTTTGACTGTTTTCCCTTCTAGGAAACCTCTCCTTAGAATTTATTCCCCTGTGCTAGCCACACATTGCTTGACCAAATCATGTGATCCATACTCAAGTTGAACTAATCTTAAAAGTGACAATCATCACATCCCTCCCCCCTTAACTCCTTTGTACACCTTTTCAGTTAACAATTGCTTTATACAATTGAACCAAGGATTTTCTGAATTCTAGAAATAATTACATATATAGTTATAAATTAAGTCTTTGGGGTGGTTTTCGAATTTGTGTCAAGGTGGGTAGCGCGACAGATTGTGGGGCTTCTACTGGATCGACATCTTCTTGAATTGTTTTAACAGGTACCTCCTGGGGGACCGCCAGTTTCTGCTCAGTCCTCCCCCTGCTTGGAGCTCCTCCTTTTGCAGGCACAGGGATGGTTGCCTCCTGCTCCCTGGCTTTTCTCTGCTCCAGCTGCCCTGGGCTCACAGCCATATTTGGTACAGACAATTCATTATCATTAGCTTTCACAAGGATGTCCTTGACATTTATTACAGGTCAACTAGAATCTTCAGTGTACACAGGTTCACCAACACTCGTTGGTAACACGGACTGCGAGAGTGCCTCTCAACCCCTCAAATGGTCAACATGCTTCTGAACGATCTGTCCCTCTATCCTTACTAGATACGAAAGAGGTCTGGCCTCAGAGACTACCCACCCAGGAATCCACCTAGGACCGCTACCAAAGTTTTTCACCTACACATTTTCATTAGTCGAGAACTTCCTAGCTCTAATGTGGGAATCATGACTCATCTTCTGGTTGCACTGACTTGATTCTACCCTCCCCTGCAAATTTGGAAACACATGACTTAACCTCATCCTGAGATGACGTTTCATTAATAGTTCAGCAGGAGGAACATCTGTAGTTGCATGTGGGGTGCTGCGGTAATTCAGCAGAAAACGTGAGACTCTCGTTGCTAAAGATCCACCTGATATTTTCTTCATGCCAGATTTAAAAGTTTGGATGGCTCTCTCAGCTAAGCAGTTCAATGCTGGGTGGTAGGGTGCTATCTTTATGTGTTTTATACCATTAGGAGTGGTGAAGTTTTGAAACTCCTCACTTGTGAACACTGCCTCATTATCAGATATGATTATTTCAGTCAAACCATAAGTTGCAAAACAGTGCCACAGCTTTGATGGTCACCATCGATGACGGTGTTTTGACTTCAAAAATTTCTATCTACTTAGAGTGTGCATCAATTGAGGAGAAACATTGTACCCATAAATGGGTTTACAGAATCGACATGGATGCGGAACCATGGCCGCTCAGGCCATTCCCAAGCTGTGGCTGGAGCTGTGGCTGGCAGGTCTTGCTGCTGGCACTGTTGGCAGTGCCTTACCATGTTCTCAATATCAGTGTCAATTCCGGGCCACTATACATAACTCCAACTAACATTTTCATTTTCGAGATACCAGGGTGGCCACTGTGTAATTCCATCAGGAGTAGCTTCCGGCCAGTCACAGGAATGACCACTTGTGTTCCCCGTAGCACAATACCATCTTGACAACTAAGTTCATGTTTACAGGTGGAGTAGGGGTTCATGTCCTCTGAAACTGCCTCACTTCCCCATCCCGTAAGGATTTTATCTCGTACTCCAGATAACAGTGGCTTCCGGCTGGTCCAGGTTTTGATTTGTTTTGCACAGACTGGTAATGTATCCAATAAGGTTAAGGCCAAGACAATTTCTTGAGGAATAGGTGTACATGTAATACTTTCTCTCAAGGTCAGGTGAGTTAGGGCATCCACATTTGCAATATGTACCCCTGGTTGGTGTTTGAAGGTATATTCATATGCAGCCAGGATCAATGCCCACCTCTATATTCTCACAGAGGCTATTGGTGGAATAGCTTTGTTCACCTTAAAAAGGCCCAGCAGCAGCTTGTGGTCTGAAACAATAGTGAAGTGCCTCCCATGTAGATACTGATGGAACGTTTTGACGCCAAAAACTATTGATAAGCCCTCTTTTTCGATTTGTGAATAGCCTCTTCCAGCTACTGATAGTGTTCTTGGCACATATCCTATCAGCCTTTGAGCCGTCAACCATTTCATGGGACAACACAGCCCCAACGCCACATGGAGAGGAGTTACACATCAGCATTAGTTCCTTTGATGGGTCAAAGACTGCAGCAATTGCTTCACCTTGTTGAAAGCTGTTTCCGGAGGAATTCCCCAAAACCAGCAGCGGTGCTTCTTTAGTAGGGTCAGTAAGGTGGCCAGCACAGTGGATAGATTTGGCAAAAACCACCCATAATAATTGACTATTCCTAGAAACGATTTAAGTTCAGACACATTCGTAGGGGAAGGTGCTTCTTTTGTGGCCCTGACTTTCTCCTCGACAGGGTGTAGCACTTGAGCATTGATCCTGTGTCCCAGGTAAGTCAGCTCCCTGGCTTGAAAAGTGCACTTTTCTTTCTCGAGGCAAACTTCAGCCTCCTGAAATCTTTTTAAATTTGCCAGATGTTCAGCCTCTGTGGCCCCTGTGATGAGTATATTATCGAGGTATACCACAACATGTGGCAACCCATGTAGTAGGCTCTCCATTGTGCGTTAGAATATTGCACATGCCGTCGAGACACCAAAAGGCAGGTGTGTGCACTGAAAATGCCCCTTGTGGGTGTTTATCATGACATATCCTCAGGAACTGTCATCCAACTCAAGCTGTTGATAAGCATGACTCATGTCCATCTTGGCATATGACTGGTTCCCAGCCAGCTTTGCATAAAGATCTTCAATCGTGGAAGAGGATACTTATCCAGCTTTGTGGTTTGATTGACGGTTTGTTTGTAATTACCGCAAATACAGATAGTATTGTCGGGCTTCAAAACGAGGACCATGGGTGGAGCCCTTTCTGAAAACTGAGCTGACTGGATAATACGTTGTTCTTCTAACCTCTTTAGTTCAGCCTCCACTTTCTCATGCAGGGCATACACAGGGTCTTCCTCTGAAAATTGAGGGGTGCCTTCCGGATTCACGTAGATTTTGGCTTGTAAGCCCTTAATTTTACCTAACTCATCCCGGGAGACACTGTCATATTTTCTTAATAATTCTGACAATCCCCCTGTCCTCACCTGGAAAATGTCAGCACAATTTAACTTTTATCTGACAAAAGCAAAATACTGCAGATGCTGGAAATCTGAAACAAAAACAGAAAATGCTGGAAAAACTCAGCAGGTCTGACAGCATCTGTGGAGAGAAAGACAGAGTTAACGTTTCCAGTCCGTATGACTCTTCAGAGATAAAGAGAAGTAAAAATGTGATGAAATTTATACTGTTTAAGGGGGGGGTGGAGCAAGTGAAGCTGGGTAGAAGACCAGTGATAGAGGGATACGGACCCCGGAAGTGCAAAATGTTTTAATTTGACAGGCAATATGATTGGCGCAGGCTTGGAGGGCTGAAAGGCCTGTTCCTGCGTTGTACTTATCTTTGTTCTGATAGATGGAGGCAAAGGAGAGATTGCCAAAGATGTCATGGACAAAAGGTCAAAGGGGTGTTAATGCTAGTGGTACTGGCTAAAGGAGGTGCTGATGGTGGCATTAAGGTCAGAAAGCAGAATGTGATAATAGCAGGACCAGGGTAAGCACTCTGGAAAGAACAACATGAACAAGTGTCATATAGCCCTTGTGGGGGTGGGGTGGGGGGAGGGGACGGTGGTGGGAAAAAAGATTGTTTTGTCCCCACCTCGTGTCCTGTTTTCAATGAATAAAAATTAAAATAAATACAAATAAAAATAAGTGGATAAAAAATAAAATGAAAATGAACACTGAGAAAAGGGGATAAAAAAAGGGTGAGGATGGAAGAAAGGGTTCATGGTCTGAAGTTGTTGAACTCAATGTTAAGTCCGGAAGTCTGTAAAGTGCCAAGTCGGAAGGTGAGGTGCTGTTCCTCCAGTTTGCGTTGAGCTTCACTGGAACATTGCAGCAGGCCAGGGATGGACATGTCACTGTCACCATCGCCGAGTGAAAAAAACAGTGACATCACAGGAAAACCGTAAGTTCATTGGTTGGTAAGTAACTGCCAGTTTGAACTACCTATTCTAAGTTGATTTCAGAGTAAGGGTGATTACTGGGGCCCAGGATCGGAGGCCTAACACTTCAGCTTTAACTCAGCAGAGAGAGCGAGTCCCAGTTGATTTTAAAAAGTGTATTTTGAATCTCAATTCTAACTTGCTTTCAGATTAAAGGTAAATAGGAGAAATGTTTTACAGATTGATAAACTAAAGACCAGAAGGAAATTTAAAAACTAATTAAATGAAATAGAGATGCAGGGCCAGGCGATGTGTTGTAGCTGCATGATGTGGGAGCTGGTGGACTCTATTGTGGGTCCTAGTGACCACATCTGTAGCAAATTTTGGTTGCTCGAGAAACTCCGGCTCAGGGTTGATGAGCTGGAGTCTGAGCTTCGGACATTGCGACACATCAGGGAGGGGGAGAGTTACCTGGACGCTGTGTTTCAGGAGACAGTCACACCCTTTAGATTAACTACCTTAAATTCGGCCAGTGATCAGGGACAGGAGGGTGTGACTATGAGTGAGGCAGGTAGAGGAATCCAGGAAGTAGCACTGCAGGAGCCTCAGCCCTTGCCCTTATCCAACAGGTTTGAGATTCTTGCTCCCTGTGTGGATGAGAGCAGGGACTGTAGGGAGGATGAGCAAACTGACCATAGCACTGTGATACAGGGAGCCATTCAAGTGGGGGGAGAAAAGAGAAATGTAGTTGTAATCGGGGATAAAATAGTTAGGGGAATAGATACTGTTCTCTGTACCCAGGATCAAGAGTCCCGAAGGCTGTGTTGCCTACCTGGTGCCAGGGTTAAGGATATCTCATCTGGGCTGCAGAGGAATTTGGAGTTGGAGGGGAAAGATCCAGTTGTCGTGGTCCATGTAGGTACCAACGATATAGGTAGAATGAGGAAAGAGGTTCTGCTGAGGGAATGTGAGCAGCTCGGGGCTAAATTAAAAAGCAGAACCAAAAAGGTAATAATCTCCGGATTACTACCTGAGCCACGAGCTAATTGGCACAGGGTCAAAAAGATTAAAGAGGTAAAAGCGTGGCTCAAAGATTGGTGCGGGAGAAGCGGGTTTGAATTCATGGGACATTGGCACCAGTACTGGGGAAAGAGGGAGCTATTCCGTTCGGATGGACTCCACTTGAATCAGGCTGGGACCAGTGTCCTGGCGAATCGCATGACTAGGGTCATAGATAGGGCTTTAAACTAAATAGTTGGGGGGAGAGTTCAGTTGCATGGAAATATAAAAAAATCAAAGTTTAAGGAGAGGGTAAGAGTGCAGGTTAGTGACGAGGCTGATTGCCCTCAAAAAGTGAAAGGAAGGGACAGGGTGTGTGAATGCCATATTACACCAAGGAATCATATAAGAGTAGGGAAAATTGACAACAGGGCAAACTTAAAGGCTTTGTACCTGAATGCACGTAACATTCGGAATAAAAAAAAAGATAAATTGGTATGATTTGGTGGCGATTACTGAGACATGGTTACAGGGAGAACAGGTTTGGGAGTTGAATATCCAAGGGTACTCAGTGTTTCGGAAGGATAGGCAGGAAGGAAAAGGAGGTGGTGCAGCTTTGTTAGTAAAGGAAGAGATCAGTGCTTCAGTGAGGAATGACATAGGCACTGGAGAACAAGACGTAGAGTCAGTCTAGGTAGAAATAAGAAATAGCAAGGGAAAGAAGTCCCTGGTGGGAGTAATCTAGAGGTCCCCAAACAGTAGTTCAGCAGTAGGGCACAGTATAAACCAGGAAATCCTGGGAAAATGTAAGAAAGGCACGGCAATAATCATGGGTGATTTTAATATGCATATAGACTGGACTAATCAAATTGGCAAGGGTAGCCTCGAGGGAGAGTTCATAGAGCGTATTAGAGATTGTTTCTTGGAGCAATATGTTGTGTAACCAACCAGGGAGCAGGCTATTCTGGATTTGGTTTTGTGTAATGAGATGGGATTAATTAATGATCTCTTGTAAAGGATCCTCTAGGGAAGAGTGATCATAGCATAATAGAATTTCAAGTTCAGTTTGAGAGCGAGAAACTTGAGTCCCACACTAGTGTTCTGGAGTTAAACAAAGGTAACTACATAGGTATGATGGCAGATTTGGCCCTAGTGGACTGGGCAGGAAGACTATAAGGTAGGACAGTTGATGAACAGTGGCAGATATTTAAGGAGATATTCAATTCCTCTGAAGTAAAATATATCCCAATGAGGAAGAAAGATGGTAAGAGGGGGAAAAAGCATCCATGGTTCAGCAAGGAAGTTAAAGATAACATAAAGGCAAAAGCTAAGACATACCAAATTGCAAAGGTCAGTGGGAGGCTGGACATCCCGGGGTCTTAAAGGAAGTGGCAGCGGAGATAGTGGGTGCATTGGCTATAATATTCCAAAATTCCCTGGAAAGGTTCCTGTGGATTGGAAAAATGGTAATATAACGCCCCTATTCAAAAAGTGGGGGGGGGGGGGGGGGGGGGTGGCAGAGGCAGAGAGTAGGAAACAATAGACCAGTTAGTTTAGCATCTGTCGTTGGGAAATTGTTGGAATCCATTGTTAAGGAAGTAGTAATGGGTCATTTGGAAAGTCAAAATGCAATCCATCAGAGTCAGCATGGTTTTATGAAGAGTAAATCGTGTTTGACTAATTTGCTAGAGTTCTTTGAAGATGTGACAAGCAAAGTGGATAATGGGGATCCTGTAGATGTAGTATATCAGGACTTCCAGAAGGCCTTTGATAAAGTGCCGCACAAAAGATTAATAAGCAAGATAAGATCACACAGAGTTAGTGGTAATATATTAGCTTGGACAGAGGATCGGCTAACTAACAGAAAGCAGAGAGTCGGGATAAATGGGCCTTTTTCTGGATGGCAAGCTGTAACTAGTGGGGTGCCACAGGGTTTGGTCCTTGGGCCCCAACTATTTATAATCTATATTAATGACTTGGATTCAGGGACAGAAGGTAATATAGCTAAATTTGCAGATTACACCAAAATAGGTGGGAAAGTAAGTTGCAATGAAGAAATAAGAAATTTACAATGGATATGGACAGGTTAGGTGAATGGGCCAAGATTAGGTAGATGGAGCTTAACGTGGATAAGTGTGAGGTTATCCATTTTGGTTGGAAGAATAAAAAGGCGACTTATTATTTAAATGGAGAGAAACTTCAGAATGTTTCAATGCAGAGGGATCTGGGTGTCCTTGTGCATGAATTGCTGAAAGCTAGTATGCAGGTACAGCAGGTAACAAGGAAGGCAAATGGAATTTTGGCATTTATTGCTAAAGGAATAGAGTATAAAAATAGGAAATTGTTGTTGCAACTGTTCAAGGCATTGGTGAGACCGTACCTGGAGTACTGTGCACTAGATTGATTCCAGAGATGCAGGACTTGTCTTATGAGGAGAGATTGAGCAGTTTAGGCCTTTACTCGCTAGAGTCTAGAAGGATGAGAGGAGATCTAATTGAGGTATATAAGATGCTAATGGGGATAGACAAAGTAGACGTGGAACAGATATTTCCCCTTGTGGGGCATTCTCGAATGAGAGGCCATAGTTTTAGGCTAAGGGGTGATAGATTTAAATCAGAGATGAGGAGGAATTACTTTTCTCAAAGGGTCGTGAATCTGTGGAATTCATTACCTCAGAGTGCAGAGGATGCTGGGACGCTGAATATATTTAAGGAGGAGATAGATTTTTAAATAGTAACTGGTTGAAAGGTTATAGGGAGAGGGCGGGAAATTAGAGTTGAGGCTGAAAGGAGATCAGCCATGACTTTAATGAATGGCACGGCAGGCTCGAGGGGCTGAATTGCCTACTCCTGCTCCTAGTTCTTATGTGGGCATGAGAGCAGGATGCAGTGTTGAAATGGCAAGCGACAGGAAGGTCTGGGTCATGCTTCCAAACAGACCGAAGGTGTTCCGCAAAGCGGTCACCCAACCTGCGTTTGGTCTCTCCAATGTGGAGGAGACTGCATTATCCACTTATTTTTATTTGTATTTATTTTCATTTTTATTCATTGTTTCATCCCCACCTTGTATCCTATTTTCAATCTTTTTTCCCACCCCCACTAGGGCCATCTGTCACTTGTTCATGTTGTTTTTTCCAGAATGCTCACCCTTGTCCTGCTATTATCACATTCTGCTTTCTGACCTTAATCACACCATCAGCACCTCCTTTAGCCAGTACCACTATCATTAACACCCCTTTGACCTTTTGTCCATGACATCTCTGGCAATCCCTCCTTTGCCTCCACCTATCACTGGCCTTCTATCCAGCTTCACCTGCCCCACCCCCCTTCCCCTTAAACAGTATAAATTTCATCACATTTTTACTTCTCTTTAGCTCTGAAGAAGTCATATAGACTCGAAATGTTAACTATTTATTTTCTCTCCACAGATGCTTTTAGACCCTCTGAGTTTTTCCAGCATTTTCTTACTTTCTTGAGTCAGTCACGGCCCAGAAGGCTTAGTCCTTCTCCCACTACTACTACGATGGGTAGCTGGGCAGACTGCTGTCCATAGCTTAGAGGTACAATGGTGGTACCTCTGTTTACTTTTACTTCTTCTCCAGTGTATGTTTTCAGCTTGGCTGAAGTGTTCTTTAAATTTAAAGGCTGGGCACCAATCTCAAATACTGGAATTTGTGCTCGCCCTTCACAGTGACTGTATCTACTTCCATAATTAGAGGCTTCCCATTTACACAGAGTGTTACAGTGATTGGGTCTGGCTTAACATCCTTGAGGTTGGAAAGAGTGTAAATATCAGACTTACTGGTGCCAGGGTCTTCCACGCTGTGTACTTGTAACATCTTGTTGGATTGGCTATTCGGCTGCCTGAACCTGCATTGTCTCCTCAGGTGTCCTTTTTTTCCCACAATAATGGTGCTCAGCGTCCTTAAACCGACAAGATTCAGGAGTGTGGTTACTCCTACATCGATAACATTGGACCTTAGGAATCACTGTCTGACTGTCTCTGCTGTATCCTTTAGTTCCATAGCTTACTGGAACTGCTTCCGCTTTTCCAGTGGCCACGGCCAATTTGGCGTCACAGCTGGCTGCTGGTTCCTGCCCTAACTGTGCACAGCGCCACTTTGCGCACTCTGTAGTTCCAATGCACCTGCCTCAGCGCTTTCCATAGCGAGCGCAATCTCCATCATGCATTTAAAATAAATATCAACTTCCGCTAACAACTGATGTTGTATGATATCGTTACACATGCCACAGGCTAATCGATCACATAGCATATCATTTAGGGTCGTAACAAAATTGCAATGCAACATTTGAGTTTCACAATGTATGTTGCAATCGACTCCCCCAGGGCTCTCACTCGTGAGTTAAACTTAAAGCGTTGCATTATGACTGAACATTTCGGTAGGAAATTACCCCATTCCTCTGCAGAGGAGTCGAATCGATCTATCCAGCCAAAAAGCGGCACCTCGGTGAGCAAGATAATTTCCTATTCACAGTCGTCGATTAAACACGATGCTCACCGATGCAGGCGGGAGACAGTGCCAGGATAGCTCTGGGAGGCTTCTTAGTCAAACAAAACAAACTTTATTTACATATGAGCTTCTGTAGCTGCTTGTACCCAACCAGCCCCTCATACAGTCCTTTTCCCTAAGAGACCCCTCCCTAGAACTTATTTCCCCTGCGCTAGCCACACGTTGGTTGAACAAATCACATGACCCCCTACTCAGTTGAACTAACCTTAAAGTGACAGTCATCACAGGAGGGCTTTAGATTTCTGAGGCATTGAGACCAGTTCTGGGGCAGGTGGGACCTGTACAAGAAGGATGGGAGCGTGACCGGAGGTGTCAGCTGTGGCTCAGTTCATAGCACCCTCGCCTTTGAATCAGAGGGTTGTGGGTTCATGTCCCACTCCCGGAAACCAAGAACTGTGATTGTACTCGAAAAGAGTTGCAATCTGTGACTGTTGGTAACTCGAACGAGTTTCCTACAGGTAGGAAGTAGACGATAGAGATTTAATCAATGTTATGATGGGAGCGTGACCAGTGTCCTCATTGGAGGTTTGCTAGTGCTGTTGGGGTGGGTTTAAACTAGATTTGTAGGAAGATGGGAACCTGAGGGGAAATTCAGAGAAGAGAGGAGAAAAACTGGCAGTGGGAAGGAGAGAAGTATTAACTGATAAGGAGAGCAGTCTCATGGTAAATAGAATACTTGGAGAGTTTGACAGAACTCGTGTAGGCAACAGTAATTAGATGGGGTCAGAGCAAGAGGGAAAGTTGAAATGTCTAAATCACTATTAATATGCATGTATGTGAATGCACGGAGTGTGGTTAATAAGACTTTTACTTAGTTCTGTTGAAGAGTCATACGGACTCAAAACGTTAACTGTGTTCCTCTCCGCAGATGCTGCCGGACCTGCTGAGTTTTTCCAGGTATTTTTGTTTTTGTTTTGGATTTCCAGCATCTGCAGTTTTTTGCTTTTATCTTGGTGATCTACAGGCACAGGTTGACAAATGAAATTATGATATTATTGCTATAACAGGAGAGACAGGAAAGGAAGAAAAGTGGGGGGAGGGGGAGTGGCAGTATTGATTAAGATGGTATTACAATACTGGAGAGAGAGGATGTTCCAAAGGAGTCAAGGACGAATCTCTGGCTAGAGGTAAGGAATGAAACAGGTGCAATAACATTGATCAGTGTAGTATATAGACCACCAGCTAGCAGAAGGGATGTAGAGAAACAAATTTGCAAAGAAATTACAGAGGGGTGCAAGAATTATAGAACAATTATAATGAGGGACTTCAATTATCCAAATAAAGACTGGGATAGGAATAGTGCAAAGGGACAAGAGGGGAGAGAGTTCCTGCAGTGTGTTCAAGGTCATTTTCTGCAGCAGTGTGTTTCCAGTCCAATGAAAGGGCAGGCACAGTTGGACCTGGTTCTGGGGAATGAGTTAGCCCGAGTGGATCAAATATCAGTGGGAGACCATTAAGGAGACAGTGACCATTCTATCATAAGGTTTATGTTGGTCATGGAGAAGGACAAGGAGCAATCGAGAGCAGGGATAATTAATTGGGAGAAAGCCAGCTTCGATGGGATGAGAGTGCATCTGAGTCGAGCGAGTTAGAATCAAACGTTGGCAGAAAAGACGGTGGCTGAACAATGGGCCACCTTAAAAGAGATAGGATTGCAGGCAATGTCAAGGTATATTCCCTTGAAGGGGAAAGGTAGGACAAATAAATCTAGAAAACCCTGGATGACAAGAGAAATAGAGGTGAAGATGAAAAGAACGAAGTATGCGTATGACAGATGACAGGTAGAAAATACAATGGAGAATCAGGCTGAATATAGAAGGGCCAGAAGGGAAGTGAAAAAACTAATCAGAAAAGCAAGGAGGGAGCATGAAAAGAGACTAGCAGTTAAAATAAAAGGGAATCCCAAGGTCTTCTATAAGCATATAAATAATAAAATGGCAGTAAAAGAAAGGATAGGGCCAATCAGGGATAAAAGAGGAGACTTGCATGTGGAGGCAAGAGAAGTAGCGGAGGTGTTGAATGAGTTCTTTACATCTGTATTTAAAAAGGAAGAGGATGCTACCCAGGCTGAGGTGAGAGAGGAGATAACTGGTACACCCTAGGAATTTACAATTGAGAAGGAGGAGGTTTTAGAAAGGCTATCTTTACTCAAAATTGATAAAGTGCCAGGAGCGGATGAGATGCATCTGAGGATACTGAGGGAGATGAGAGTGGAAATTTCAGAGGCACTGGTGATAATCTTCCAGTCTTCCTTAGACACAGGGAGGACTGGAGAATTGTGAATGTTACACCCTTGTTCAAAAAGAGGAGCAAGGATAAAGCCGGCAACTACAGGCCAGTCAGTTTGACCTCAATGGTAGGGAAACTTCTGGAAACTATAGTACAGGATAAAATCAGTAGTCACTTAGACAGGTGCAGGATAAGTAAGGGAAGCCAGCATGAATTCATTAAGGGAAAATCATGTTTAACTAACTTGCTGAAGTTTTTTGAGGAGGTAACAGAGAAGATTGATAAGGGGAATGCTGTTGATGTGGTGTATATGCATTTTCAAAAGGCATTTGATACAGTGCCATATAATAGACTTGTGAGCAAAATTCTAGCTCATGGAATAAAAGGGAAAGTAGACACTTGGATAAGAAATTGGCTGAGTGACAGGAAACAGTAGTGATAAATGGTTGTTTTTCAGATTGCAGGAAGGTCTGTAGTGGAAATCCCCATGGGGTCAATGTTGGGGCCCTTGCTCTTCTTTATATATATTAATCACCCAGACTGTTGTGAGCAAGGCATGATTTCAAAATTTGTGGATGATACGAAGATTGGAAACGTTGTCAACTGTGATGGTGATAGTCTTGAACTTCAAAAGAATATGTTGGTGGATTGGGCAGACAAGTGGCAGAAGAAGTGTGAGGTTATCCATTTTGGCAGGAAGAATATGGAGAGACAGTATAAAATAAAGGGAGACCCTCTAAAGGAGGTGCAGGAGCAAAGGGACCTCGGTGTATATGTACATAAGACACTGAAGGTGGCAGGGCATGTTGAGAGAGCAGTTATTGAAGCATATGGTATCCTAAGCTTTATTAATAGGGGCATTGAGTACAAGAGTAAGGAGGTCATGTTAAACTTGTTTAAGCTACTATTTAGGCCTCATCTGGAGGTCTATGTCCAGTTCTGAGCACCTATCTTGATGAAGGATGTGAAGGTATTGGAGAGAGTACAGAGGAGATTCACAAGAATGATTCCCGGGATGAAGAACTGTAGCTATGAGGAGAGATTGCAAAGGTTGGGACTGTTTTCCTTGGAGAAAGGGTGGCTGAGAGACTTGATGGAGATGTTCAAGATCCTGAGGGGTATGGACAGGGTAAATAGTGAGAAACTGTTCCCACTCAAGAGGACATCAAGAACCAGAGGGCACAGATTCAAAATAATTGGCAAAAGGAGTAGAAGTGATGTGAGGAAAGCTTTTTCACCAGGAGGGTGGTTGGAGTCTGGAACGAACTTCCTGAGAGGGCAGTGGAGGCAGGTTTGATCAAGATATTCAAAAGGGAATTGGATTGCTACCTGCAAAGAAAGAATGTGCAAGGTTACGGGGATAAAGCAGAGGAGTGGGATGGGGTAGAATGCTCTTTCAGTGAGCCAGTACAGATTTGATGGGTCAAATGGCCTCCTCCTGTACTGTATTGATTCTGTAATTAAGGTATTCAAGACCAATTCGGACCAGTATTCTTATTTCCCAGTTTTTACTGATTTTTCATTCTGGGAGTGTTACTGGGTGTGAGGTGCCAGTGAGAGACAGTGTTACTGGGTGTGAGGGGCCAGTGAGAGACAGTGTTACTGGGTGTGAGGGGCCCGTGAGAGACAGCGTTACTGTGTGTGAGGGGCCAGTGAGAGACAGTGTTACTGGGTGTGAGGGGCCAGTGAGAGACAGTGTTACTGGGTGTGAGGGGCCAGTGAGAGACCGTGTTACTGGGTGTGAGGGGCCAGTGAGAGACAGTGTTACTGGGTGTGAGGGGCCAGTGAGAGACAGCGTTACTGGGTGTGAGGGGCCAGTGAGAGACAGTGTTACTGGGTGTGAGGGGCCCGTGAGAGACAGCGTTACTGTGTGTGAGGGGCCAGTGAGAGACAGTGTTACTGGGTGTGAGGGGCCAGTGAGAGACAGTGTTACTGGGTGTGAGGGGCCAGTGAGAGACCGTGTTACTGGGTGTGAGGGGCCAGTGAGAGACAGTGTTACTGGGTGTGAGGGGCCAGTGAGAGACAGCGTTACTGGGTGTGAGGGCCAGTGAGAGACAGCGTTACTGGGTGTGAGGGGCCAGTGAGAGACAGCGTTACTGGGTGTGAGGGGCCAGTGAGAGACAGTGTTACTGGGTGTGAGGGGCCAGTGAGAGACAGTGTTACTGGGTGTGAGGGGCCAGTGAGAGACAGTGTTACTGGGTGTGAGGGGCCAGTGAGAGACAGTGTTACTGGGTGTGAGGGGCCAGAGAGAGACAGTGTTACTGGGTGTGAGGGGCCAGAGAGAGACAGTGTTACTGGGTGTGAGGGGCCAGTGAGAGACAGTGTTACTGGGTGTGAGGGGCCAGTGAGAGACAGTGTTACTGGGTGTGAGGGGCCAGTGAGAGACAGTGTTACTGGGTGTGAGGGGCCAGTGAGATACAGCGTTACTGGGTGTGAGGGGCCAGTGAGAGACAGCGTTACTGGGTGTGAGGGGCCAGAGAGACAGTGTTACTGGGTGTGAGGGGCCAGTGAGAGACAGTGTTACTGGGTGTGAGGGGCCCGTGAGAGACAGTGTTACTGGGTGTGAGGGGCCCGTGAGAGACAGCGTTACTGTGTGTGAGGGGCCAGTGAGAGACAGTGTTACTGGGTGTGAGGGGCCAGTGAGAGACAGTGTTACTGGGTGTGAGGGGCCAGTGAGAGACCGTGTTACTGGGTGTGAGGGGCCAGTGAGAGACAGCGTTACTGGGTGTGAGGGGCCAGTGAGAGACAGCGTTACTGGGTGTGAGGGCCAGTGAGAGACAGCGTTACTGGGTGTGAGGGGCCAGTGAGAGACAGCGTTACTGGGTGTGAGGGGCCAGTGAGAGACAGTGTTACTGGGTGTGAGGGGCCAGTGAGAGACAGTGTTACTGGGTGTGAGGGGCCAGTGAGAGACAGTGTTACTGGGTGTGAGGGGCCAGTGAGAGACAGTGTTACTGGGTGTGAGGGGCCAGTGAGAGACAGTGTTACTGGGTGTGAGGGGCCAGTGAGAGACAGTGTTACTGGGTGTGAGGGGCCAGAGAGAGACAGTGTTACTGGGTGTGAGGGGCCAGAGAGAGACAGTGTTACTGGGTGTGAGGGGCCAGAGAGAGACAGTGTTACTGGGTGTGAGGGGCCAGTGAGAGACAGTGTTACTGGGTGTGAGGGGCCAGTGAGAGACAGTGTTACTGGGTGTGAGGGGCCAGTGAGAGACAGTGTTACTGGGTGTGAGGGGCCAGTGAGATACAGTGTTACTGGGTGTGAAGGGCCAGTGAGAGACAGTGTTACTGGGTGTGAGGGCCAGTGAGAGACAGTGTTACTGGGTGTGAGGGGCCAGTGAGAGACAGTGTTACTGGGTGTGAGGGGCCAGTGAGAGACAGCGTTACTGGGTGTGAGGGGCCAGAGAGACAGTGTTACTGGGTGTGAGGGGCCAGTGAGAGACAGTGTTACTGGGTGTGAGGGGCCCGTGAGAGACAGTGTTACTGGGTGTGAGGGGCCAGTGAGAGATAGCTGACCAGATTATACAGCTGAAAATTGGGCGGGCAACCCTCTCACTCTTACGTAAGATATGATGCGATGACATCAGGTCGGCAATCCACCATCATCCTGCCAGTTTCCGATAACATGGAAGGCATGTGGGTGCTGAGATCGGAAGCCCGCCCGCCATTTTGAAAAAAAAATCTGCAGACTATTGAGCTTGATAAAGAGGCAATCGTACAGACAAAGCTCCATTAGGCCAGCTAGGGCACTTGTCAATCATAAAGATTTTTATTCCATCACTGTCCAACTTGAGTATGACCATTGTCAAAGAATCATGCAGGTTGTGCCCGCTATCCTGGGAGTAGTCTTACATCCCCAGGCACTCCCAGGTGCCACGGATGTTCTGTCTACCAGAGCCATTGGAGGGTTGGTTCCTTGGAGACAAGGGATACCTACTGTAGAGTTGGCTTATGACTTTGGTAAGAAATCCGTGGTCTGCTCAAAGTGAAATTTTGATGCTTGGAGCGTGCAGGCAGCTCTCTACAATATTCTCCAGTTTGTGTCTCACTAATTGTCATGGTCTGCTGTGCTTTACACAACTTGGTGCTCCAGAGAGGAGAAGCCCTGATGGAGATGATCTAATGGAGGCTCCCTTCGCGACACTAATTGGCCGGCCCTCCTGCCAGGCAACCAATTGGCTGAGCGATGCTTTATTCACTGTGCTGAAACGGTGAGGGTGGGAGTAAGCAGACAGCACTCATACCATTCCACCTCCCTTGCCCCACCTGAAACTGTAAAATCCAGTCGAGTGTTACTGGTTGTGAGGAGCCAGTGACACAGAGTTTTATGGCTTTCAGGGGCCAGGGAGAAAGAATGTTACTTGTGAGGACTGGGTGCTTAATATTCAGACATTCAAAGTGTTGAGAAAAGATAGGGAAGGAAATAAAGTGAGGCAGGGCGGCGGCAGTAATGATTAGAGAAGGCATTGTGTGGCAGCATGGAAACAAAGTTAGCTAAGTGACAGGAAACAGAGTAGTGAACTTCTGTTTTTCAAACTGGTGGAAGGTATACAGTGGAGTTTCACAGGAGTCAGTGTGAGGAACACTGCATTGCACAATTTCAAAGTCTGCAGATGACACAAACTTGCAAGTACTGTGAAGAGGTTGGTGATCCACTCCAAGAGGACAAAGAGTGTGTGGACATGTGGCCAAGAAGTATGAAGTGATATATTTTGGTAGGAGGGGATGCAATATAAACTAAAGGTAAAATTCTAAATGGAGTGCAGAAACAGAGACACAATCTGTGTCCATATGCAGCAAGACCTGGACAACCTTCAGGTTTGGGCTGATAAGTGGCAAGTAACATTCACACTACACAAGTACCAGGCAATTACCATCTCCTACAAGATAATTTAACTTTCTCCCCTTGCCATTCAATGGCATTACCATCACTGAATCCCCCACTATCAACACCCTGGGGGTTAAAATTGAGCAGAAACTGGACTGGACTGGACTAGCCATTTAAATATGGTGGCTAGAAGAGCAGGTCAGAGGCTAGGAATCCTGCAACGAGCAACTCACCTCCTGACTTCCCAAAGCCTGTCCACCATCTACAAGGCACAAGTCAAGAGTGTGATGGAATACTCCCCACTTGCCTGGAGGAGTGCAGCTTCCACAACACTCTGGCGACATCATCCACGACAAAGCAGTCTGCTTGATTGGCACCGCATCCACAAACATTTACTTCCTCCAACACTGCACAGTAGCAGCAGCGTGTACCACCTACAAGATGCACTGAGCAACTCACCAAGGCTCCTTTAACAGCACCTTCCAAACCTGCGACTCTACCACCTAGAAGGACAAGGGCAGCAGATAGATGGGAAAACCACCACTTGGAAGTTCCCCTCCAAGCCACAGGTATTCCTGACTTGGAAATATATCGCTGTTCCTTCACTGTCATTAGGTCCACATCCTGGAACTCCCTTCCTAACAGCACTGTGGATGTACCTACACCACAGGGACTGCAGCGGTTCAGGAAGGCAGTTCAGCACCATCTTCACAAGGGCAATTAGGGAATGGACAATAAAAGCTAGCTTAGTCCCATCCTGTAAAAGAATAAAATAAACCTGAGGATGTGTGTGCAAAAAATCATTGAAGGTGGCAGGACAGTTTGAGAAAATGGTTAAAAAATACAAGATCCTGGGCTTTATAAATAGAAGCAGAGTACAAAAGCAAGGAAGTTATGATTAGCTTTTATATTAAAAAATCTGCTTTGACCAATGCTGGAATACTGTACCCAATTCTGGACAAAACACTTTAGAGATGATGCAGAAAAGATTTAAAAGAATGGTTTCCAGGGCTGAGGGACTTCAGTCGTGTAGATATGTTAGAGAAGGTTAAGCAGGGATTTAATAAAGCAGTTCAAAATCTTGAAGTGTCTGGACAGAGTAGATAGGGGAAACTGTTCTTATTGGGGGGAGGTTTAAAACATAGAGGGCACTGATTTAAGGCAATTGGCAAAAGCAGCAAAGGTGGCAGGAAGAAAAGCAGGCCACTTGATTGGCACCACATCCACAAATATTCACACCTTCCACCACCGATGCACAGTAGCAGCAGTGTGTACCATCTATAAGATGCATTGCAGGAATTCACCAAGGAATTCACTTAGCACCTTCCAAACCCACAACCACTACCATCTAGAAGGACAAGGGCAGCAGATGGATGGGAACACCATCACCTGGAAGTTCCCCTCCAAGTCACTCACCATCCTGACTTGGAAATATATCGCTGTTCCTTCACTGTCACTGGGTCAAAATCCTGGAACTCCCTCCCTAACAGCACTGTGGGTGTACCTACACCACATGGACTGCAACGGTTCAAGGAGGCAGCTCACCACCACCTTCTCAAGGGCAATTAGGGGATGGGCAATAAATGCTGGCCCAGCCAGTGAAGCCCACATCCAATGAAAGAATAAAAAAAAACATTTTATGCAGTGAATAGCTAGGATCTGGAATTCACTGTCTGAGAGCAATGGAGGCAAATTTAAAAATGTCTTTCAAAAGGGAATTGGGTAATTATCTGAAAGGATAAAATTTACAGGACTACGTACAGGACTCAGTTACCCTTACAGCTGGCACAGATTTGATGGACTTCAACCAGTCTACGATTCTAAGTCCTCAATGTTGGGAGGGAGAGGAAGAGGAAGATTCCTCCTGGTGCTCTCACATTGTCAGTTCATCCACTCCACAGCTGGAAAAATCCAGACTTCAAGCAGTCACTTGTGCAGATAGTTGGCAAAAGGCACCTCAGTATTGAAGGACCGCCTTCCCTGCACCCCCCATAGCCTGTCTACCCCCTCCCCACACCCTCCCCCCAACTCGTGTCCTCCGACCCCTCTCCCCCACCAGCCCGTGTGCCCCGACCCCTCTCCTCCACCAGCCTGTCTACCCCGCCAGCCCGCCTCCCCCGACCCCCTCCCACGCCAGCCCGTGTCCCCTGACCCCTCTCCTCCGCCAACCCGTCTCCCCCGCCAGCCCGACGACCCGACCCCCTCCCAAGACCCTTCTCCCCTGCCAGTCCGTCTCCCCCGACCCCTCTCCCCCGCCAGCCTGTCTCCCCCGACCCCTCTCCCCCGCCAGCCCGTCTCCCACGACCCCTACTCCAAGTGTCTGCCACCCCACCGCCAAACTGTTTGCATCCAGAATCTGCTTCTAGCCTAGAACGGGATTACCTGCAAGTCCAGGGCAGTCAGTGTTGACTTTGATTTATTAGACTATACAGAAACTTCACACCAGTCTTCTTCATTTAGCAGTTAGAGTGCAGGAAGTAATGAACAGGTACCCTTATACCTCCACCACAACCCCAACCCCCACCAACCCAGGAACTCCATTCTTTCACACAACACAAAGCAAATACATATAACCATTAAATAACTGAAACTTCGCATTTCAAATAAATGATCACACTGCATGCAGGGGCCTGGACAAGGTAGGGAACTTGGCAGTAGATCATGTGAGCGAGTGAGGACCAACAATAGATCGGGTAACCCAGCACACTGGGGATGGGGACAAGGCCATCCATGTGATATGTCTCCATTATTCTACATACATTTCACGTACATTTTTTTCTGTCGCTCCAACAGGCCCAGCAGTGGCAGAACAGGATCTTGAGGTATAGTGCTGCTTCACTCAGCTGTTGATGCTGCATCACCACAGGATGCAGTGTCCAAGAGAAACTGGGAGCAGAGCCTAGAAACCAGGGCTGCCTCACATGGGCTGAGTTTCACATTCTCCTGTCTGGTCAGAGTTCAGTCCAGCTTTGACTCAATGGCTGGGTAAGGCATGTCAGGTTCCTGCTGTGTCTCAGGCAGCGCCTGTAGCTGCTGACTATCGGTGGGATTGACACTGTTCTCCAGGGTGCCATAGGAGAAGGAGCCGCTCAACTCTGGCTGCACTGGGCTCTTCCTATCAAATATACTCTTGAGTCCTGCAAAAAAGACAAGCTTTCGTTCACCATCAGGGCTCAGTGAAGGGTGAAACCCAGGGGAGGTGGGGGCAGACGGCAGAAACCCCTAGGTAGGGCAGCATATGTTGAAGACTTGGGATGAGGAGAAAGGGGCAGGGCTAAGAGACCTGGGACTATAAAACGATAGAGGGGAAGAGAGAGAGAGAGAGATAGATAGCAGAACTAGGTGGTTACAACTTCAGAATAGGCTGAACAGAGGAAAGAGAAGACTGAGAGGTGACCTGATAATTAAAATCAAAATGATAAAAGGTTGAATAAGGTATTCACAGAGATGTTTCCACTTCTGGGGAGTCCAGAACTAGAGGTCATAAGTATAAGATAATCACTAATAAATCCAATCAGGGATTCAGGAGAAACTTCTTTACCCAGAGAGTGGTGGGAATGTGGAACTCACTCTCACAACAACTGGTTGAGGTGAAGAGCAAAGGTGTATTTAAGAAGCAATTAGATTGAAAATGAGGGAAAAAAAAGAATAAATATATGTTGATGGGGTGAGATGAAGTAGGGTGGGAGGGAGGATGTTCATGTGGAGCATAAACATAGGCATGGGTCATTTGTGCTGGACATTCTCTTTCTGCACTGTCAATGCTATGTAACAATATCTAACAAACAAGGGCTAATGTAAGCAACTTTAAATAAATAAATAGTAACCTTGAGTAAAATGATGGACAGCTGAGACCCGTTAGTGTGTAGTGAGGGCTCCAGAACATTTCATAAAGCCTGGATAACCATGTCTGCAGAAAGCTCCCCCAGCTGCACCAACTCAAGCTCAGGGTTTCTGGAGCCTCTGTAGACCTTATGGGAGGCTGAGATTTCCTTGAAGCACAGACTCCAGAGTCCAGGAGGATAGAGAGTGAGTGGCCACCTGGCAGGGTAGGGAGAAGCAGATGGTACAGAAATCCTCTGGGGCTGTAACAACCTCAACCAATTTTCAGCATTTAATACCAGTGAGGGTGACAAGAGGTTGGGAAATGTAGTCTAAGGCACAGTACAGCACCTTAGGGCAAATGAATGCACGGGTACAACAAAGTGTAGAAATGCAGTAGTCATAGAGGAATTCAACAGTCAGAGGGATAGACAAACTGTGAGAAGAGTCAAGAAATACAGACATTCAAAATTGACATGCAGGAAAAGACCTGCTGGTCCATAGTCACACCACAATGGCCATAGCATCCTGACTAATAGGAGGGATCAGACAGGGTAAGAAATATTAAGCAGACTATTGTTGACTTGGAGTGCATGGTAAATAAGGTTGGTGAGCACAAGTTGCCACATGGGGTTATGATATAGTGGCAATAATGGAAACCTAGCTCAAACATGGGCAGTAACGGGAACTTAATATTCCTGGCTAGAATGTATTCAGCAAAGGTAAAAGAAAAGATGTGGCAGGTGGGGGGGAGAGATGCATTGGGGTTAATGATAGCATTGATCAAAGATAATGTTACAACACTAGAAAAGGATAATGCACTTGAGGGCTCAAATACAGAATCTATTTATAATTAGCATTAAGGAGCAAAAGAGATGTTACACCACTGAGTGGAAACTTTAGATCTTCAAGTGGAAAAGAGATGGAGGAACAGATCAAGTACTAATAATAGGAGACTTCAGATATCCTAATATAGACTGGAATAATTACAGTGTAAAAGACAAAAGAGTAGGAAGAATTCTTGAACTGCGTACAATGAGGTAGGAAGCAGTGCCGGATCTAGTTCCAGGGAACAAATGGGGGTTTTCAGTGGGGGAAACATTTGAGAAACAGTAATTCTAATACATTCCTCTTACGCTTCCTGAAAGGATTCTACTCCATTCTTCTTTTTGTCCGACCATGCCACATCTGTTCCGATGATACGATCTCTGACACCATTGCTTTCAATATATCTTCCTATTCCTCTCCCCAGTGGTTGACAGGTCACTCAGCCGTGGCTAACCTGCTGTACAAACTTTGGCCCTCACCCTTTCCCTCCCTCCCAGAACCATGAGAGTTTCCCTTGTTCTGACTTTCCAGATGCAAAGGATTTTCCTCTGCCATTTCTGCAAAACATCACCCCCACCTTTCCAGCATTCCCTCCATGTCTCGAGTCCACTTTCAATTATCCTCAACACCTGGCCTTTCATCTTCTCCCTTTCCATCATCTAGGGCCCCAAATACTCCTCTGAAGTTAAACAGTAATTCACTTGTACTTTTCGCAATTTATTTTGCTGCTCTCTATGCAGTTTCCTCCACACTGTGGAGAACAAATGCAGATTGGGTGTCACTTTGCTAAACATCTCTGCCCATAACCCTGAGCCTCTGATCACCCATTATTTTAATTCTCTCACCTTTCTGTCCTCAGGATTCTACACTGATCCGATGAAGCTCAACATAAGCTTGAGAAACCACTCCTCATCTTCCAATCAGACACCTTACATTCTTTCGGATTCAACACTTTCAAAAATCTTTGAGGATGGCAGGACAGGTTGAGAGTGCGGTTAATAAGCATACAGGATTCTGGGCTTTATTAATAGGGGCATAGAGTACAAAAACAAGGAAATTATGTTAAACTTGTATAAAACATTGGTTTGGTCTCAGCTGAAGTATTGTGCCCAGTTCTGGGCGCCACACTTTGGAAGGATGTGAAGGCAGGGTGCAGAAAAGATTCACAAGAATGGTTTCAGGGATGAGGAACTTCAGTTATGAAGATAGATTGGAGAATCTGGGACAGTTCTCCTCACAGAAGTGAAAGTTGAAAGGAGATTTAAAATCATGAGGGGTCTGGACAAAGTACATAGGGAGAAACTGTTCCCATTGGTGGAAGGATTGAGAATGAGAGGGCACAGATTTAAGGTAATTGGCAAAAGCAACAGTGACATGGGGAGAAACTTATTCATGCTGCGAGTGGTTATGGTCTGGAACGGACTGCCTGAGTGTGAGATAGAGGTAGATTCAATCGAGGCTTTCAAGAGGGAATTAGATCATTATCTGAAAACAAAAAATGTGCAGGGTTACAGGAAAAAGGCAGGGGATTGGCACTAGGTGAATTGCTCTTGCAGAGGGCCAGCACAGACACGATGGGCTGAATGATCTCCTTCTGTGCTGTAATCATTCTGTGATTCTATAACACTAGAGTTCAACAATTTCAGAACACAACCACTACTCCAATTTTTTCCAGCAGCAGGTGCTGCTAATGATTGTGTTGCAAATTAAATCATTCTGTCTACCCTTTCGCTCTCTTCTCCCCTTCATCCTGCTACTCTTGCTGCTGTACTTGCTTAAAGCCTGTTACGTCTATAACATTTCACAGTTTTGATCGTCTGGTTCTCTCTCCACAGATGCTGCCTAACTTGCGCATTTCCAGAATGTTTTGATTATATTTCCCAGTATCCACAGTACTTTGCCTTGTCATTAGGTATACAGTAGTTGCAGAAAAGGATGAGGAACAATCAAAGGTGAAGATACTGAACTGGAGAAAGGGTACCTACAGTGAGGTGGGGAGGGATCATTAAAAAAAATCTTGCATTGATATTGTCCTTCATGACTGCCAGGCATCTCAAAGATTCTTACAGGCAATGAAGTACTCTTGAAGTGTAGTCACTGTTGTGATGTAGGAAATGCAGCAGCCAATTCATACACAGCAAACATCCCTGCTCTTCTTCAAAATAGTGCCAAGAGATCTTTTACATCCACATGAGACGGTAGCCAGGGTCTCAGTATATCAAAAGATGGCACCTCCAACAACACAGCACTCCCTTAGTACCGCATTGGAGTGTCAGCCTAGATGTTTGTGCTCAAGTCCTGGAGTGGGGCTTGAACCCACAATCTTCTGTCTCAGGCGCAAGTGCATTACCAACTGAGCCACAGATGACACACAAACTGATTGGAATCAAAGATTAGCAGACCAAATAGTAAAGGAGCAATAGAAAACCTTCAAGAAGATGATAGCTTGGTACAGACTAGACCACTTTCCTAGCTGGGGGAAAGTAAGGGCATCCAAAGCTACAGAGCTCCCGGGATGATGAAATAAATTGTCATTAAAATGAAACAAATATGAGGCTTAGATAAAGGTCACAGTAAAATAAGCAAAAAGCGCAGGAAAATTGCATGGGAAATCACAGAAGCAATGAAGATGGTTGGGAAAAATTAGCAGGAAAGAGGAAAGAATATTTTATAAACATATAAATAGTAAAAGGGTAGTCAAAGGAAGTGTGGGGTTCGTTAGTGACTGAAAAGAAAATCTATTTGTGACGGCACACAGCATGGCTGAGGTACTAAATGAATACTTTGCATCTGTCTTTATCAAGGAAGAGGATGCTGCTAATGTAGCAGTTCAGGAGGGGGTAGTGCAGAAAGTGAAGATAAAAAAGATAAAGAAAAAGTGCCCAAAGTGAAAAAGTCACATGGCTTGAATGGGATGCATCCCAGGCCACTGAGCGAAGGGTGTAAAATTGCGGAGGTCTGGGCACAATCTTTTAGTCGTCCTTGGCTGTGGGAGTGGTGCCAGAGGCCTGAAAATGTTACAGCTCTATCCAAAAAAAAGGGAGGGGGATAAACCAGACAAACTCCAGGTAAATCCACCTAATGGAAGTGGGGCAATTTCTAGAGACAATCAGTTGGGACAAAATGTTTACAGAACACGACTTATACAGTTTCTTTAATATAGTAAAATGTCCCAAAGAAGTGTTATCAGCCAAGAATTGACACCCAGCCACAAGGAGATGGATAGGTGACAAAGTTTGGTCAGAGGTAGGTTTTAAGGAGCATTTTAAAGGAGGAGAGAGGTAGTCAATTGGAGAGTTTAGAGAGGGAATTCCAGAGCCTAGGGCCAGCCATCTCTGGTAAAACAGTTAAAATTGGGGATGCTCAAAAGGCAAAAAGCTTTTGGGAAGATTGTGGGACTGGAGGAGATTATAGAGACAGGCGAGGGGTAAGGCCATGAAAGGTTGATTGTCATAAGAGGAGAGATTGGGCTGAATTTAGAAGAATGAGGGGAGGTCTCATTGAAACATAAAATTCTGACAGGGATGGACAGGTGGGATGCAGGGATGATATTTCCTCTGGCTGGGGGATCTAGAACAAGGGGTCACAGTCTCAGGATATGGGGTAGACTATTTAGGACTGAGATACGAGAAACTTCTTCACTCAGAGGGTGGTGAATCTATGGAATTCTCTACCACAGAGGGCTGTACAAGCCAAGCTACTGAATATATTTAAGGAAATAGATATATTTCTGGACACTAAAGGCATCAGGAGTATGGGGAGAGCGCAGGAGTATGGCGTTGAGATAGGGGATCAGCCATAATCATAATGAATGTTGGAGCAGGCTCTAAGGGCTGAATGCTACTCCTGCCTCTATTTTCTATGTTTCTAGGATTTAAAAACGAGGATGGGAACTTCAAAATTGAGGCATTGCTTCACCGGGAGCCAATATAAGTCGGTGATGGGTGAATGGGGCTTGGTGTGAATAAGGAGATGGGCAGCACAGTTTTGGTTGACAAGTTTATAGAAGGTAGAATGTGGGAGGCCAGCCAGGAATGCATTGGAATAGTCAAGTCTATTGGAGCGTTTCAGCAACAATGAACAGGGAAGCAGTGGGGTGATGTGGAGGTGGAATTTGTGGCAGGGACCAAAGACAATGTCTTTAGTATTCCCAATATTTAATTGGAGGAAATTTTGGCTCTTCCAGTATTGGATTTCAGACAAGCAGTCTGACAAGTTAGAGACAGTGGAGGGGCCAAGAGAGATGGTGGCAAGGTAGAGCTGGGCATTATTAGCATACTTGTGAAAACTGACACTTTGTAAAACTCTTCAGGAACTCTTCAAGGGTTAATAAATAAGAACCAACAGTATTTGTAATAGGAAAATGCTATCTGCCATTAGAGTTCTGTGAAGTAGCAGAGAGGATTGAGGACCATTGTGTGGTTCATGTTGTGTATGTGGACTTTCATAGATACTTGACCAATAATGACCATAATAAACCGGTTACCAAGATCAAAACTCATAGAACTAAAGGGACAGTGCAGCATGGAAATGAAGTATAAATTAAGGAACTTTTTTATGAATCATCAGCTGGAATACTGTGACTAATTTTAGGCACCAGACTTTAGAACGATTGTCAGAACCTTGAAGAGGGTGCAGAGGAGATTCACTAGAATGATATCAGAGGTGAGCGACTTCAGTAAATATGGACTGGACAAACTGGAATTGTTCTTAAAGCAGAGAATGTTAAGCAGAGATAACAGATTTTTAAAATTATGAGAGATTTGATAGTAGATGGGAAGAAATTGTTTCCACTGGCAAGAAGGTCAGTAACCAGAGGACACAGGTTTAAGATAATTAGGAAAAATCTCAGTGGTGAGAACAGATTTGGTTTTTGCACAAGTTGTGATCTGGAATGCACTGCCTGAAAGGCTGGTGTAAGAAAATTCAACACAAACTTACTATAAGGAAATTGGATAAATACTGACGGGAGAAATTTGCAAGGCTATGGGGGATGGGCAGATTGAGGAATGGGACTAACTGGATAGCTCTCCCAAAGATGCAATCCGAGAATGATGGGCCAAATGGCCTCTTCATGTATTGGATGATACTAAACATTTCATATAGACACGCACACCTCATTTCCCCAACACACCCTGCCTCCAAAACAGCCTCCTTATTCATTCTCCTCCACCTCGCTCTCACGCAGCCCTTCATTCTCACTCCCTTACCACCTCACCATCTCCACATACACATCCCTCTAAATCTCGCCTTGTGCTCCCCCTAAATCCCAGCTCGTGCTCCCTCTCACTCAGCCTCTCCACCCTCTCACTCTCCTTCTTGCTCAGCCCCTCCTCCATCTTGCTCGGTCCCTCAGCTCCACTCATTCCCTCAGCCGCCCACCTCATTCACTCCCTCAGCCCCTCTGCGTTGCTCACTCCCTCAGCCCCTCTTCCACTTCGCTTGCTCCCTCAGCTCCTTCTCCACTTCACTCATTCTGTCAGCCTCTCCTCCACCTCGCTCACTCCCTCAGCCCCCCTCCGCCTCGCTCACTCCCTCCTTCAGACCCCCCCGCCTCATGATTGCTCCCTCAGCCCCTCCTCTGCCTCGTTCTCACACTCTCTTCAGTTCATTTTAACATCACTAACCTGGAATTGCATCCATCATGATGTATGGTTCAAATGTCGTCTTCTTCTTACTCTTTGTAATCAAAAACACGCCTAGGAAAGCCATGCAGGAGCTAAGAAAATGAAGATTAAACGATGAGAGCTGGAATGATTAATTCTGCATACTCCTGTCACCATCTTACACAAGAATTACTAGCAGAGTCCAGAAAGTAATTAGCACTCCTGAGAGCCAAAACAAAGTTAAACATTGGGTATGGGAATTTCTTTGTGCACAAGTGGAGATTAGGTATGGTGTGGGAAACATTAGACAAAGAGAGCACAAAAGGAGTTGTAATTGAAAACTGTGCTTTACCCCTGGAAACGCTGCTCCCATGTACAGTACCGAATACAGAATATATTACACCTTACTCCTGACAACATAGGACTTAGGAGCAGGAGTAGGCCATTCTGCCCTTCGAGCCTGCTCCAACATTCGACTAGATCATGGCTGACCTGGTTGTGATTTCAACTCCACTTTCCTGTCTGCCCTCCATAACCATTGACTCCCTTGTCTATTAAAAATCTAACAGCTTTGAATAAATTAAATCACCCATCCTCCACTGCTTTCTGGGGAAGTCTATTCCACAGACTAACAACCCTTTGAGAGAAAAAAAAAAGTCTCCTCATCTCCATCTTAAATTTCCTCATAAGGCACTGTCTCAGCATCCACCCTATCAAATCCCCTCAGGATCTGAAATGTTTCAACAAGATCATCTCTCATTCTTCCAAATTCCAAAGGGTAAAGGCTCAACCTGTTCAACCTTTTCTCATAAGATAAGCCCTTCATCCCAGGAATGAGTCAAGTGAACCTCCTCTGATCTGCTTCAAATACAATTACAGCATATCCTTTTTCAAATAAGGAGACCAAAACTGTACACAGTGCTCCAGATGTGGTCTCATCAATGCCTCACAGCTGTAATAAAACTTTCCTACTTTTATATTCCATTCCATTCCCTTGCAATAAATGCCAACATTCCATTTGTCTTCCTAATCACTTGCTGTTTCTGCATACTAACTTTTTGTGATTCATGTACCAGGACACCCAGATCCCTCTGTACCACCAAGTTGTGCAATCTCTCTCCATTTCAATGGCATATTGCTTTTCTATTCTTTCTGTCAAAGTGAACAAGTTCACATTTTCCCACATTATACTCCGTCTGCCAAATTTTTGCCACTCACTTAGCCTATCTAAATCCCTTTGTAGACTCTACCTCCTCTTGGCAACTTAGTTTCCTATCTATCTTGGTGTCATTGGAAAATTTAGCTACCATCCTCATCCAAGCCATTGATATAGGTTATAAATAGTTGAGACCCAGCACTATTCCCTGTGGCTCTCTATTAGTTATAGCTTGCCAATCTGAAAATGACCCACTTACCCCTACTCTCAGCTTTCTGTTTGCTAACCAATCCTCTATCCATGATATGTTACCCTCCTACACCATGAGCTCTTATTTTGTGTAGCAACCTTTGATTGGTACCTTACCAAGTGCCTTTTGGAAATCAAAGTACATCACATCTGCAGGTTCCCCTTTGTCTACATTGCTTGTTACTTCTGCAAAGAGCTCTAATAAATTTGTTAAACACTATTTCCCTTGCACAAAACCATGTTGACTCTGCCTGATCCCACTGTGGTTTTCTATGTATCATGCTATAACATCCTTAATAATGATTCTAGCAATTTCCTTGTGACAGATGTTAGGTTAACTGGCCAATTGTTTCTTGCTTTCTGCCTCCCTCCTGTCTTGAATAAAGGGAGGGAGGACACGGGAAAAATACAATCACCAGGGAAGTGTAATTGAGCAAATTGATGGGGCTGCGGGCCGACAAATCCCCAGGTCCAGATGGACTTCACCCTAAGGTCTGGTTTTAATTTTCCAAAATTCCCTAGATTTGGGGAAGGTTCCAAATAGCAAATATAACTCCTTTATTCAAAAAGGGAGGGAGACTGAAAGCAGGAAACTATAGGCCAGTTAGTCTAACATCTGTCATGGGGAAAATGTTAGAAGCTATTATTAAAGATGTTATAGCAGGACACTTAGAAAAATTCAAGGCAATCAGGCAGAGTCAACATGTTTTATAAAAGGGAAATCATGTTTAACCAATTTATTGGAGTTCTTTGAAGGAGTCACATGTGCTGTGGATAAAGGGGAATCGCTGGATGTACTGTGCATGGATTTCCAGAAGTCATTTGATAAAGTGCCACATCAAAGGTAATTGCAGAAAATAAAAGCTCATGGTGTAGGGGGTAACATATTGGCATGGATAGAAGATTGGCTTGCTAATAGGAAGCAGAGAGTTCGCATAAATGGGTCATTTTCTGATTGGCAGGATGTGAGGAGTGGTGTGCTACAGGGTTAAGTGCTAGGGCCTCAACTTTTTACAATTTATATAAATGACTTGGATGAAGGGACCAAAGGAATGGTGGCTAAATTTGCTGATGACAGAAAGATAGGTAGGATAGTAAATTGTGAAGAGGTCGTAAGGAGGTTACAAAGTGACATAGATAGATTAAGTGAGTGGGCAAGGATCTGGAAAATGGAGGATAATGTGGGCAAATGTAAAATCGCTCATTTTGGCAGGAAGAATAAAGGAGAAGCTTATCATCTAAATGGTGAGAGATTGCAGAGTTCTGAGGTTCAGAGGGATCTGGGTGTTCTAGTGCATGAATCACAACAGGTTAGTACGCATGTACTGCAGGTAATTAGGAAAGCAAATAGAATGTTACCATTTATTGTGAGGGGAATTGATTACAAAAGTAGGGAGGTTATGCTTCAGTTGTACAGAGTATTAGTGAGACCACATCTGGAGTATTGTGTACAGTACTGGTCTCCTTATTTCAAGAAAGATGTAAATACGTTAGCAGTTCAGAGAAGGTTTACTTGGCTAATACCAAAAATGGGCGGGTTGTCTTATGAGGAAAGGCTGAACAGGTTAGGCTTATATCCACTGGAATTTAGAAGAGTAAGAGGTGACTTAATTGAAACCTTTAAGAACTTGGGGGGTCTTGACAGGTTGGATGTGGAGAGGATGTTTCCTCTTGTGGGAGAATATAGAACTAGAGGTCACTGTTTAAAAATAAGGGGTCGCTCATTTAAGACAAAGATGAGGAGAAATTTTTTCTCTCAAAGGTTTGAGTCTGTGGAACTCTCTTCCTCAAAAGGCAGTGGAAGCAGAGTCTTTGAATATTTTTAAGGCAGAGCTAGAAAGATTCTTGATTAACAAGGGGATGAAAGGTTATCGGGAGTAGGCTAGAATTGAGGTTACATTCAGATCAGCCATGACCTTATTGAATGGCGGAGCAGACTCGAGGGGTCAAGTGGCCTACTCCTGCTCCTAATTCGTATGTTAGTATGTAGATTAGACAGTTGGAAATGCTGGGTAGAATTACAGAACAGCAAGATTCTGGTTGAAATCTATCAACCGGACAGTGAAAGACCTCTTGATAATACTGATGTAGTGAAGTGATTTATAAATACAGAGATCAGGGAAACATGTAGGAGAAATAAAGTGATTCTAATTTTCACAGAGATTGGAGAATCAGAACAGCTCAACTATGAAAGGCAATGGATTTCTAGAATGTTCTCAGAAACTGTCCTGAAAACAATGTGTTGTAGAACCAGCAAGGGAACAGGTCACATTAGATTTAGTGAAGGGTAATGGACCAGAATTCATTAACTATTGACAGAAAGGGAATTTCTTAAAAATATTGACTGTAATATGATTGAATTTGATATTTGGTTTAAGAGGGAGAATGGATTCTCACACTAACTCTAAGTTACAGAAAGGCAAACCTCGAAGGAACAAAAAATGAATTAGTCCTGGTAAACTGGGTGGAAATATTAAAGAGAAAACGTTAATGAGTAAACCTACAGGCAGTGGGAAGCATTCAAATTTGTGTGTACAAAATAAAACCTGTCTAAATCCCTAAAAGGCAAAGTTCCACTTGTGTAATCAAGAAATTATGGTTAACAAATGAGATATGAAACAGTTTCAAGCTAAAATAAAAAGGAAAAGTGAAAATCCAACAGACTGTGAGACCTGTAAAAACAACACAGGATATACAGAAAGTAGGAGGTGCAAAAAAAATTGAAAGAAACTTGCAAGGGATATCAAAACTACAGTACAAGATTTTAATAAACATACTGGAAGAGTGGTAAGGGGGAAGGCAGGCCCATTAAAGAAAGATACAAATTACTGTAATGGACAGTAAGGAAATGGTAGACTTGCTAAATGAGGAATTGTATCTATTTTTCACAGGAAAAGGACAAAATAACAGCTGTAACACAAGAATATAAAAATAAATCAAGGGGAGGAACCGACTTAGTTTCATTTGGGTTAAAAAAAGTTGAAATAGAGAAAATAACAGGACTTAAGATTGCCAAATTTCCAGATCTGGTGGTTTCCACCCTTGTATACTAAAAAAATAAACAGATAAATTGCAGAAGTGTTTTGTGATAATTATCCACGTTTTCAAAATTTGGGAATTGTGCTTTGGACTGGTAAATTGTAAATGCCACTTCAGAAAGGAGGAAGGGAAAAACCTGGAAACTACAGACTTGTCAGTTTAACATCATCTGTGAAGAAATTACTGGAATCTATCAACAGGGCGGAGTGACTAAGCACTTGGACAAACTATGAGTTTGTGAAGGAGAGATCTTGCCTGAGTAATGTAGTTTAATTTTGTGAGGAGCTGGGTGGATAGAGGCGTGTCTATTGATGTTGTTTACATGGACTTCCAGAAGAAATTTGCCAAGGTTCCGCACAAGAATTAGCAAAAATAAACTGGATAGAATTGAAAGTAACCTTATGACAAGACAGGAAGTAGGGCTAAATAGGACATTTTCTGATTGGCAGGATGTGATGGGTGGTGTTCTGCAGGGATCTGTACTGGGACCTCAGCTTTTTACTATACACTTTTTTAAAAAATTCACTCATGGGACGTGGGCATCGCTGGCTAGGCCAGCATTTATTGCCCATCCCTAATTGCTCTTGTTCAGAGGCCATTTAAGAGTCAACCATATTGCTGTGGGTCTGGAGTCACATGTAGGCCAGATCAGGTAAGGACAGCAGATTTCCTTCCCTAAAGGACATCAGTGAACCAGTTGGGTTTTTACAACAATCGACAATGGTTTCATGGTCACCATTAGACTTTAGATTTTTTGTTATTGGATTCAAATTTCACCATCTGCCACGGCAGGATTCGAACCTGAGTCCCCAAAGCATTACCCAGCGACAATACCACTACGCCAGCATCACCAACATATATCAAAAAATAACTGAATGAAGGAATAAAGAACTCTATGTCTAAGTTGTGTAGATGGGAGCAGTTACAGAGGGACGTTGATAAATTCAGTGGAAAAAAATGAAGATGGAGTTCCATGTGGGGATGTGTGAGATCAAGAAAGGCAAGAGTATCTTCTTAATGGAGACAGACTAAGAACTGTGAAGAGGCAGACATTTGGCAGTCCATGTACACAAATCATTAAACATCAGTGGACACATGCAAAAAGCAAATGATAACGTTAATGGAATGTTGGTCTTTATCACAAGAGGGCTGGAATAGAAAGGGGGTGGAAGGTATGTTACTGTTTCTGAACTCTAACCAAACTCAATCTGGATATAATACCACGTTCAGTTCTGGGCAACACACTTTACAAAGAATTTTTTGGCTTTGGAGGGGGTGCAGGAGAGATTCAGCAGAATGATACCAGAGATTAAAGGGTTAAAGAAAAGAGAGACTTGCATTTATCTAACCCTTTTCATGACCATCAGATATCCCAAAGTGCTTTATAGCCAATGAAGTACTTTTGAAGTGTAGTCACTGTTGTAATGTAGGAAACACGGCAGCTAATTTGCTATTTGTGGGAGCTTGCTGTTTGCAATGTGATAATGACCAGATAAGCTGATTGTCATATTGACTGAACAATAAATGTTGACCAGGACACCAAAGATAGCTCCCTTGTTGTTCTTCAAAATAGTGCCATGGGATCTTTTATGCTCACTTGAGAGGGCAGACTGGGCCTCAAGTTTAATGTTTCATCTGAAAGACAGCACCTTCAACAGCAATTCCCCAGTACTGCACTGGGCTGTCAGCTTTGATTTTTGTGCTAAAGTCATGGAATGGGACTAGAACGCACAACCTTGTGACTCAAAATTGAGAGTGCTACCAACCGTGACACAGCTAATACAATTAACGTTATAGTATGGGCCAGGAGGCATAGGCAGGGCTTCTCAAATGAAAACAGAAAGCACTGGAAATACTCAGCAGGTCTGACAGCATCCGTGGTGAGAGAAACAGTCATATTTGACTTGAAACGCTAACTCTACTTCTCTTTACGGATGCTGAGCTTTTCCAACACTGTTTTTATTTCAGATTTTCAGCATCCACAGTATTTTGCTTTTATTTTAGACTAGGCTCCTATTGCCTCGAGTTCAAATGGTTGAGGGGTGATCTAACTTGAGGTTTTTAGATTGGTTAAGAAATTTGATAAGGTAGATGGAGACAAACTATTTCTTTTGATAAGGGAATCCAGAACAAGGGGGCACAATGTTAAATTTATACTTTGGCCATCACTGTAATGACAGGAAGCATTTCTCGACACAAAGAGAAGAGGACATCTGGAACTCTCTGGATGGTTTGCATCCCCGGTTGCTAAAGGAAGTGGGGGTGAAGCTAGCAGAAAGGCTGGTCATAATCTTCCAATTGCCCCTAAATAGAGGGGAGGTGCCGGAGAATTGAAGAGAAGCAAATGTGACACCCTTATTCAAGAAAAGGTGTAAGGACAGTCAACTATCGGTGCAACTACAGGCCGGTTAGTTTAACAGCAGTGGTTTTAGGAACAATAACAGCAACAATAACAGCATAAGGTTTTAGGAACAATAATCAGGGGAAAAAATCAACAGGCAATTGGAAACATTTGAGTTAATTGGGGAGAACCAGCTCAGATATGTAAAAGGCAGATCATGCTTGACTAATCTAGGTGAATTACTGATGAAAATTAGAGCACATGGGATTGGGGGTAACATACTGGCATGGTTTAAGCATTAGTTAACGGACAAAAACAGAGGAGTCAAAACAGGTCATTCTCAGGTTGGCAGACTGTGACTAGTGGGTACCGCAATGATCAGTACTTGGGCCCCAGCTATTCACAATCTATATCAATGACTTGGAGATGGGGGCCAAATGTAATATTTCCAAGTTTTCTGATGACACAAAACTTGGTGGGAATCTGATTTGTGAGGAGGATGCAAAGAGGCTTCAAGGGGATTTAGACAGGCTGAGTGAGTAGGTAAGAATATAGCGGATGGAATTTAATGTTTGAAAATGTGAAGTTATCCAATCTAGTAGGAAAAGCAGAAATGCAGAGTAATTCTTAAACAGAGAGATTGGGAAATGTTGATGTCCGAAGAGACCTGGGTGTCTTTATTCACAAGCCACTGAAAGGTAACATGAGGGTGCAGCAAGCAATTAGAAAGGCAAATGGCACGTTAGCCTTTATTGCAAGAAGATTTGAGTACTGGAGTAAAAAAGTCTTGCTGCAATTGTATACAGCGTTGGTGAGACCACATCAGGAATATTGTGTATTTTTTATTCATTCAAGGAATGTGGGCTTTGCTGGCTAGGCCAGCACTTTATTGCCGATTCCTAATTGCCCTTGAAAAGGTGGTGATAAGCTGCCTTCTTGAACCACTGCAGTCTCCTTACCTAAGGAAGGATATACTTGCCACAGAGGGAGTGCAACGAAGGCTCACCAAACTGATTCCTGGGATGGCGGGTTTGACCTAAGAGGAGAGACTGAGGAGACTGGGCCTGTATTCGCTAGAGTTTAGAAGAATGAGAGGTGATCTCATTGAAACATACAGAACTCTTACAGGGCTCAGCAGGGTAGATGCAGGAAGGATGTTTCCCTGGCTGGAGTGGTCTAGAACCAGGAGACACAGTCTCAGAATAAGAGGCAGGCCATTTAAGACTGAGAAGAGGAGAAATTTCTTTACTCAGAAGGTGGTGAATCTTTGGAATTCTCTACCTCAGGGGGCTGTGAAGGCTCATTGAGTATGTTCAAGACAGAGATCGATAGATTTCTAGATATCAAAGACATCAAGGGATATGGGTTAGTGCAGGAAAATGGAGCTAGGACAAAGCAGCCTGCTTGATTGGCACCACATCCACAAACATTCACTCCCTCCACCACGACGCACAGTAGCAGCAGTGTGTGCCATCTACAAGATGCACTGCAGGAACTCACCAAGGCTCTTCTGACAGCATCTTTCAAACCCGCGACCTTACCATATAGAACAGGCTTGTCCAAGGTACAGCCTGTGGGCCGATGCGGCCCCCAAGGCATCTTCATCTGGCCCACCAGTCATTGGACTCAACCGTCCAAGATTTCCCAGACAGAATTTTTTAAAATGCTGAGAGCCTGCTCATTCAATTACAGGCTGGTTTCTCCCTGCATTCGCTGCTGATAGGCAGGTACTGGTGAGCCTATCAGCAGCGAGGAACCCACCTATGATTGGACAAGCTTCACGCAATCCATTGCCAGATAAATTTTAATATCTCGGTTTCTAGCTGGGGAATGCAGAGCAACAGGTAGGTTCAGCAGGGAGCATCTGCAGAGGGCCTGGGGATGCTCAAAGCTACTAGACCTGAGGGGGTCCCTGGGCTTCAAGCAGCCTAAATTTTAATTTTCACCCGGGGTTGGGGGGAAGGATATGCTCAGAGATGGTGGACCTGAACCTCAGGAGAACCCAGGCTGCTTCCATTTTAATTTTCATCCCAATCCTGGAGCTAGCAGCCCCAGACATCGGGTGGCTTCTAATTTAGTTGACTCTGGGGGGTACTCAGAACTGCGACTTTGCACTTAAGGGGCGGAGTGGGGGGGATTAGGCCAGATTTTGGGTGGGGGCCTCACCACAAATTTGAGGCAGGTGGCTAAGTGGGGTCTGTGAATGTGAGAGAGGTGATTGTGTATGTGTGTGTGAGAGGGAGAAGGCAAGTGTGTGTGTGAGAGAGAGGGAGAGTGTGAGGGAGAGGGTGTGTATGAGGGAGAGGGTGTATGTGTGTGAGTGTGAGGGAGAGGGTGAGTGTGTGCTTGAGTGTATGGGAGAGGGTGAGTGTGACTGTGTGAGGAAGAGTGTGTGTGTGCGTGAGGGAGAGGGTGTGTATGAGGGAGAGGGTGTATGTATATGAGAGAGTGTGAGGGAGAGGGTGAGTGTGTGCGTGAGTGTGAGTGTGTGAGGGAGAGTGTGTGTGTGAGGGGGATAAGGCGAGTGCATGTGTGTGTGAGGGAGGAGAGGGTGAGTGTGTGTGTGATGGGGGAGAGGGTGAGTGTGTGTGTGGGAGGGGAGAGTGGGAGTGTAAGGGAGTGTGTTTGTATGAGGGCTAGTATAAGGGAGAGGGTGTATGTATGCGAGTGTGTGGGAGACGGTGAGTGTGTGTGGGAGAGGGTGTGTGTGTGTGTCTGGCTCATTCCAGTCTCAAGAGTTCTCATTCACCTTCACCCCCACGCACCAACAAGCACTCTCACCCACTCTCAGTGGGTGAGGGTGAGTGAGTGAGCACTGAGACTGGGAGTGAGCTGGACATACCCACTCTCAACCTGTCACACTCTATTTATTGCTCATTTTTTAATTGTCAGTTTATGATTGTAACTTTTTTGTGCTCATCGAGTTGTTCTTTTCATATGTCAGTTGTTATTTGAAATTCAGGTTTAATGTTGTGCCATACCTTAACTTTCTGAAATTTGCTCATCATTCCCCAAGTGTGAGAAAAACAGAAATGTGGCCCTCAACGCAAGAAGGACAAGGGCAGCAGACACCTGTCAACACGCCACCTGGAAGTTCCCCTCCAAGCCACTCACCATCCTGACTTGGAAATATATCGCTATTTCCTCACTGTCACTGGGTGAAAATCCTGGAACTCCCTCCCTAACAGCACTTGTGGGTGTACCTATACCACGTGGACTGCAGCAGCTGAAGGTGGCAGCTCACCACCACCTTCTCAAGGGCAACTAGGGATGGGCAATAAATACTGGTCTAGCCAGTGACATCCACATCCCATGAACAAAAAAAGGTCACAATCTCTGGATTACTGTCTGAGCCATGAGCAAATTGACATAGGGTCAATAAGTTCAGAGAGTTGAATGAGTGACTCAAAGATTGGTGTGGGAGAAAAGGGTTTGGGTTAATAGGCACTGGCACCAGTATTGAGCAGAGAGGGAGCTGTACTGTTGGGACAGTCTTCACCTGAACAGCGCTGACACCAGTATTCTCGCAAGTCATTTAACTAGAGCTGTAGAGAGGGCATTAAACTAAGTAGTGGGAGAAAGGTTCATATGAGGGGAGGTTTAGAAAGTTAACAAGAAAGGACAAAACAATAGTGCAGAGTAGTGATACAGGTAATTATAATTAGAATGTGGTAGGAAGAGACAAAGCATACAAACATAAGAGTGCATAAGGTAAAAGTAGAGGAAAATTGAAAAAGTCAGAATTAAGGGCCATATCTGAACGCATGCAGCATTTGAATAAGATAGATGAATTGATAGCACAAATAGAAATAAATGATTTATGATATGATAGTCATTACAGGGACATGGTTGCAAAGTGACTATGGCTAGGAGCTGAATATTCAAGAATATTTGACTTCCAGAAGGACAGGAAGAAAGGAAAAGTAGGTGAGGTAGCTCTGTTAATCAAGGGTGAGATCAGCAAAGTAGTGAAACATTATCTTGGTTCGAAGATCAAAACGTAGAATCTGTTTGAATGGAGATAAGAAATGGCAAATGAAAGAAGTCACTAGTGAGTCTGGTTTATACCCCCTCTGACAGCAGCTACACTGTAGGACAGAGTCTAAATCAAGAAATAATGGGGACTTGTAAGAAAAGTACTGCAATAATCTTGGGAGATTTTAATTTTCATATAGATTGGACAAATAAAATTGCCAATGGTGGATGATTGCAAATGGAGGATGAGTTCATACAGTGTACTTGGGACAGTTTCCTAGACCAACACTCTCTGGAACCAACCAGGGAACAGGCTATTTTAGATCTGATAATGTATAATGAGAAAGGATTAATAAATGACCTCCTAAAGGATCCTCTAGATATGAGTGATCATAACATGACAGAGTTTCACATTCAACTTGAAGGTGAGAAATTTAGGTCTTAAACTAGTGTCTTAAACTTAAATAAAGGAAATACAAGATTATAAAATCAGAATTGGCTAAAGTAGACTGGGAAAGTGGGTTATGAAAGGTACAATGGTAGAAAAGCAATGGCAAACATTTAAGGAGATGTTTCATAACTCTCAACAAAGATATACTCCATTGAGAAAGAAAGACTCTATGAGAGGGCTGCACCATCCATGGCTAATTAAATTAAGGATGATGTCAAATTGAAAGATGTACGATGCTGCAAAGATTAGTGGTAGGACAGATGATTGGGAAATTTTAGAAACTAGCAAAGGATGACTGAAAAAAGGGTAGAAATTGGAGTATGACAGAAAACTAGCAAGAACTATACAAAGACAGCAAAAGCTCCTATAAGTCAACATAAGAAAAGAGTAGCAACAGTGAGCTCCTTAGAAGGTGAGACTAGGGTATTAATAATGGGAAACAAGGAAATGACAGAGACTTTGAACAAGTACTTTGTATCTGTCTTCACAGTAGAATACACAAAAAACATCTGAAGAATAGTAGAAAAGCAGGGGCAAAAGGGAGAGACGAACTTAAAAGAATCACAATCACTTGAGAAAAAGTACTAGGAAAACTAATGGGACTAAAGGCTGACATGTCCCCTGGACCTGATGGCCTGCATCCTAGGGTCTTAAAGGAAGTTTGAGAGTTAGTGGTTGCAATCTTCCGAAATTCCATAGATTCTAGAAGGGTCCCAGAGGATTCAAAAGCTGCATATGTAACATCATTATTCAAGATGGGAGACAGAAAGCAGGAAAATATAGGTCAGTCAGCCTAATATCTCTCATTGGGAAAATGCTAGAATTCATTATTAAGGAGGGTATTTTAAAAATCATCATACAATCCGGCACAGTCAATATGGTTTTGTGAAAGGAAAATTGTATTTAACAAATTTATTAGAGTTCTTTGAAGATATAACGCACAAGGGGAACCAGTAGATGTAGTATATTTGGATTTTTAAAAAGGCAATAGATAAGTTGCCACATAAAGGTTACTGCTCAAGATAAGAGTTCATGGTGTTGGGGGTGATATAGCAACATGAACAGAAGATTGGCTAACTAGCAGGAACCAGAGAGTTGGGACAAATGGTAATTTTCAGGTTGACAAACTGTTACTAGTGGAGTGCCACAGGGATCAGTGCTGGGGCCTCAACTATTTAAAATCTATATTAATGACTCAGATGAAGGGACCAACTGTATTGTAGCCACATTTGCTGACAATTCAAAAATAGGAAGGAAAGTAAGTTGTGAGGAGGATACAGAGGTCTGAGAAGGGATACAGATAGGTTTAGTAAGTGGGTAAAAAATTTGGCTGATGGAAGTATAATGTAGGAAAATGTGAATTTGTCCACTTTGGCAGGAAGATTAGAAAAGAGGATTATTATTTAAAGAGAGTCTGCAGAACTCTGTGGTAGAGAGGGATCCGGGTGTCCTGGTACGTGCATCAGAAAAAGTTAGTATGCAGGTTCAGCAGTGATTAGGGAGGCAAATGGAATGTTGTCGTTTATCGCAAGGTAATGAAAAGTAGGAAGTTTTGCTACTGTTGTATAGGATTTTGGCGACACCACATCTGGAGTAGGTATACAGTTTGGTCTCCTTACTTAAGCAAGGATATACTTGCACTGGAAGCAGTTCAGGGAAGGTTCACTAGGTTGATTCCTGGGATGAAAGCATTATCTTATGAGGAAAGCTTGAGCTAGTTGGAACTATAGTCATTGAAGTTTAGAAGAATGAGAGGTGATCTTATTGAAACATAAAAGATTCTGAGGGAGTTTGACAGGGGAGATGCTGCTTTCTTTGTTGGGGGAATCCAGAATTAGCAGACACAGTGTAAACACAAGGGGTCTTCCATTCAGACAAAGATGAGGAGGGATTTCTCCTCTCAGTGGAGGGAGTGGAATATATTCATGGTTGAGTTAGACAAATTTTTTGATCGACAAGCAAGTTAAGGGTTATGGAGACGGAGGAAAGTGGAGTTAGGGCCACGATCAGGTCAGCCATGATCTTTTTGAATTGCGGATTAAGCTCGATGAGCTGAATGGCCGACTCCTGCTTCTATTTCTTATGATCTTATAATCCCCCACAGTATTTTAAAATATAACCATTCACTATTTCTCTCTATTTTTTTTTCCTTTGCCAATCTTGTATCCACTTTGTAGCCAGGAATATGAAGTTCCCAATCCTTTCCTTTTATTCTTTCATGGGATGTGGGCATCGCTGGCAAAGCCAGCATTTGTGGCTCATCCCTAAGTGCCCTTGAACTGAGTATCTCACTAGGACCGTTCAGAGTCAGTCAGATTGATTTTGAAATAAACTGGGAATCAGCATGTGTTTCTGGTGTCTGTTGCCAGACTACAAGTTAATGCAGGCAGTGACTAGGGCGTGTGAATCAGCATCAACCTACCCAAAGATGAACATGCAGATGTGAAGAGCATCGGTACCTCTAAACTCCAAATAGAACGTGGCCCCTAAAGAGCAAAACAAACCAGTCAGAACATGGCAGACAACCCCACCTGCAGAACTCACTACCCGAGACCCTCCCTCATTGACCCATCCACACCCAGCCCCCTCCTCCTGAGTCATCCACACCCAAATCCCTTGCCCGACTCGTCCACACCCAACCCCTCCTCCCGACCCGTCCACACCCAAACCCCGTTGCACTGACCCGTCCACGCCCAAATTCCTCCCCCCAATCCGTCCACACCCAACCTCCTGCCCCTGACCCGTCCACACCCAACCCCCTGCCCCCGAACTGTCCACACCCAACCCCCTCCACGCGACCTGTCCACATCCCCTCCCCCAACCCATCCACAGCCAACCCCCTGCCCCTGACCCGTCCACACCCAAACCCCTCCCCCCGACCCATCCACACCCAAACCTCATCCCACTGACCCATCCACACCCAAATCCCTCCCCCCGATCCCTCCACACACAACTCAATCCCCCCTGACCCATACCACCTCAGAGAGCAACGGAAAGGAACCAGAGCAGTGGGATGGGACGAGAGCAGATCAGGGCATAACACAGCACAGAAGAGAGCACGAGCTCACCTGGAGAGTGGAGTGGGGCATAAAGCAGCAAGTTACAGCCAGCCCACGGGGGCGAGCCGCAGACAGCCAGCGGGGGCGAGCCGCAGACAGCCAGCGGGGGCGAGCCGCAGACAGCCCGCGGGGGCGAGCCGCAGCCAGCCCGCGGGGGCGAGCCGCAGCCAGCCCGCGGGGGCGAGCCGCAGCCAGCCCGCGGGGGCGAGCCGCAGCCAGCCCGCGGGGGCGAGCCGCAGCCAGCCCGCGGGGGCGAGCCGCAGCCAGCCCGCGGGGGCGAGCCGCAGCCAGCCCGCGGGGGCGAGCCGCAGCCAGCCCGCGGGGGCGAGCCGCAGACAGCCCGCGGGGGCGAGCCGCAGACAGCCCGCGGGGGCGAGCCGCAGACAGCCCGCGGGGGAGAGCCGCAGACAGCCCGCGGGGGCGAGCCGCAGACAGCCCGCGGGGGCGAGCCGCAGACAGCCCGTGGGTTCAGAGCCTGATTTTGGAAAGAAAACTGAGGTGTGACATCACAAGGAAGCAGGTACATGATCGGTTGGTGAGTATTTCCTATTTATCTGAACTAAGGAATTTTAAATCAGAGTAAAATATGATTTGCAATAAGAATATAAGCACAGTTAAATTTTAATTAATACCTCTAGTTTAAGAAAATACTTAACTAATTGGCTAACTAAAGCAACAAAAATGGCTGGGGAGGTGATGAGCTGCAGCTGCAATATGTGGGGCTGGTGGACACTTGTGTGATCCACGACAAACACATTTGCAGTTAGTGTCTGCAGCTCAAGGAACTTCAGCTTAGAGTTAATGAGCTGGAAGCTGAATTGCGGACACTGCGACACATCAGGGAAGGGGAAAGTTACCTGGACACTTTGTTCCAGGAGGCAGGCACACCCCTGAGGCAAGAGTCTTCTGATTTGGTCCATGGTCAGAGACAGGAGGGTACGACTGTGAGTGAGGCAGGTTTGGGGATCAAGAAGGTAGAAATGGAGGAGCAGCAGCCTTTGTAATTGTCCAACAGGATTGAGGGTTTTGCAGCTTGTACTGATAAGCAAAGTGACCAAGGCACCATAGTACAAGAAGCCCTTCAAGCAGGGAGATTAAATAAGAACATAGTGGTAGGAGTGGACAGTATAGTCAGGGGAATAGACACAGTTCTCTGTAGCTGAAAGCTAGAATCCAGACAGCCGTGTCGCCTGCCAGGTGCCAGGGTTTGGGACATCTGCTCCAGCTGAAGAGGAACTTGCAGTATGAGGGGGAGGATCCAGTATTTGTGCTCCACGTAGGTAATGACAACATAGACAAGACTAGGAAAGAGGTTTTACTGGGGAGCATAAGAGTAGTAGAGGGGGTGTCAGGTCATGTGATGGGAGCAGTTATGTGATGGGAATGGAGTAAGAGGTGGCTGAAGACAGCTCCCATGATTTCTGTGGTTTATCCCTGTGGAAATTACTGATGTTCGGTTGAAAGGTTCAGCTTTTTGACTGTCAGTGTTTTGGGGTTTGCTCTGATGCTCAACATACATTTGAAATGTCTAAACCCAGAGGCAAACGCAATCAGAATGAAACCGGGCCTGGTGCTTTAGCGGCTGCACCGTCTGATATTAAAGCTGGTAACAACATAGCAACTTCCTACGCTGAATTTGATTCTGCCAGCACACTTGCTGACTTACAGAGCACTATTCTCGCTGGACTCCATTTGGAACTGCGTTCTTCTGTTGCCTCCTTCGATCAAAGGCTGCAGGATGTTGAGCAATCAGCTACTGATGCGAGCGACAGAATTGCGGCTCTAGAAATCTCCTGCCCCCAGCTGGAAGTCCAAAGTGCTAAATTGTTGATGAAGGAGAAGGAGAATCGCAGCCAAAGGCAAAATTTAAGGATTCTCTCGGTGCCCGAGGGTGCAGAACAGGGAAACCCTACAACCCTTACTGAGGCACTTCTTTTGGAAGTTTTTGGCAAGGAGCGTTTCGATTCACTGCCGGTAGTGCATCGGGCCCATCACTCTTTGGTGTCACAGCCACACCACAAGTCCCCAAGGCCATTAATACTAAGACTGCATCGCTATAGAGCGAAAGAGCAAACCATGCATCTGTCTAGAGAAAAAGGTCAACTATACTTTCGTGGGAGCAAGAAGCACATCTACCCTGACCTCAGCGTGGGTCTAGCCCGGCGTTGTGGAGAATATAAATTTATTAAAGTCTTACTTTGTGAAGCCAGGCTTAAATATGGCTTTCTCCCCCTGCTCATGTAACTTTCAATGGAGCGAATAAGATTTTAAACATGCTGCAAAAAGCTTCAAAATCTTCAAGGACATAATTATACCTTCTCTTAATAATATATAATTATATTAATATATCGTGACTTCATCCAGGACAAAACGGTACTCAATGCTTAATTAGGCAACTATGCATGATGGTTCTGTTACACAATAAGTTTTGTTGATTATACCAATCTCTTTGTATCTTATGTCCAAACTGCACTAATTGTAGGAAGTTTTACATAAACCCTATGGGTGTTTATTTTTTTACCTTTTACCACATGTGCAATTGAATTCTTTGACAGTTGAATCTTTCTTTATATTCTCCCTCTCTTGTTGGGTACTGTATTACAAACTGTTACTTTGGACAGATTCTGCACCTTGCTTATCATATGCTAAGCTTTACAATGCTTTTGTTTGGGATATTTGATTGTATATTGCTTTAATGTAGGCTGTCTTTTTAAGAAACACTGGTAAGATAGATATGACTAGTACACTAACTGCGGAGGGTAGCATTCGCTTCATTTGGGAAGGTAATGGAAGCTTTTCTTTTTTTTTCCCCCTCATTCTATTTTTTCTCCCTTTTCTTCTCTCTTCCTTTTTCTCTTTCTCTTGTTCTTTTCCAAATATACAGATATATTTTCCTTTTGGACAGTTTTAACATTCTTTAGGTGGATAAGCTCTGGTTCAAAAATATTTAATCCTTTATTTGCAATGGTTAACCTATGGGGGCCATATGCTTTGATACGCTTTTATTATCATAATGTCCACTAATATTAAGGCCTCACTGGGTGGTTGTCCAATCCATTTTATCACCTGGAGTGTGAAAGGTCTAAATCACCCAGTTAAAAGAAATAAAGTTCTCTCTCATATACACCATTTGAAAGTGGGCATTGCCTTCATGCAGGAAACTCAGTTACGTACATCTGACCACTTTCGAATGCAGAATGGTTGGGTTGGCAGATGTTTCATTCTAATTTTCATAGTAAAGCGAGAGTGCAGTAATTTTAATCCATAAAGGCATTCTCCTTGTTCACTCTCAGGTTATAGCTGACCCTATTGGCCGCTATGTTAGAGTACAAAGCAGATGTTTTAACTGTCCATAGATCCTAACTAATGTACATGTGTCCAACTGGGATGATCATTGTTTTATTTCAAATTTCGTATTTTCCCTACCTGATTTGGACTCATATCATTTACTTCTTGGAGGAAACTTTAATTGTGTTCTTAACCCAAATTTAGATCACTCATCCACAAAATGTGGATTGTAAAACATCAAAATCAGCCTCAGCCATCAGTTCTTTTATGGATACACACAGATTGGTAGACGCTTGGTGTTTCCTATACCCATCAGCAAGACAATACTCCTTTTTCTCTCCTGTTCACCATACCCATTCGATATTGACTATTTTTTTCCCTTGAGAAGAAGCTGATCACTTTAATTCAATCTTGCACATACAATAGTTTGGTGATCTCTAATCATGTCCTCTTAGTTTTAGCAATACAATTCCATGACCATCCTGTTTCTCGTTCACCATGGCGTTTTGATGCTCTTCTTCTGGCAGTCCCGAATTTTACTAAATTAATTTCCTCATAAATAGATACTTTTATAGAACTTAATACTGCTCCAGATATTTCTTTTGCGACTGTCTGGGAGAGTATGAAGGCTTACCTACGTGGACAAATTATTTCACATACTGCTCAACTTAAATGCAATACCTCAAAATTGTCCCAATTGGTTGACCAAATTCTTTTAGTGGACCAGCAGTATGCTATTGCACCTACCCCAGTATTATACAAACAGCATCTGGCTCTACAGATTGAATTTGATCTTCTTTCCACTAAAGAAACAGAAAAACTTTATACTTAGATCACGTGGGAATTTTATGAGCATGATGAAAGAACCAGTAGGCTCCTGGCTCACCAGTTTTGCCAGTCTGCTTCCTCTCAACTTATTGCTGAAATCACCACTCCAACAGGGTCAATCACCACCGGTCATCAGGAGTTCAATGGTCAATTCAAACTTTTTTATTCCACTCTTTATACCTCAGACTCCTTTTCAGATCCTGGTTTATTTCACTTTTTTTTGATAATATGGACATCCCATCTCAAACATCTGACTCTATGAATGCGTTAGAATTACCCTCTCCCAAGATGAAATACTAAAGGCAATTAATTCCATGTAAAATAATAAAGCACCAGGGCCTGATGGATTTCCAATAGAATTTCATTAAAAATTCTTATCAAAACTTTCTCCATTATTACCATCTGTTTTTGGAATGCTTTCTCTCCAAAACACTCCCTCCTATGCTGCGTGAGGCATCTTTGTGTATTCTTTTAAAAAGGGATAAGGATCCTCTGCATTGCAGTCCATACCAGCCTAATTCCCTTTTAAAAAGTGGATGTCATGATACTCACTAAAGCCTTAGCCCATTGTCTTGAACTTGTCCTTCCATCTATTATCTCTCATGACCAGGCACGTTTTTATACAGGGCAGGCAATCCTTCTCTAATCCAAGGCGTCTTTTCAATATTATTTATACACATTCAACTACTCCTCTCCATAAGGCTCTTATAACTATGGCTGCAGAAAAGGCTTTTGACAATAAAAACTAAGGCATACCAAATTGCAAAGTGGCAGGCTGGAAAATTGGGAAACTTTTAAACAAAGGGCTACTAAAAAACATAATAAAAAGAGCAATGGTAAAGTATGAATGAAAATTAGCGCAAAATGTAAACACTGATAGCAAAAGCTTCTACAAGTATATAAAAGAAAAGAGAGTAGCTAAAGTAAATGTTGGTCTCTTGGAGGACGAGACTGGGGAGTTAATAGTGGGGAACTCAGAAATGGCAGAGACGCTTAATCAATATTTTGCCTCAGTTTTCACAGTGGAGGACACGAATACCACCCCAATAGTAACAGGTAGTGCAGAGGATATAGGGAAGGAGGAACTTAGAACAATCACCATCACTAGAGAAAAAGTATTGAGCAAACTATTGGGATTAAAGGGTGACAAGTCCCCAGGACCTGATGGCCTACATCCCGGGGCCTTAAAGGAAGTGGCAGCGGAGATAGTGGATGCATTGGCTATAATATTCCAAAATTCCCTAGATTCTGGAAAGGTTCCAGTGGATTGTAAAAATGCAAATACAATGCCTTTATTCAAAAAGGGGGGGGGGATGCAGAAGGTAGGAAACTATAGACCAGTTAGTTTAATGTCTGTCATTGGGAAATTGTTAGAATACATTATTAAGGAAATAGTAATGGGGCATTTGGAAAGTCAAAATGCAATCCGTCAGAGTCAGCATGGTTTTATGAAAAGTAAATCGTGTTTGACTAATTTGCTAGAGTTCTTTGAAGATGTGACAAGCAAAGTGGATAATGGGGATCCTGTAGATGTAGTATATCTAGACTTCCAGAAGGCCTTTGATAAAGTGCTGCACAAAAGATTAATAGACAAGATAAGATCACACAGAGTTAGTGGTAATATATTAGCTTGATAGAGGATTGGCTAACCAACAGAAAGCAGAGAGTCGGGATAAATGGGTCTTTTTCTGGATGGCAAGCTGTAACTAGTGGGGTGCCACAGGGTTCGGTCCTTGGGCCCCAACTATTTATAATCTATATTAATGACTTGGATTCAGGGACAGAAGGTAATATAGCTAAATTTGCAGATGACACCAAAATAGGTGGGAAAGTAAGTTGCAATGAAGAAATAAGAAATTTACAAATGGATTTGGACAGTTTAGGTGAATGGGCCAAGGTCTTTAATGTGGATAAGTGTGAGGTTATCCATTTTGGTCGGAAGAATAAAAAGGCGTCTTATTATTTAAATGGAGAGAAACTTCAGAATGCTTCAGTGCAGAGGGATCTGGGTGTCCTCGTGCATGAATCACTGAAAGCTAGTATGCAGGTACAGCAGGTAATAAGGAAGGCAAATGGAATTTTGGCATTTATTGCTAAAGGAATAGAGTATAAAAATAGGAAAGTGTTAATGCAACTGTACAAGGCATTGGTGAGACCGCATCTGGAGTACTGTGCACTCAGTTTTGGTCCCCTTACTTGTAGTTCCACTGGAGGCGGTTCAGAGGAGGTTCACTAGGTGGATTTCAGAGATGCGGGGCTTGTCTAATGAGGAGAGGTTGAGCAGTTTAGGCCTATACTCGCTAGAGTTTAGAAGGATGAGAGGAGATCTAATTGAAGTATATAAGATGCTAAAGAGGATAGACAAAGTAGACGTGGAGCTGATGTTTCCCCTTGTGGGGCATTCTAGAATGAGAGGCCATAGTTTTAGGCTAAGGGGTGGTAGATTTAAATCAGAGATGAGGAGGAATTCCTCTTCTCAAAGGGTCGTGAATCAGTGGAATTCACGACCTCAGAGTGCAGTGAATGCCGGGATGCTGAATAAATTTAAGGAGGAGATAGACAGATTTTTAATTAGTAATGGGTTGAAAGGTTAGGGGGAGGGGGCGGGAAATTGGAGTTGAGGCCGAAATGAGATCAGCCATGATTGTAATGAATGGCGGGGCAGGCTTGAGGGGCTGAATTGCCTGCTCCTGCTCCTAGTTCTTATGTTCTTTTGGCACTGTGGAACCGGACTACCTTTTCATCATTCTTCAAAAATTTGGATTTGGACCCACTTTTATAAAATGGATTAAACTATCGTATTCCTCACCGGTTACTTCAGTACTTACAAATAATATCCACTCTAAACTCTTTGACAAGGTACCAGACAGGGCTGCCCCCCTTCCCTCCTACTTTCCACTGTTGTTATTGAGCTCCTGGCAATTTCACTGCGGACTTGTGGAGATATACAGAGTGTTATACAGGGTGGAGTTGAGCAGAAACTCTCCCAATATGCTGATGACCTGCTTCTATGCATCTCTGGTCCGGCCTCATCTCCCACATATTTTCTCTATTCTTGAGTGATTATGTCATATTTCAGGTTTTAAAATTAATTTGCAGTAGAGTGAAATGTTTCCTATTAACTCTATTGTAAAGAGTTAACTTCTTTCTTCCCTTCTCTTCAGGGTCTCAGTAAACACTTTTAAATATTTAGGAATTTTAGTTACTTGATTCCTTGGAGACTTTATTAAGCTCAAATTTGACCCTGTGGAATGTACAAGCAGGACTTAGCATGTTAGTCTAGCTTACCCATTTCTTTAGTTGGTCGTATAAATTCTGTAAAGATGAATATTTTGCCAAAATTTCTATATTTATTTCAGGCATTCCATTGTTTATTCCCAAGCATTTTTTTGTTGGAATAGACCAATTAACTTCTTCCTTCATTTAGAATAAGAAAACATCTAGAATTCATAAAGTTGTTCTACAAAGTCCCAAGCATTTAGGTGGTTTGGCACTGCCAAAGTTTCAGTTTTATTACTGGTCTGCTAATATCCATATTTCTTTTTGGCTTAATTCGGACTCGGCTAGTTTAGCATGGGTGCAATTGGAGGCAGCCTCCTGTCAAACCACATCTCTGCCTGCTCTGTTGTGCTCCTCCATTCCTGTCTCAACCAGTCACTTTTCTTCAAACCCTATTGTTAAGACAGTCACTTAAGATTTGGACCCAGTTCAGAACATACTTTGGGCTATAATCTCCTACTTTACGCAGCCCTATTAATGCAAACCATTTATTTCCACCTTCATTAGGAGATTCTGCCTTTCAAGTCTGGCACGCGAGAGGCATAAAAACCCTTGCTAACGTATACATTGATAATATTTTTGCTTCTTTTGATTCTCTCTCGGAAATATGATCTGCCCCCCACACACTTCTTTCGCTATTTACAAATCAGGGATTTTGGACGGAAAAAAGATGAGTTTCCTTCATTTCCCCCTAAATCACCGACAGATACTATGTTAGAATGAAATCCTTTTGTAAGGGGGTTCATTTCCAAATTGTTTTCTCTAATTTTTTCTCTACATTGCCCTTTGTTTTCTACCTTAAAAACTCTTTGGGAGCAAGCCTTTGACTCAGACCTATCAGAAGCGAACTGGGAGTCTATTCTCTCTTGTGTACATTCCTCACCTGTATGTGCAAGACATGGATTGCTACAATTTAAAATCTTACATCATATCCATTTATCCAAGGTGAAATTATCTAAGATTTATCCAAATTTTGATCCAACCTGTGATAAATGTAATACTGCCCCAGCCTCTTTAATTCATATGTACTGGCCGTGTCCTAAATTGGCTTTGTTGGGACAATAATTTTTAGATCGCTCTTAACATATTTTCAGTAGCAACATTGAACCTTCTCCTATTACAGCACTCTTTGCAGTGGAACCACTGCAAATGGCATCCGTCTTACAAAAATTCAGACTGATGCACTTGCCTTTTCAACATTATTGGCTAGACGCATTATTTTATTAAATTGGAAACAGTCTGCCCTGCCTTCTTTTACTAATTGGATACCAATTGCCCAAACATCTTCAGCTGCTTCATCAATGATGTTCCTTCCAACATAAGGTCAGAAGTGGAGGTGTTCGCTGATGATTGCACAATGTTCAGCACCATTCACGACGACTCAGATACTGAAGCAGTCCATGTCCAAGTGCAGCAAGACCTGGACAATATCCAGGCTTCGGCTGCCAAGTGGCAAGTAACATTCGGGCCACAGAAGTGTCAGGCAATGACCATCCCCAACAAGAGAGAATCCAACCATCGCCCTTGATGTTCAATGGCATTACTATCACTAAATCCCCCACTATCAACATCCTGGGGGTTACCACTGACCAGAAACTGAACTGGACTAGCCATATAAATACTGTAGCTACAAGAGCAGATCAGAGGCTAGGAATCATATGACGAGTAACTCGCCTCCTGACTCCCCAAAGCCTGTCCACCATAAGGCACAAGTCAGGAGTGTGATGGAATACTCTCCACTTGGCTGGATGAGTGCAGCTCCCACAACACTCAAGAAGCTTGACACCATCGAAGACAAAGCAGCCCGCTTGATTGGCTCCACACTCACAAACATTCACTCCCTCCACCACCGACGCACAGTAGCTGCAGTGTGTACCATCTACAAGATGCACTGCAGGAATTCACCAAGGCTCCTTCAACAGCACCTTCCAAACCCATGACCACCACCACCTAGAAGGACAAGGGCATCAGATAGTTGGGAACACCACCACCTGGAAGTTCCCCTCCAAGTCACTCCTGACTTGGAAATATATCGCCGTTCCTTCACTGTTACTGGGTCAAAATCCTGGAATTCCCTCTCTAACAGCACTGTGGGTATACCTACACCACATGGACTGCAGCGGTTCAAGAAGGCAGCTCACCACCACCTTCTCAAGGGCAACTAGGGATGGGCAATAAATGCTGGCCCAGCCAGCAAAGCCCACATCCCATGAATGATTTTTTAAAAAATACTTGATCTTATGCAGAATCTTAAAACTTGAGAAACTAAAGTACACTATAAGTGGCCCCACTGATGGATAGCTTGACAACCTTTCTTAGATTACTTTGAGGAACTACAGCTCTCTACTTTCATATAACTGACACTAATTAGGTTGTATGTATTATATCAGGTGAAACTATATCTGACCTGTTTTTGTGACTGGATGCCTGTGTCCAGTGGGGTTCCATAGAGATCGGTGTTGGGTCCCTTGCTGTTTGTGGTATATATAAACGATTTAGACTTGAATGTAGGAAGGTGGATCAGTAAGTTCGCGGATGATACAAAAATTAGTGAGGCGGTAAATAGTGAGGAGGATAGCCTTAGATTACAGGAGGTTATAGGCGGGCTGGTCAGATGGGCTGATCAGTGGCAAATGGAATTTAATCTGGATAAGTGTGAGGTGATACACTTGGGCAGGACAAACAAGGCACGGAAATACACAATGAATAGTAGGATCCTGGGAACTACCAAGGATCGGGGGGACCTTGGTGTGCATGTCCACCGGTCCCTTAAGGTAGCGGGACAGATAGATAAGGTGGTTAAGAAGGCACATGGGATACTTGCCTTAATTAGACGAGGCATAGAATATAAGAGCAGGGAGGTCATGCTGGAACTGTATCAAACACTGGTTAGGCCACAGCTAGAGTATTGTGTGCAGTTCTGGAATCCACATTATAGGAAGGATGTGACTGCACTAAAGAGAGTGCAGAGGAGAATTACCAGGATGTTGCCTGGGCTGGAGAGTTTTAGTTATGGGATTGGATAGACTGGGGTTATTTTCCCTGGAGCAGAGGACATTGAGGGGGGACATGATTGAGGTGTATAATATTATGAGGGGCACAGATAGGGTAGACAGGAAAGAACTTTTCCCCTTGGTGGAGGGATCAATAACCAGGGGGCATAGATTTAAGGTAAGGAGCAGGAGGTTTAGAGGGGATGTGAGTAAGAATTTTTTCACTCAGAGGGTGATGGGAATCTGGAACTCACTGCCTGAAAGGGTGGTAGAAGCAGAAACCCTCATAACATTTAAGAAGTATTTGGATGTGCACATACGATGCCCATGGCATACAAGGCTATGGGCCTAGTGCTGGAAAATGGGATTAGAATAGTTAGGTACTTGTTTGACAGGCGCAGACTTGATGGTCTGAAGGACATTTTTCTGTGCTGTAGACCTCTATGATTCTATGACCATTGATTGTTGTTGATTTTATTATTTATTTTTTGGATGGTAGGAGAGCTTTTTTTTCTTTCCTTTCTTCTTCTTCATACTTCTCTTTTCCTTTCTTTCTCTTCCAAATGTAAGCATATTGAATTATTGCTCTACTGTAAGCTTTCCTTTTGTACAGTTACTCATTATGACTGTTGTTAATTTTTTTGCCTTTAAAAAATAAAGAAGAAAAAAAAGAAAAAAATACTTGGGGAGCATGAGCAGCTAAAGGCTAGATTAAAAAGCAGAATTGCATGGTAATAATCTCTGGATTATTACCTGAGCCACGAGCAAATTGGCATAGGGTAAATAAGATTAGGGAGTTGAATGTGTGGCTCAAAAATTGGTGTGGGAGAAATGGGTTTCAATTAATGGGGCCCTGGCACCAGTACTGGCAAAAGTGGGAGCTGTACCGTTGGGATGGTCTTCACTTGAACATTCCTGGCGAGTCATATAACTAGGACGGTAGAAAGGGCTTTAGACTAATGGTGGGAGTGAGGAGTCATGGGTGGGAAGATGTGGTAAATTAAAGGGAAAGGACAAGACAAGAGCCAAGTAGCAATAAGGATAATGATAATCAGAGGGCGGCAGGAAGGGACAGAGTGTACAAACTTGAGAGTGTGAAAGCAGATAAGACCAGAGTTTACAAACATAGTAAAAAGACAGAACTAAAGGCTCTTTATCCGAATGTCTGTAGCATTCGTAACAAAACAGATGAATTGTGAGCTCAAATAGAAATAAATATGTATGATCTGATAGCCATTACTAAGAAGTGGCTGCAAGGTGATCAAGGCTGGAGCCTTCAAGGGTACTTGACATTCTAGAAGGACAGGAGGCTGGGAAAAGGTGATGGGGTTGCTCTGTTAATTAAGGATGACATTACAATTGTGAGAAATGACCTTAGTTCTAAAGATCAAGATGTAGAATCAGTTCAGGTAGAGAAAAGAAATAGCAAGGGTAAGAAGTCACTTGTCAGAGTAGTTTATATGCCCCCCTAACAGTAGCTACAATGTAGGACGGAGTAGACAGACAGAAATAATTGGGACTTTTAAGAAAGGTACGACAATAATCATGGGCGATTATAATCTACATATCGATTGGATGGATCAGATTGACAAAGGTAACCTGGAAGACGAGTTCATAGAGTGTTTTCGGAACAATTTCTTAGGGCAGCACTTATAGCCAAAGAGAGTGTGGGCTATTCTAGACCCAATGTGCAATAAGACAGGATTAATGAATGACCTCAAATAAAGAAGCCTCTGGGTAGCAGTGATCATAACATGATTGAATTTCGCATTCAGATTGAGGGAGAGAAAAGTGGGTCCAAGACTCATGCTCCTTAATCATTTGCTTATTCCCTTAAAGTGATATCACATTAGCACTGAACAGATGTACTGTGTCTGTCTTCACTGTAGATGACACAAACAACATTCCAGAAATACTTGTAAATCAAGAGTGAAAGAGCAGAAGAATCTTAAAACAATTACAATCACCAGGAATAGGGCACTGAGAAAACTATTAGAACTAAAGGCTGACAAGTCCCCAGGACCTGATGGATTTCACCCTTGGGTCTTAAAAGAAGTTGCTGCTGAGATAGTAGAAAGTTCCCATCAGCTTTGAAAACAGCAAATGTAACTCTATTCAAAGAGGGAGACTGAAAACAGGAGACAGGAAACTACAGGCCAGTTAGCCTAATATCTGTCCTAGGAATAAATGCTAGAATCTATTATTAAGGAGAGTATAACGTAGAAAACCTTGATGCAATCAGGCAGAGTCAACATGATTCTGCAAAAAAGAAATCAAGGGTAGAAACTTCGGCTCGGCGAGCGGAGGCGGGGCCCACTCGTCAAAACATAAAATGACGTGGGGTAACATCAGGCATGCGTCCCGACATTACCGCGCGTCATTTAAATTCTCACTTCGGCGGGCGTGCTGCCGATTCAGATGTAAAAGCAATAGGATTGTTGTGGTGGGTGATTTTAACTTTCCCTATATTGACCGGGAATCACTTAGCGCTCGGGGTTTGGGTGGTGCAGAATTTATAAGGTGCATCCAGGAGGGATTCCTGAGACAATATGTAGATAGTCCAACTAGGGAAGGGGCAATACTGGACCTGGTATTAGGGAATGAACCTGGCCAGGTGGTCGAAGTTTCAGTAGGGGAGCATTTCGGGAAAAGTGACTATAATTCAGTAAGTTTCAAGGTACTGGTGGATAAGGATAACAGGAATCCTCAGGTTAAGGTGCTTATTTGGGGGAAGGCTAATTATAACAATATTAGGCAGGAACTGAGGAATCTGGACTGGAGGCGGATGTTTGAGGGCAAATCAACAACTGACATGCGGGGGGCTTTCAAACGTCAGTTGATAAGAATTCAGTACCAGCATGTTCCTGCTAGGATGAAAGATAAGCATGGCAAGTTTCAGGAACCTTGGATAACGAAGGATATTGTGAGATTAGTCAAAAAAAAAGGGAAGCATTTGTCAGGGCTAGAAGGCTGGGAACAGATGAAGCCCGTGGAGAATATAAAGAAAGTAGGAAGAAACTTAAGCAAGGAGTCAGGAGGGCTAAAAGGGGTCATGAAAAGTCATTGCCAACCAGGATTAAAGAAAATCCCAAGGCTTTTTATATATATGTAAAAAACAAGAGGGTAGCCAGGGAAAGGTTAGGCCCACTCAGGGACAGAGGTGGGAATGTGTGTGTGGAGCCAGAAGAAATGGGAGAGATACTAAATGAATACTTCTCATCAGTATTCACCAAAGAGAAGGACTTAGTGGTCGATTTGTCTAGGGAAGAGTGTGTAGATAGTCTGGATCATGTTGAGATCAAAAAAGAGGAGGTGTTAGGCGTCTTGAAGAATATTAGGGTGGATAAGTCCCCAGGGCTAGATGGGATCTACCCCAGAGTACTGAGGGAGGCAAGGGAGGAGATTGCTGGGGCCTTGACAGAAATCTTTGTATCCTCACTGGCTACGGGTGAGATCCCAGAGGACTGGAGAAAGGCCAATGTTGTTCCATTGTTTAAGAAGGGTAGCAGGGATAATCCAGGAAATTACAGGCCGGTGAGCTTTACATCAGTGGTAGGGAATTTATTGGAGAAGATTCTTCGTGACAGGATTTACTACCATTTGGGCGTATTAGTGAGCGGCAGCATGGTTTTGTGAAGGGGAGGTCGCGTCTCACTAACTTGATCGAGTTTTTCGAGGAAATGACAAAGATGATCGACGATGGAAGGGCGGTGGATGTTATATACATGGATTTCAGTAAGGCCTTTGACAAGGTCCCTCATGGCAGACTGGTACAGAAGGTAAAGTCGCACGGGATCAGAGGTGAGCTGGCAAGATGGATACAGAATTGGCTTGGTCGTAGAAGACAGAGGGTAGCAGTGGAAGGGTGCTTTTCTGAATGGAGAGCTATGACTAGTGGAGTTCTGTAGGGATCAGTGCTGGGACCTTTGCTGTTTGTCGTATACATAAATGATTTGGAGGAAAATGTAACTGGGCTAATTAGTAAGTTTGCAGACGACAGACGACACTAAGGTTGGAGGAGTTGCAGATAGTGAAGAGGATTGTCAAAGGATACAACGGGATATAAATCGGTTGGAGACTTGAGTGGAGAAATGGCAGATGGAGTTTAATCCGGACAAATGTGAGGTAATGCATTTTGGAAGGTCTAATACAGGTAGGAATTATACAGAAAACGGCAGAACCCTTAAGTGCATTGACGGGCAGAGGGATCTGGGTGTACAGGTCCACAGGTCACTGAAAGTGGCAACGCAGGTGGATAAGGTATTCAGGAAGGCATATGGCATGCTTGCCTTCATTGGCAGGGATATTGAGTATAAAAGCTGGGAAGTCATGCTGCAGCTGTATAGAACCTTGGTTAGGCCACACTTGGAATATTGCGTGCAATTCTGGTCGCCACATTACCAGAAGGATATGGAGGCGTTGGAGAGGGTGCAGAGGAGGTTTACCAGGATGCTGCCTGGTCTGGAGGTTATTAGCTATGAGGAGAGGTTGGAGAAACTCGGATTGTTCTCACTAAAGCGACGGAGATTGAGGGGCGACTTGATAGAAGTTTACAAAATTATGAGTAGCATGGACAGAGTAAATAGTCAGAAGATTTTTCCCAGGGTGGAAGAGTCAAGTACTAGGGGACATAGATTTAAGGTGAGAGGAGAAAACTATAGAGGAGATGTGCGGGTAGTGAGTGTCTGGAATTCGCTGCCAGAGGAGGTGGTGGAAGCAGGTACGATAATGATGTTTAAGAGGCAACTTGACAAATACATGAATAGGATGGGAATAGAGGGATACGGACCCCAGAAGTGCAAAATGTTTTAGTTGACGGGTAATATGATCAGCGCAGGCTTGAAGGGCCGAAGGGCCTGTTTCTGTGCTGTACTTTTCTTTGTTCTTTGTTCTAACTGTCAAAGGCCTATTCAGGCCATTTAGCAATCAATTAAATCATTGATCTGAGCTGCCCATCCAACCTTAAGGTTGGCGGGCAGGCGAAGAGCCCAGGCTGCCTTCGCATTTTTCGTGGAGCCTCATCCACGGGCGGGATGAGGTTTCATGAACGTTTTTAAAGTGTTGGAAAAATTTTTATTAACATTAATGCACATGTCCCAGCTCATGTGACAGTTTCACAGGAGGGGACATGTCCTTAAAATTTTTTTCTCCCTTTATTCAATGTTTTATACGTGAAACTAATCTCCCTGAGGCACCTCTGTGCTTCAGGGAGATTTCTGCGCTCTTTCCCATGTTTGATTAATTTATTAGTTATTTGAGGAAGCAACAAACAACGTAGATGAAGGGGAACCTGTAGATGTAGTGTATCTGGACTTCCAAAGGCATTTGATAAGGTCCTAGATCAAAGGTTACTACACAAAATAAGAATTCATGGTGTAGGGGTTAACATAGTAGCATGGATAGAGGATTGTTTAGCTAAAAGGAAGCAGAGAGTAGCGATAAATTAGTCATTTTCTGGTTGGCAAGCTGTAACCAGTGGAGTGCCACAGGATCATTACTGGGGATTCAACTCTTTACAATCTACATCAATGACATGGATGAAGGGACCAAAAGTAACTTGTAAAGAGGACATAAGGAGTCCACAAAGGCATAGATAGGTTGAGTGGATGGGCAAAAATTTGGCAGATGGAGTATAATGTGAGAAAATGTGAACTTGTCCACTTTGGCAAGAAGAATAGAGAAGCAGCATATTATTTAAATGGAGAGAGATTGCAGAACTCTGCAGTACATGGGGATCTGGGTATCCTGATACATGAATCACAAAATGATAGCATGCAGGTACACCAAGTGATTAGGAAGGCAACTGGAATTTTGTTGTTTATTGCAAAGGAATTGGAATATAAAAGTGGGGAAGTTTTGTTACAGTTGTACAGAATATTGGTGAGGCCACACCTGGAGTATGTGTATAGTTTTGGTCTCCTTACTTATTAGTTAATAGCCAATTAAGGCCCGCCCAGCATGACGTGTGCCTGGAAGCGCTGAGCGCTCCCTGTGCTCCTGGCATTGGAAGCAGTTCAAAGAACGTTCACTCGACTGATTCCTGGGGTGAAGGGGTTATCTTATAAAAAAAAGGTTGGACAGGTTGGGCCTGTATCCATTAGAGTTTAGAAGAATGAGGGGTGATTGAAACAGATAAAATCCTGAGGGAATTAACAGGTTGAAAGGATGTTTCCCCTTATGGGAGAGACTGGAACTAAGAAACAGATTTTAAAAATAAAAATGGGTCTCCCATTTAAGAAATATATTAAGAGAATTTTTTTCTCTCAGAGAGTTGTTAGTCTGTGGAATTCTTTTCCCCAGAGAGCAGTGGAGGCAGGGTTTTTGAATCTTTTTAAGACTTAGTTAGGTAGATCTTTGATTGACAAGTGAGTCAAAAGATTATAGAGAGCAGACAAGAAAGTAAAGTTGAGGCCATAATCAATTGAGCCACGATCTGATCAAATGGCAGAGCAAGCTCGAGGGGCTGAATGGCCTACCCCTGCTCCTAATTTGTATGCTCGTATATATATTTCTATAGTACTCTAACAATATAACAAGAATCAAGGCACTTCACAGGAGCAACATTTAACACTGAGCCACATCAGGCAATGTTATGGCAGATGGCTAAATGTTTGGTCAGACAGGTGCATTTTAAGGAGTGTCTTGAAGGAGGAAAGAAGGGCAGAGAGTCAAAGGTTTAAGGAGGAAATGGAAGAATTTCAGGCCTTGACAGCTGAAGACAGTCACCAATGCTGCAGCAATTAAAATTGGAGACACTCAAGAGGTCAGAATTGGATAAGTGCACACATCTCAGAGGCTACTGGAACTGGAAGAGATTACAGAGATAGAAAGAGGGTGAGGCCTTGGTGGAATTTGAAAACAAGGATGAGAATTTTAAAATCAAGGCATTGCTTAACCAGCGCCAATGAAGGTCAGCGAGCACAGTGGGTGATAGGTAAATGGAACTTGGTGTGAGTTTGGATACAGGCAGCAGTTTATGAAGGGTAGAATGTGGGAGACCAGCAAGGAGAGTATTGAAATAATCAACAGCAGAAAGGCATAGATAAGAATTTCAGCAGCAGATGAGTTGAGACTGTGGTGAAGTCAGACAATTTTACAAAGATGGTAATAGATGGCCTTAGAGATGAAGTAAATATGTGGTTAGAAGCTCATTGCGGGATCAAATCTGACACCCAGGTTGTGGGCACTCTGGTTCAATATCAGTTTGAGGGAGAGTGATGGAGTCAGCAGCAAGGGAACAGACACGTCAGTAACACAGGAGTTGTTACCCTACTCCCAGACTCCACACTAACACCTGGAGGCTGATATCCCATTCCGACAGTCCACACTAACTCCCGGGGTCCCTGTTACATCAGTTGCTCATTGGTCTGCACAGATACTCACCAGCGATGACAGCAATTATTGTGGAGAGAATGTAGCTAAGGCTGGCAATCTGGGATGCATCATGTAACTTAGATATCTCATGCAGAAACCTTCAATAAAACAAAGAACATTTTCACTCTCAGGATCCCCAACACCAAACTCCCACAACAAGAACATGGTGTTTTGACATTTAACGCTCAGTGCTTCCCACATCATTTAGCTGACCCAGTGCAAAAGGAGAGTAACCCACTATCCCAGAGTGCAAAAGGAGAGTAACCCACTGTCCCAGAGTGCAAAAGGAGATTAACCCACTGTCCCAGAGTGCAAAAGGAGAGTAACCCACTGTCCCAGAGTGCAAAAGGAGAGTAACCCACTGTCCCAGGGTGCAAAAGGAGAGTAACCCACTGTCCCAGGGTGCAAAAGGAGAGTAACCCACTGTCCCAGGGTGCAAAAGGAGAGTAACCCACTGTCCCAGAGTGCAAAAGGAGAGTAACCCACTGTCCCAGAGTGCAAAAGGAGAGTAACCCACTGTCCCAGAGTGCAAAAGGAGATTAACCCACTGTCCCAGAGTGCAAAAGGAGAGTAACCCACTGTCCCAGGGTGCAAAAGGAGAGTAACCCACTGTCCCAGGGTGCAAAAGGAGAGTAACCCACTGTCCCAGGGTGCAAAAGGAGAGTAACCCACTGTCCCAGGGTGCAAAAGGAGAGTAACCCACTGTCCCAGAGTGTAAAAGGAGAGTAACCCACTGTCCCAGAGTGCAAAAGGAGAGTAACCCACTGTCCCAGAGTGCAAAAGGAGAGTAACCCACTGTCCCAGAGTGCAAAAGGAGAGTAACCCACTGTCCCATAGTGCAAAAGGAGAGTAACCCACTGTCCCAGAGTGCAAAAGGAGAGTAACCCACTGTCCCAGAGTGCAAAAGGAGAGTAACCCACTGTCCCAGAGTGCAAAAGGAGAGTAACCCACTGTCCCAGAGTGCAAAAGGAGAGTAACCCACTGTCCCAGAGTGCAAAAGGAGAGTAACCCACTGTCCCAGAGTGCAAAAGGAGAGTAACCCACTGTCCCAGAGTGCAAAAGGAGAGTAACCCACTGTCCCAGAGTGCAAAAGGAGAGTAACCCACTGTCCCAGAGTGCAAAAGGAGAATAACCCACTGTCCCAGAGTGCAAAAGGAGAGTAACCCACTGTCCCAGAGTGCAAAAGGAGAGTAACCCACTGTCCCAGAGTGCAACAGGAGAGTAACCCACTGTCCCAGAGTGCAAAAGGAGAGTAACCCATTGTCCCAGGGTGCAAAAGGAGAGTAACCCACTTTTCCACAGTGTGTAAGGCCGGACAGTGACCTACTGTCCTACCCAGTTCACTACTGTTAGCCTCAGCTGTGGCTTAGTTGTGACCACTCTTGCCTCTGAGTCACAAGGTTCTGGGTTCAAGTCCCACTCCAGGGCTCAAGTACAAAAATCAAGGCTGACACTTCAGCGCAGTACTGAGGTGTGCAGTACTGAGGGAGTGCTGTAATGTCAGCGGTGTCATTTTCCAGATGAGATGTTAAACTGAGGCACATCTGCCTCCTTGGCTGATGTAAAAGATCCCATTGCACCAGTTCGAACAAGAGAAGGGGAGTTCTCGGGATGCTGGCCAATGTTTAACCCTCAATCAACATCATGAAAACAGATGACCTGGTCACGATCACAGTGCTGTTTGTGGGTGTTGGCTGCCATGTTTCTTACATTATTACAGTAGTTCATTGGCTGCTCAGGTGGTCCTGAAAACTGCAAGTCTTTTTTCTTTCTATATCAGTGAAAATTTTATATTAAATCATGGAAAAAATGTTGTTTAATGAAAAAACAAATGAGATCTTAGATTTGATATATTGGGGCACAGAACAGAGAAGCAGAGAGGTAACAATAATCTTAGGTAGTGCTTTGTACAGGTTTAGCACGTTTAGTTTGGGTGCCCCACTTTATGGCAAGAGGGATTGTATAAGAGATGAGCGATGATGATCCTCAGGAGAAATGATTTAGTTCTAAGGAGAGACTAGAGAAACAGGAACAGAGACAGAGAAGGTATCAGTTCAAATTGTGTGGGGGCTTGAACAAATAAATCAGGGAAACTACTTCCGTTGGCCAATAAGTTGCTAACTAGAGAGGATCAGAACAGACAAGAGAACAGGAGCCATGCACGAGCTCTTTGTGAGCTCTACACAGGCATAACCAACAGACCAAATCACCACCTTCTGTGAGGAAAAGTCTATGGTTTTATCATCGCTAACACTGCAGTTTCAAGCAGGCTTTAATGAGTTTGTAATTCAGTAAATTCCAAACCTTAACATGTCTATTTCTGTCCTGGATAAACCTAGCTGCCAAAATACAACAGCTGGCCCTGGTTGGTACTACAGCAACAGGCCGTGGGGCAGTGCTGATGCAGTGAAATCATGTGGGACACAGCGATGTATCTAATTCAATGGGACTTTACAGCAGCAAGATATAACAAAGACCTTTACTGAACTATGACATTTTTTCAAGTTTCATCAGAGCCCCAATCTATAGGGAGTTAGTAAATCTCAGACATATGTCAAACCTTTTGGGGAGGGGAATGGTGGGAGTAGGTGTTTTGTAGTTGATTGCTTGGTCGAATAGCAAAACGACATTCACCAGCAAGGCTCGCACTTGAATACTTGATACTCATTGGGGGTAAGAGCTCAGTGTCCCAGGAACCAGATCCAGGAAAGTGCACATTACCTGGGGAACTGAATCCCAAAGGAATGCTCCTTACCCGAGGAACTGAATCCCAAAGGAGTACTCCTTACCCATGGAACTGAATCCCAGCGGAGTCCTCATTACCCAGGGAACTGAATCCCAAGGAAGTGCTCATTACCTGATCAACTGAATCCCAGGGGATGCTCCTTACCTGAGGAATTAAATCCCAGGGAAGTGCTCATTACCTGAGGAACTGTATCCCAGTGGAGTGCTCATTACCCAAGGAACTGAATCCCAGGAGAGTGCTCCGTACCTGAGGAACTGAATCCCAGGAGAGTGCTCCATATCCGAGGAACTAAATCCCAAGGGAGTGCTCATTACTCGAGGAACTGAATCCCACAAGAGTGCTCATTATCCGAGGAACTGAATCCCAGGAGAGTGCTCATTATCCGAGGAACTGAATCCCAGGAGAGTGTTCATTACCCAAGGAACGGAATCCCAGAAGAGTGCTCATTACCCAAGGAACTGAATCCCAGGAGAGTGTTCATTACCCAAGGAACGGAATCCCAGAAGAGTGCTCATTACCCAAGGAACTGAATCCCAGGGGAGTGCTCATTACCCAAGGAACTGAATCCCACGAGAGTGCTCATTATCCGAGGAACTGAATCCCAGGAGAGTACTCATTATCCGAGGAACTGAATCCCAGGAGAGTGCTCATTACCCAAGGAACGGAATCCCAGAAGAGTGCTCATTACCCAAGGAACTGAATCCCACAAGAGTGCTCATTACCCAAGGAACTGAATCCCAGGGGAGTGCTCGTTACCCAAGGAACTGAATCCCAGGGGAGTGCTCGTTACCCAAGGAACGGAATCCCAGAAGAGTGCTCATTACCCAAGGAACTGAATCCCACGAGAGTGCTCATTATCCGAGGAACTGAATCCCAGGAGAGTACTCATTATCCGAGGAACTGAATCGCAGGACAGTGTTCATTACCCAAGGAACGGAATCCCAGAAGAGTGCTCATTACCCAAGGAACTGAATCCCGCGGGAGTGCTCATTACCCAAGGAACTGAATCCCAAAAGAGTGCTCATTATCCGAGGAACTGAATCCCAGGAGAGTGCTCCATACCTGAGGAACTGAATCCCAGGAAAGTGCTCATTACCCAAGGAACTGAATCCCAGGAGAGTGCTCATTATAGAGGAACTGAATCCCAGGAGAGCGCTCATTACCCGAGGAACTGAATCCCAGGGGAGTGCTCGTTAGCCGGGGAACTGAATCCCAGTTGGGTGCTCACGATCTGAGAAACTGAATCCAGTGGCAAATCTATAACAACACATGGTTAAAAAAAAAGAAAATGAAACCCCTTTTTAAAGGCATTGACTCACGCTGCTTGATAAACTGCTGTTGCGACCATACACACAAGCATCACGTAGAATATAGGATAAGTCAGCTGTATGTTCCCCTGGATCGACAGAATGACCATTCCTGACACACCCTTTGCTGCAACAACAGTCACTGATCCTGGAGGAGTAAACAACACAATAACAGTATGAGTAATACTTCCGACTAGGCACGTTACAGCCTTCCAGGCTAAATATTGAATTCAACAACTTTAGATCTTAAACTCCCTCCCCCCGTCCCCATCCCGTTTCTTCCCCCTCCCTTTTGTTTTTTTCAATAATTTATATAGATTTTTCTTTTCCCACCTATTTCCATTATTTTTAAATCTACAACTGTAATACCTTGTCAGCCTTTCCACCCAACCCCCACTAGAGCTGTACCTTGAGTGTCCTGCCATCCATTCTTAATTAGCACATTTTCTTAGATAATATCACCACCTTCAACACCCCTTTGTTCCTTTTGTCTGTGACATCTGCTCCTATCATTGCTTGCTTGTCCCTACAACCACCATCCCCCCTCAACTTCTCTCCCCCCACCCCACCTTAAACCAGCTTATATTTTACCCCTCTCCTAACTATACTCAGTTCTGCTGAAGGGTCATGAGGACTCGAAACGTCAACTCTTTTCTTCTCCGCCGATGCTGCCAGACCTGCTGAGCTTTTCCAGGTAATTCGGTTTTTGTGTTGAGTAATAACTCTGTACTGTTACACAACCAGTAATCCTTATTCTGCTGAATTAACAACGAATCAGTAGTTACACAGTTAGAAGAGTTATCTCACTGAGTTAACACTGACTGCACACAGCCATATCAATACCAGGGCTCGTTGAGCAAGTCAGAAGCTGGATAAATGTAATGACTGACTCTGCCTCAAAGCCTACAGAACACCTACAGGACACAAGTCAGGAGTGTGATAAATACACACCCAACGTTCACTTCCTCAACCCCTGTGCCATTGAACTCAGTATCCACCCCACAGGCACCCATGCACTGTGACAGCAGCGTCTACAGACCACAGAGCAGCACCATGCGCAGCCTCCTGTGCCGTACACCACCTCCAATGTCACATCCCCAGCCCCGCATAATGCACTCAAGATGCACTGTAACTACTTGCTTCAACAACCCCTCCCAGCCCAGTGACTTCCCCTAAGGACAATGTATAGCAAAATTACGAGAATGTGGCTATGTCTAGCTTGCACATAATCCTAACTTCGCCATACCGCCGTATCTTCATTACCACTAAAATTTCCTACTCAACATTCTGATCACTATCAGTGCAAGGACTGAGGCAGTTTGAGGGGAATTGCCTGCATCAGTACATCTTAAAAACAAACGGTAACACTGTACAATTAGTGAGTAGCCCCTACTGAATAGACAACAAATCATAATAACTTCAATGACTATAATATTACGCTGCTGAACTCTGTACAGCCCCTATCTTCGCTCCCACTAGTCCAAAGGGAATGTACGTGAGTACGTCTGGCACATAACCAGCTGAGTTATCCATCATCAGGTCTAGCTAGACCATACCAAGCTCCATCAGACTGCACTCTCCTCTGCTAAAACTGCCCACCACTCCTGGTGAGCAAAAATAAAGCCCAGCTTCCTTTCTCCACAACTAAATGTCTCCCTAAAGCTCTCCTCCCTGCCCCTCAACTCCAACATGGGTTTCATTGCTACTAATTGTGACCATCCATTCAGCTACTTCTGATGTTGCCCTCTGCTTTGCACTGGCCTCACCCCTGTCCATATTGCTCTCCACTGTCTCCCTGTTGTCAAGCTGCTGGGTGAACATCGAGTCCTGTATGAACCTCAACACATCCATCAGCTAAACATTGGGTCTTCTGCCTCCAGTCAAAAACTTCATTGTAATGTCATTCACTCCAATTCCATAGCCACCACGAACAGTCTGGTTCCGCCTCAGACAACCTTGGCACCCTATTTGACCCTGAGTTGAGTATGAGGCTATATTCCCCACCCCTCACCACAAAGACCATTTACTTCTGCAACATCACCTATTACGACACCACCTCAGCTCATCTTCTGCTGAAACCCTCGTACATGTCTTTGTTCCAGACTCAACTATTTTAGTATCTTCTACTGTGAAGGCTGAAGCAAAGTGTTTATTCAACTCCTCTGCCATTTCCTGGTTCCTCATTATTATTTCCCCAACCTCATTTTCTAAGGGGCCTGTGTTCACTTTGGCCTCTCTCTTCCGTTTTATATATTTAAAGAAGCTCTTACTGTCCATTTTTATATTATTTGCTAGTTTATCCTCAAAGTTTATTTTGTCCCTCTTTATTATTTTTTGGTCACCTTTTGTTGGATTTTAAAACTTTCCCAATCCTCTGGCTCATCACTAATCTTTACCACATTGTACGTTTTTTCTTTCAATTTGATACTGTCCTTAACTTCCTTGGTTAACCATGGTTGGTTTATCCCCTTCCTTGAATCCTTCTTCCTCACTGGGATATATCTTTGCTGAGAGTCATGAACTATTTTCTTAAACGTCTGTAATTGTTCATCAACCGTCTGTTCTGACAAACTCCTTTCCCAGTCCACTCCAGCCAACTCTGCCCTCATTCCTCTGTAATTACCCTCCTTTAAGTTTAGCACAGTTGTTTCTAACCCAAGTTTCTCACTCTCAAACTGAATGCTAAATTTTACCATATTATGGTCACTCAGGGATCCTTTACTCTCAGATCATTTGTTAAACCTGCCTCATTACACATTACCAGATCCAAAGTAGCCTGATCCCTGGTTGGATTCACAGGGCAGCCATTATCCCACAGGAAGTCTTTGATGCGCTCTATTTCGGCTTCAAGCTTGCACAGTAAGTACACAACTCAGGCCCTATTTATGGGATTGTTGATAAGGCCAATCTTGTAGCATGTGGAAGTGTAGGAATCCTAACATCTATATTGACCAGTGAAGATAGGCTTGCAATAGACAGTAACTGAGAACATATTAGTGGGTTTCTAAATTAGCACATTGAGGAAAAGGAGCTCTCAATGTGAGTCACTTACACTTGCTAAAAGCCACCTATCGTCTGCAGGAAAAAGGAACAGGCATTGCACCTTTTTGAATTAAACAAAAGCATGGAGGACAGTAGCTTCCTGGTACATTCTCTATGGCAACACCTTGCCAAGAGTCTGTTTGCCAACCACTCAGCACCCTTTTCTCCTGCAGTATAAATTGTTGTTCCCTTTGAAATTTGGCATTCTTGCATCTTTCCTGATGAGTGGAAGGTGAAATGGTTTAACAGCATGCCTCTTTTTTCACCAATACTCTCCTAACTTCCCCTTGTCATTTGGTGTCTGTTTTCTCCCCTTGCCTCTCGTGACATCTTGATTATACAATTGCAAACTGCTTTGACCATACAATTACCCAGGAATAAATTTTACAACTCTCAAAATACTGAGGATCTGAGTAAAAATCATCCTGAGGAGCTTGTGGCAGAGTGTTCAGTGTATCTTAGTTGATTAATTATATGCAGGTGATGAACAGTAACTAGGGATTCACTTGTGCCAGAGATGCACAGAATAAAACTGTAGTTGTTGGATGAGAAGATGCATACTTGTAATGTGTCCGTCTGTAAATCATGTTTATAAGGAGTGTGTAATGATTGACTCCAACAAAGTGTCCTAGTGACAGTTTTGGTCTGCTGGATGGAGCCTGGGGAGAGGCAAGGAACAGATTCTCAAGGGCAGTCTGAGGGAGTAGGGTTAAACAGTCGCTGACAGACAGTCTGAGGGGGGAAAGTTAAACAGTCACTCACGGATAGTCTGAGGGGAGGATTACCCAGTCACTGGCGGACAGTCTGGGGGAGAGGGTTATACACTCACTGACGGACAGTCTGAGGGGGGAGGGTTACATAGTCACTCACGGACAGTCTGAGGGGTGAAGATTAAACAATCAGTCACAGACAGTCTGAGGAGAAGAGTTACAAGTCACTCACAGACAGTCTGAGGGGGGAGGGGGTTACACAGTCACTCACAGGCAGTAGCTCATGTTCTTCCTCGTAGCAAGTGCCTGACCTCAGTTGGAGACATGCAGATGAAGCTACTGTCCAGCTGAAAGACATGGCCCTGTGCAAGAGGAGATTAGATTACATTGGCCAGCTGCAGAACCTCAGCGACAGGGAGGGACATAAGAACTAATTTCTTGTGCAGACAGAATGCTATCCTATCCTTCTGGAGGAAAACCAGTATCCTGCGAGTTTGCAAGCTGATCCTAGACTTACCCAGCAGGGCCACCAGCAGCAGAACAATGACAAGATAGGCCACTTTTTGTCTTTTATAGAAATATAGGAGAAGGCAGAAGATGATGATCACCACAAGCTGGGGTACAAAGAGGAACAGATCAGTGGCAGTAAATTGGAACATTTAAACAAGAATTATTCTTGAAACATTGCTCAAACCTAGCACTTATAACAGTGTTACAAACATGGCTCCTTCTCCAAGTTAGTACTGCTGCCCCCAACCAGCTTCCCCCACCCATCTCTCCTCCACCGTTCCCTTATCCCCGACCCCCAACCTGCCAGCTCCAGCCCTCTCCCTCACCAACACCTTCCCCCTCCTGTCCCACCAACCCCACTCCCCCACTGCACCCTCCACCCCTTCTCCCACACTGCCCCCTCTTTGTCCTCTCCCACACTGCCCCCTTCTCGTCCTCACCGCCAGCCCCCTCCTCCTCCTCTCTCCCACCGCTACCGATTCCACCTCCCCACTCTCACCGCCACCCCCCATCCTCTCTCCCACTGCTCCCACTCCTCAGCCTCTCTCCCACCACTGTGGTATTGTCATTGGATGAATAATGCAGAGATCCAGGGCAATGCTCTGGGGACGCAGGTTCGAATCCCTCACAACAGATGGTGAAATTTGAATTCAATAAAAATCTGGAACTAATGATGACCATGAAACCATTGTCGATTGTTGCAAAAAACCATCTGGTTCACTAAGGTCCTTTAGGGAAGGAAATCAGCCATCCTTACCTGGTCTGGCCTACATGCGAGTCCAGGTCCACAGCAATGTGGTTAACTCTTCATGTCCTCTGAAATGGCCTAGCAAGCCACTCAGTTGTATCAAACTGTGAAAAAGTCTAAAAGGAACGAAACCGCACGGTCCTCCCGGCATCGACCTAGGCACCGGAAGCAACAACGGCAAACTCAGCCCTATCGACCGTGCAAAGTCCTCCTTACTAATATTCAGGAGCTTGTGCCAAAACTGAGAGTGCTATCTCACTGTCGAGTCAAACAACAACCTGACATAGTCATACTCACGGAATCAAGCCTTGTAGATAATGTCCCAGACGCCACCATCACCATCCCTGGGTATGTCCTGTCCCACCGACAGGACAGACCCAGCAGAGGTGGCGGCACAGTGGTATACAGTCAGGAGGGAGTTGCCCTGGGAGTCCTCAACATCGATTCTGGACCCCATGAAATCTCATGACATCAGGTCAAACATGGGCAAGGAAACCTCCTGCTGATTACCACATACTGCCCTCCCTCAGCTGATGAATCAGTGCTCCTCCATGTTGAACACCACTTGGAGGAAGCACTGAGGGTGGCAAGGCTCAGAATGTACTCTGGGTGGGGGACATTATTGTCCATCACCAAGAATGGCTCAGTAGCACCACTAGTGACCGAGCTGGCCGAGCCCTGAAGGACATAGCTGCTAGACTGGGTCTGCGACAGGAGGTAAGGGAACCAAGAAGAGGGAAAAATGTACTTGACCTCATCCTCAACAACCTGCCTGCCACAGATGCATCTGTCCATGACAGTATCAGGAGGAGTGACCACTGCACAGTCCTTGTGGAGACGAAGTCACGTCTTCACATTAAGGATACCCTCCATCGTGTTGTGTGGCACTACCACCGTGCTAAATGGGATAGATTTCAAACAGACCTAGCAACTCAAGACTGGGCAACCATGAGGCGCTGTGGGCCATCAGCAGCAGCAGAATTGTACTCAAACACAATCAGTAACCTCATGGCCTGGCATATCCCCCACTCTACCATTACCACTAAACCAGGGGATCAACCCTGGTACAATGAAGGCACTCTGCACTAGGAGGAGGACATGCCAGGAGCAGCACCAGGCATACCAAAAACCTGGTAAAGCTATAACACAAGACTACTTGTGTGCCAATCAGCATAAGCAGAAAGCAATAGACAGGGCTAAGCAATCTCACAACCAATGGATCAGATCTAAGCTCTGCAGTCTTGCCACATCTAGTCGTGAATGGTGATGGACAATTAAACAACTCATTGGAGGAAGAGGGTCCACAAATATGCCCATCCTCAATGATGGGGGAGCCCAGCACATCAGTGCAAAAGATCACAGAATCACAGTGCAGAAGAGGCCCTTCGGCCCATCGAGTCTGCACCGACACGTGAGAAACACCTGACCTACCTACCTAATCCCATTTACCAGCACTTGACCCATAGCCTTGAATGTTATGATGTGCCAAGTGCTCATCCAGGTAAAGATAAGCTGAAGCATTTGCAGCCATTTTCAGCTGGAAGTGCCGAGTGGATGATCCATCTCAGCCTCCTCCGAAGGTCCCCAGCATCACAGGTTATCATCTCAAATTAGTCTTCAGCTAATTTGATTCACTCCACGTGACATCAAGAAACGGCTGAAGGCACTGGATACTGCAAAGGCTATGGCCCTGACAATATTCCGGCAATGGTACTGAAGACCTGTGCTCCAGAACTTGCCGCGCCCCTAGCCAAGCTGTTCCAGTACAGCTACAACACTGACATCTACCCAGCAACGTGGAAAATTGCTCAGGTATGTCCTGTACACAAGAATCAGGACAAATCCAACCCAGCCAATTACCTACCTATCGCCCCATCAGTCTCTCTCGACCATCAGTAAAGTGATGGAAGGGGTCATCAACAATGCTATCAAGCAGCACTCTTTTAGCAATAACCTGCTGAGGCTCAGTTTGGATTCCACCAGGGTCACTCAGCTCCTGACCTTGTTACAGTCTTGGTTCAAACATGGACAAAAGAGCTGAACTCCAGAGGTGAGGTGAGAGTGACTGCCCTTCACATCAAAGCAGCATTTGACCGAGTGTGGCATCAAGCAGCAGTACCAAAACCAGAGTCAATAGGTATAAGGGGAATCAGGGGGAAATCTCTCTGCTGGTTTGAGTCATACCTAGCACAAAGGAAGTTCGTTGTGGTTGTTGGAGGTCAGTCACCTCAGTTTCAGGACATCACTGCATGAGTTCCTCAGGGTAGTGTCCTAGGCCCAACCATCTTCAGCTGCTTCATCAATGACCTTCCTTCCATCATAAGGTGAGAAGTGGGGATGTTCACTGATGATTGCACAATGTTCAGCACCATTCACAACACCTCAGATATTGAAGCAGTCCATGTCCAAATGCAGCAAGACCTGGACAATATCCAGGCTTGTGCTGACAAGTGGCAAGTAACATTCGCACCACACAAGTGTCAGGCAATGACCATCTCCAACAGGGGAGAATCTAACCACTGCCCCTTGCCGTTCAATGGCATTACCATCACTGACTCCTCCACTGTCACATTCCTGTGGGTTACCATTGACCAGAAACTGAACTGGACTAGACATATAAATACTGTGGCTACAAGAGCAGGTCAGAGGCTAGGAATCCTACAACTCATCTCCTGACTCCCCAAAGCCTGTCCACCATCTATAAGGCACAAGTCAGGAGTGTGATGGAATACTCCCCACTTGCCTGGATGAGTGCACCTCCAGCAACACTCAAGAAGTTTGACACCATCCAGGACAAAGCAACCCGCTTGATTGGAATCCCATCCACAAACATCCACTGCCTCCACCAATGACACACAGTAGCAGCAGTGTGTACCATCTGCAAGATGCACTGCAGGAACTCACCAAGGCTCATTAGACAGCACCTTCCAAACCCATGGCCACTACCATCTAGAAGGACAAGGGCAGCAGATGCATGGGAACACCACCACCTGAAGTTCCTCTCCATGCCATTCACCATCCTGACTTGGAAATATATTGCCGTTCCTTTACTGTCGCTGGGACAAAATACTTGAACTCCCTCCGTAACAGCCCTGTGCGTGTCCCTACACGGACTGCAGCAGTTCAAGAAGGCAGCTCACCACCACCTTCTCAAGGGCAATTAGGGACGGGAAATAAATGCTGGCCTAGCCAGCGACACCCACATTCCGTGAATGAATCAAAAAAAACCCTCCTTCTCCTCTTCTCCCACCGTCACATTTATTCCTCTCCCGACCGGAGCTCACTCCTCCACCTCTCCCCAATCCTCCTCTCCCCTTGGCTAACCCAGTCCTTACCAGGTACAGGAGGAATGGCAACCCGAGAAGGTGCAGTTCCAGGTTCCTCCCAGAAAGCTTCTCATGAGTATTTGGTCCAAATGTGACCAACAAATAGATTCCGATCACTGTCAAAGCGCAGCCAAGAAACGACAGCACATATCGCCCTGAAGACAGAAGAGCACACTAGTCAATAGGCTGCAAATTTCTTCTAAATTACTGCTTACACAACAGGAACAGGACTACTTGATCATGGAACACCAACTATTAACATCATAGAACAGTACAGCACATTCAGCCCATTGAGTCTTCTCTTTCCTCATATCCCTGTCATTGCTTCTCCTTAAACTATTTATCTAACCTCCTTTTGAAGACTATTATTGATACAATATGTGCTACCCTATCAGCCAATGCATGCTCAATCTTAATCATTTGTTTCGAAAACAAGTTTTCCTTCTGTTGCAGCTGGTTCTTTTGCCCATTCACCTGTGCTCTCTGGTTACTGACCCTGCAGATATTTGAAACTATTGTCCTTTATTTACTCCAAAACCATTCACAATTTTAAGCATCCCTATCAAAACTTTCTCTGCTTGAAGGGGAACAACCCCAGCTTCACTAATCCATCCATGTAACTGCTTTGTTAACCTGTTCTACAACCTTCAAAGGTTGGTGCACAAACATCCCAAAGTCTCGTTCTCCTGGCACTCTCCCCAACCCCCCATTTAAATGTGCACCATGTGGCTTGTACTGTCTCTGCTTATTCTTCAAACACAGGTTTTCAACTCATCTGACACTTCATTCCTGCAGCTGTCTCTTACAGTCTATTACTATTTTCTTCACTGTTTACTACACGTTCAAGTTTCATAATATCTACAAGCATCAAAACTGTATCTTGTGACTCCATGTTCAAGTGACAAATAGATATCAAAAATATGCTAACATTTACTGAACAAGGATTCCGCTAAAGAAGGATTGAGATATTTTTTCACTTAATAATAACTTACGCAAAAATTCTTTGGGTTTCCACTTCTCCCTCAGGAATATGATTCCTAAAATTGAGCTGGCTGATGAGACAAAAGATACAAATATGAGGTCTGAAGCTCAGTGTCAATGCGCACATGCAGCCCAACCCAACAGGACCCACTTCCCATCATTTACCAGACACCTCTCTGTCCCCCTGTCCCCTGCCTCACTCCACCATCAGTGGGACCCTCCCTTTGGGATTCTTTCCTCCTTTACCATAAGGCACCCTCTCTTAATTCTTGTGGGATCTGCAGAGAACACCTGCTTTGTTTGCCCAAGTACCTGAGATTTAGTACACCCTGCATCATGTGGATCACTCAGACATAGAAACAATTTCATACCGACAATGGAAACAGCACTGAGTGGTGTGACGAGTGATAGTGGTGCGTAGGCGTACGAGGTGAAGATTCCCAGCTCCCCCAGTAACATCAACACCAGTCCCAACCACCAGGTCTTTGTCCGAAAGTACGACCGAGGCTCCTTGGTGCCTGATAGCCTCACATGGCTGTACTTCTGCAACAGGAGGTGGAAGAATGTCACAAGGATAGTACTATGAACTAAGAGGATAGAGAGAGGGAGAGAGGAGAGGAAGAAGGCACAACAGGGGCAGCCAGGTGGGAGGAGGGGAGCACAGAGGTAGGGGGAGGGGATGGGGAATGAGAACGACAGGCAGTGGGGTGTGCACAGGAGGTTGGGCAGGCAATTCGGTTCTTCAAGTCAACGAATTTAGGCCGGAGCTAGACAGACAGAGATGTGGAGGGCGCGGGGGGGGGGGGTTGCTGAGTACAGCGTGTGTGTCGGGGGGGTGGGGAGAGGGGCTGATTACAGTGTGTGTGTCGGGGGGGTGGGGAGAGGGGCTGATTACAGTGTGTGTGTCGGGGGTGTGGGGAGAGGGGCTGATTACAATGTGTGTGTGGGGGGGGAGGGGGGCTGATTACAGTGTGTGTGTGTCAGGGAGGGGAGGGGCTAATTACAGTATGGGGGAGAGGGGCTGATTACAGTGTGTGTGTGGGGGGGGAGGGGGGCTGATTACAGTGTGTGTGTGGGGGGGGAGGGGGGCTGATTACAGTGTGTGTGTGTCAGGGAGGGGAGGGGCTAATTACAGCATGGGGGAGAGGGGCTGATTACAGTGTGTGTGTGGGGGGAGAGGGGCTGATTACAGTGTGTGTGTGGGGGGAGAGGGGCTGATTACAGTGTGTGGGGTGGTAGAGGGGCTGATTACACTGTGTGTGTGGGGGGGGGCGGAGGAGCTGATTACAGTGTGTGTGTGGGGGGAGAGGGGCTGATTACAGTGTGTGTGTGTGGGAGGGTAGAGGGGCTGATTACAGTGTGTGTGTGGGGGGGTAGAAGGGCTGATTACAGTGTGTGTGTTGGGGGGTAGAGGGGCTGATTACAGTGTATGTGGGGGGGGGGAAGAGGGGCTGATTACAGTGTGTGTGTGGCGGGGGGGGAGAGGGGCTGATAACTGTGTGTGTGTGTGGCGGGGGGGGAGAGGGGCTGATAACTGTGTGTGTGTGGGGCGGGGGAGAGGGGCTGATTACAGTGTGTGTGGGGGGGGAGAGGGGCTGATTACAGTACGTGTGTGGAGGCTGGGGGGGGGGACTGGGGCTGATTACAGTGTGTGTGTCGGGGGGGCTGATTGCAGTGTGTTGTGGGGGGAGGGCTGATTACACTGTGTGTGGGGGGAGAGAGGGGCTGATTACAGTGTGTGTGTCGGGGGGGAGAGAGGGGCTGATTACAGTGTGTGGGGAGGAGAGGGGCTGATTACAGTGTGTGTGTTGGTGGGGGGGAGAGGGGCTGATAACTGTGTGTGTGTGGGGCGGGGGAGAGGGGCTGATTACAGTGTGTGTGGGGGGGGAGAGGGGCTGATTACAGTACGTGTGTGGAGGCTGGGGGGGGGGACTGGGGCTGATTACAGTGTGTGTGTCGGGGGGGCTGATTGCAGTGTGTTGTGGGGGGAGGGCTGATTACACTGTGTGTGGGGGGAGAGAGGGGCTGATTACAGTGTGTGTGTTGGTGGGGGGGAGAGGGGCTGATTACAGTGTGTGTGTGTGTCAGGTTGGGGGAGAGGGGCTGATTACAGTGTGTGTGTTGGTGGGGGGGAGAGGGGCTGATTACAGTGTGTGTGTGTGTCAGGTTGGGGGAGAGGGGCTGATTACAGTGTGTGTTGATGGGGGGGGAGAGGGGCTGATTACAGTGTGGATGCGGGGGGGAGAGGGGCTGATTACAATGTGTGTGTTGGTGGGGGGGAGAGGGGCTGATTACAGTGTGTGTGTTGGTGGTGGGGGAGAGGGGCTGATTACAGTGTGTGTTGGTGGTGGGGGGAGAGAGGGGCTGATTACAGTGTGGATGCGGGGGGGAGAGGGGCTGATTACAGTGTGTGTGTTGGTGGGGGGGGAGAGGGGCTGATTACAGTGTGTGTTGGTGGGGGGGGGAGAGAGGGGCTGATTACAGTGTGGATGCGGGGGGGAGAGGGGCTGATTACAGTGTGTGTGTTGGTGGGGGGGGGAGAGGGGCTGATTACAGTGTGTGTGTTGGTGGGGGGGGGAAGAGGGGCTGATTACAGTGTGTGTTGGTGAGGGGGGGAGAGGGGCTGATTACAGTGTGGATGCGGGGGGGAGAGGGGCTGATTACAGTGTGGATGCGGTGGGGAGAGGGGCTGATTACAGTGTGGATGCGGGGGGGAGAGGGGCTGATTACAGTGTGTGTGTTGGGTGGGGAGAGGGGCTGATTACAGTGTGGATGCGGGGGGGAGAGGGGCTGATTACAGTGTGTGTGTTGGTGGGGGGGGGAAGAGGGGCTGATTACAGTGTGGATGCGAGGGGGAGAGGGGCTGATTACAGTGTGTGTGTCGGTGGGGGGCTGATTACAGTGTGTGTGTCAGGGGAGGGGTTCATTACAGTCTGTGTGTGGGGGGAGAGTTGGGAGATGAGGAGAAATTTCTTCACCCAGAGAGTGATGAGCCTGTGGAATTCGCTACCACAGAAAGTAGTTGAGACCAAAACATTGTATGTTTTCAAGAAGAAGATAGATATAGCTCTTGGGGCGAAAGGGACCAATGGATATGCGGAGAAAGCGGGAACAGGCTATTGAGTTGTTTGATCAGCTGTGAAAATAATGAATGGCGGAGCAGGCTCGAAGGGCCGAAGGGCCTACTCCTGCTCCTCGTTTCTAGGTTTCTATGATTAGTGTGTGTGTCGGGGGGGGAGAGGGGCTGATTACAGTGTGTGTGTCGGGGGGGGAGAGGGGCTGATTACAGTGTGTGTGTCGGGGGGGGAGAGTGGCTGATTAGTGTGTGTGTGTCGGGGGGGGGAGAGGGGCTGATTACAGTGTGTGTGTCGGGGGGGGAGAGGGGCTGATTACAGTGTGTGTGTCGGGGGGGGGGAGAGGGGCTGATTACAGTGTGTGTGTCGGTGGGGGAGAGGGGCTGATTACAGTGTGTGTGCCGGGAGGGGAGAGGGGCTGATTACAGTGTGTGTGTCGGGGGGGGAGAGGGGCTGATTACAGTGTGTGTGTCGGGGGGGGAGAGGGGCTGATTACAGTGTGTGTGTCGGGGGGGGAGAGGGGCTGATTACACTGTGTGTGTCGGGGGGGGGAGAGGGGCTGATTACAGTGTGTGTGTCGGGGGGGGAGAGGGGCTGATTACAGTGTGTGTGTCGGGGGGGGAGAGGGGCTGATTATAGTGTGTGTGTGTCGGGGGGGGAGAGGGGCTGATTACAGTGTGTGTGTCGGGGGGGGAGAGGGGCTGATTACAGTGTGTGTGTCGGGGGGGGAGAGGGGCTGATTACAGTGTGTGTGTCGGTGGGGGGAGAGGGGCTGATTACAGTGTGTGTGTCGGGTGGGGTGGGGAGAGGCTGATTACAATGTGCGTGACGGGGGTGGGGAGAGGCTGATGACAATGTGCGTGTGTGTCAGGTTGGGGGAGAGGGGCTGATTACAGTGTGTGTGTGTGTCAGGTTGGGGGAGAGTGGCTGATTACAGTGTGTGTGTGTGTCAGGTTGGGGGAGAGGGGCTGATTACAGTGTGTTTGTCGGGGCGAGGAGAGGCTGATTACAACGTGCGTGTCGGAGGGTGGGGGGAGAGGGGCTGATTATAGTGTGTGTGTGTTGGGGGAGAGGTCTGATTACAGTGTGTGTGTCGGGGGGGAGAGGGGCTGATTACAGTGTGTGTGTGTTGGGGGGAGGAGGGCTGATTACAGTGTGTGTGTGTTGGGGGATTAGGGCTGATTACAGTGTGTGTGTGTCGGGGGATTAGGGCTGATTACAGTGTGTGTGTGTCGGGGGGAGAGGGGCTGATTACAGTGTGTGTGGGTTGGGGGATTAGGGCTGATTACAGTGTGTGTGTGTCGGGGGGAGGAGGGCTGATTACAGTGTGTGTGTCGGGGGGAGGGGGGCTGATTACAGTGTGTGTGTCGGTGGGGAGAGGGGCTGATTACAGTGTGTGTGTCGGGAGGGGGGAGAGGGGCTGATTACAGTGCGTGTGTCGAGGGAGGGGGGAGAGGGGCTGATTACAGTGCGTGTGTCGGGTGGGGGAGAGAGGGGCTGATTACAGTGTGTGTGTCTGTTGAGGGGGGAGAGGGGCTGATTAAAATGTGTGTGTCGGAAGCGGGGAGAGGGGCTGAGTACCGTCTGTGTGGGGGAGAGGGGCTGAATACAATGTGTGTGCCAGCGGGATGGGCTGATTACAGTGCATGTGTGTCGGGGGTAAGAGGAGCTGATTACACTGTGTGTGTTGGGGGGGGGCAGAAGGGCTGATTACAGTGTGTGTTGCAGGGGGGAGAGGGGCTGATTACAGTGTCTTTGTTGCGGGGGCCGGAGGGGAGAGAAGGGCTGATTACAGTGTGTGTGTGGGGAATAGAGGGGCTGATTACTGTGTGGGTGTGGGGTATAGAGGGGCTGATTACAGTGTGGGTGTGGGGTATAGAGGGGCTGATTACAGTGGGTGTGTGGGGGGGGGTAGAAGGGCTGATTACAGTGTGTGTGTCGGGTGGGGAGAGGGGCTGATTACAGTGTGTGTGTCGGGGGGGGGAGAGGGGCTGATTACAGTGTGTGTGTCGGGGGGAAAGAGGGGCTGATTACAGTGTGTGTGTCGGGGGGGGGAGAGGGGCTGATTACGGTGTGTGTGTCACGGGGGGGAGAGGGGCTGATTACAGTGTGTTTGTCGGGGGGAGGAGAGGCTGATTACAACGTGCGTGTCGGAGGGTAGGGGGAGAGGGGCTGATTATAGTGTGTATGTGTTGGGGGAGAGGTCTGATTACAGTGTGTGTGTCGGGGGGCAGAGGGGCTGATTACAGTGTGTGTGTGTTGGGGGGAGGAGGGCTGATTACAGTGTGTGTGTGTTGGGGGATTAGGGCTGATTACAGTGTGTGTGTGTCGGGGGATTAGGGCTGATTACAGTGTGTGTGTGTCGAGGGGAGGAGGGCTGATTACAGTGTGTGTGTCGGGGGGAGGGGGACTGATTACAGTGTGTGTGTCGGTGGGGAGAGGGGCTGATTACAGTGTGTGTGTCGGGAGGGGGGAGAGGGGCTGATTACAGTGCGTGTGTCGGGGGTGGGGGGGAGAGGGGCTGATTACAGTGTGTGTGTCTGTTGAGGGGGGAGAGGGGCTGATTAAAATGTGTGTGTCGGAAGAGGGGAGAGGGGCTGAGTACCGTCTGTGTGGGGGAGAGGGGCTGAATACAATGTGTGTGCCAGCGGGATGGGCTGATTACAGTGCATGTGTGTCGGGGGTAAGAGGAGCTGATTACACTGTGTGTGTGTGTGTGTGTGTGTGTGTGTGTGTGTGTGTGTGGGGGGGGAGGCAGAAGGGCTGATTACAGTGTGTGTTGCAGGGGGGAGAGGGGCTGATTACAGTGTCTTTGTTGCGGGGGGGGGGAGAGAAGGGCTGATTACAGTGTGTGTGTGGGGAATAGAGGGGCTGATTACTGTGTGGGTGTGGGGTATAGGGGGGCTGATTACAGTGTGGGTGTGGGGTATAGAGGGGCTGATTACAGTCGGTGTGTGGGGGGTGGTAGAAGGGCTGATTACAGTGTGTGTGTGGGGTATAGAGGGGCTGATTACAGTGTGTGTGTGGGGTATAGAGGGGCTGATTACAGAGTGTGTGTGCGGGAGGAGATCGGCTGATTGCACTGGATGTGGGTGGGTGTTGAGGCAGAGGGGCTGATTACAGTGAGTGTGTCGGGGGGGAGAGGGGCTGATTACAGTGTGTGTGGCGGCGGGGAGAGGGGCTGATTGCAGTGTGTGTGGGGGTGTTGGGGGAGAGGGGTTAATTACAATATGTGCGTTGGGGGTGGAAGAGTGGTTGGTTACAGTATATGTGTGGGGGGAGGAGAGCAGCTGATTGCACTGGGTGTAGGTGGGTGTTGGGGCAGAGGGTCCGATTACAGTCTGTGTGTCGGGGGGGGAAGAAGGGCTGATTACAGTGTGTGTGTCAGGGGAGGGGTTGATTACAGTCTGTGTGTTGGGGGAGAGGGGGGAGATGAGGAGAAATTTATTCACCCAGAGAGTGGTGAGCCTGTGGAATTCGTTACCACATAAAGTAGTTGAGACCAAAGCATTGTATGTTTTCAAGGAGGAGATAGATATAGCTCTTGGGGCGAAAGGGATCAAAGGGTATGGGGAGAAAGCAGGAGCAGGCTATTGAGTTGGATGATCAGCTATGATCATATTGAATGGTGGAGCAGGCTCGAAGGGCCGAATGGCCTACTCCTGCTCCTAGTTTCTATGATTACAGTGTGTGTGGGGTATAGAGGGGCTGATTGCAGTGCGTGTGTGTGTCGGAGGTCGGGGGGAGGCAGAGGGGCTGATTACAGTGTGTGTGTGGCGTACAGAGGTGCTGATTACAGTGTGTGTGTGGGGTACAGAGGTGCTGATTACAGTGTGTGTGTGGGGTACAGAGGCGCTGATTCCAGTGTGTGTGTGGGGGGTATAGAGGGGCTGATTACAGAGTGTGTGTGGGGTATAGAGGGGCTGATTACAGTGTGTGTGTGTGGGGTATAGAGTGGCTGATTACTGTGTCTGTGTGGGGTATAGAGGGGCTGGTTACAGGGTGTGTGTTGGGGAGGAGATCGGCTGAATGCACTGGGTGTGGGTGGGTGTTGGGCCAGAGGGGCTGATTACAGTATTTTTGGAGGGTATAGAGGTGCTGATTACAGTGTGTGTCGGGGAGGAGAGGTGCTGATTACAGTGTGTGTATTGGGGAGGGGTGGGGCTGATTACAGTGTGTGTATTGGGGAGGGGTGGGGCTGATTACTGTGTGTGTATTGGGGAGGGGTAGGGCTGATTACAGTGTGTGTATTGGGGAGGGGTGGGGCTGATTACAGTGTGTGTATTGGGGAGGAGAGGTGCTGATTACAGTGTGTGTATTGGGGAGGGGTGGGGCTGATTACTGTGTGTGTATTGGGGAGGGGTAGGGCTGATTACAGTGTGTGTATTGGGGAGGGGTGGGGCTGATTACAGTGTGTATTGGGGAGGAGAGGTGCTGATTACTGTGTGTGTATTGGGGAGGGGTGGGGCTGATTACAGTGTGTGTATTGGGGAGGGGTGGGGCTGATTACAGTGTGTGTATTGGGGAGGGGTAGGGCTGATTACAGTGTGTGTACTGGGGGAGGGGGCTGATTACAGTATGTTTGGGGGATATACAGGGGCTGATTACAGTTTGTGTGGGGTATACAGGAGCAGATTACAGTGTGTTTGGGGGATATAGTGGGGCTGATAACAGTGTGTGTGTCGGTGGGGGGAGGAGAGGGGCTGATTACAGTGTGTGTGTCATGGGGGGAGAGGGGCTGATTACACTGTGTGTATCAGAGGGAGGGGCTGATTACAGTGTGTGTTCGGGGGTAAGAGATGATTACAGTGTGTGTGTCGGGGGGAGAGGGGTTGATTAAAGTGTGTGTTCGGGGGTAAGAGGAGATGATTACAGTGTGTGTGCGGGGGTAAGAGGAGATGATTACAGTGTGTGTTCGGGGGTAAGAGGAGATGATTACAGTGTGTGTGCGGGGGTAAGGGGAGATGATTACAGTGTGTGTGTCAGAGGGGGGGGCAGAAGGGCTGACTGCAGTGTGTGCTGCAGGGGGGAGAGCGGCTGATTACGGTGTCTGTGTGGGGGGAGAAGAAGGGCTGATTACAGTGTGTGTGGGGTGAGAGGGGCTGATTACAATGTGTGTGTGGGGTGCAGAGGGGCTGATTACAATGTGTGTGTGTCGGGGAGGAGAGGGGCTGATCATGGTGTGTGTGCAAGGTATAGAGGGGCTTATTACGGTGTGTTTCCGGGGGTATATAGGGGCTGATTACAGTGTGTGTGGGGTATAGAGGGGCTGATTACAGTGTGTGTGTGGGCTATAGAGGGGCTGATTACAGTGTGTGTGTGGGCTATAGAGGGGCTGATTACAGTGTCTGTGTGGGGTATAGAGGGGCTGATTACAGTGTCTGTGTGGGGTGTAGAAGGCCTGGTACAGGGTGTATGAGAGGGAGGAAATCGGCTGATTGCACTGGGTGTAGGTGGGTGTTGGGGCAGATGGGCTGATTACAGTGCGTGTATTGGGGGAGAGGGGCTGATTACAGTGTGTTTGGGGGATATAGAGGGGCTGATTACAGTGTGTGTGTTTGGGGTATAGAGGGGCTGATTACAGTGTGTTTGGAGGATATAGAGGGGCTGATTACAGTGTCTGTGTGGGGTATAGAAGGGCTGGTTACAGGGTGTGTGTGAAGGAGGAAATCGGCTGATTGCACTGGGTGTGGGTGGGTGTTGGGGTAGAGGGGCTGATTACATTGTGTGTCGGGGAGCAGAGGTGCTGATTACATTGTGTGTATTGGGGGAGGGGTGGGGCTGATTACAGTGCGTTTGGGGGATATAGAGGGGCTGATTACAGTGTCTGTGTGGGGTATCGAGGGGCTGATTACAGTGTGTGTTTGGGGTATAGAGGGGCTGATTACAGTGTGTTTGGAGGATATAGAGGGGCTGATTACAGTGTCTGTGTGGGGAAGAGAAGGGCTGGTTACAGGGTGTGTGTGAAGGAGGAAATCGGCTGATTGCACTGGGTGTGGGTGGGTGTTGGGGTAGAGGTGCTGATTACATTGTGTGTATTGGGGGAGGGGTGGGGCTGATTACAGTGCGTTTGGGGGATATAGAGGGGCTGATTAGAGTGTGTGTGTGGGGTATCGAGGGGCTGATTACAGTGTGTTTGGGGGATATAGAGGGGCTGATAACAGTGTGTGTGTTGGAGGGGGGAGGAGAGGGGCTGATTGCAGTGGGCATGTCGGGGGGGAGAGAGGGGCTGATTACAGTGACTGTGTCGGGGGGGGGAGAGGGGGGCTGATTACAGTGTGTGTGTCGGGGGGGGCAGAAGGGCTGATAAAAGTGTGTGTTGCAGGGGGGAGAGGGGCTCATTACGGTGTCTGTGTGGGGGGTGAAGGAGGGCTGATTACAGTGTGTGTATTGGAGGAGGGGTGGGGCTGATTACAGTGTGTGTATTGGAGGAGGGGTGGGGCTGATTACAGTGTGTGTATTGGGGAGGGGTGGGGCGGATTACAGTGTGTGTATTGGGGGAGGGGTGGGGCGGATTACAGTGTGTGTATTGAGGGAGAGGGGCTGATTACAGTGTGTGTATTGGGGGAGAGGGGCTGATTACAATGTGTTTGGGGGATATAGCGGGGCTAATTACAGTGTGGGTGTCGGGGGGGGATAGGGGCTGATTACATTGTGCGTGTTGTGGGGGAGAGGGGTTGATTACAGTGTGTGTGTACATGGGGCTGGAAGGGGCTGATTACAGTGTGTGTGTCGGGGGAGGGGTTGATTACAGTCTGTGTGTGGCGGGAGAGGGGGGAGATGAGGAAAAATTTCTTCATCCAGAGAGTGGTGAGCCTGTGAAATTCGCTGCCACAGAAAGTAGTTGAGACCAAAACATTGTATGTTTTCAAGAAGGAGTTAGATATAGCTCTTGGGGCGAAAGGGATCAAAGGGTATGGGGAGAAAGCGGGAGCAGGCTATTGAGTTGGATGATCAGCCATGGTCATAATGAATGGCGGAGCAGGCTCGAAGGGCCGAATGGCCTACTCCTGCTCCTCGTTTCTAGATTTCTATGATTACAGTGTGTGTCGGGAGGTGGGGAGGGGCTGATTACAGTGAATGTGTGTCAGGGGTAAGAGGAGCTGATTACACTGTGTGTGTCGGTGGGGCCAGAAGGGCTGATTACAGTGTGTGTTGCAGGGGGGAGAGGGGCTGATTACGGTGTCTGTGTTGGGGGGGAAAAAGGGCTGATTACAGTGTGTGTGGGGTATAGAGGGGTTGATTAAAGTGTGTGAGTCGGGGGGAGGGAGAGGGGTTGATTACAATGTGCGTGTCGGTGGGGGGATAGGGGCTGATTAAAACGTGTGTGTTGGGGGGTGGAGGGGCTGAGTATCGTCTGTGTGGGGGGAGAGGGGCTGATTACAATGTGTGTGTCAGAGGGATGGGCTGATTACAGTGCATGTGTGTCGGGGGTAAGAGGAGCTGATTACATTGTGTGTGTCAGGGGGCAGAAGGGCTGATTACAGTGTGTGTGCAGGGTATAGAGGGGCTGATTACAGTGTCTGTATGTCGGGGAGGAGAGGGGCTGATTATGGTGTATTTGGGGGTTAAGAGGGGCTGATTACAGTGTGTGTGTGGTATATAGAGGGGCTGATTACAGTGGGTGTGTGGGGGGGGCAGAAGGGCTGATTACAGTGTGTGTGTGGGGTATAGAGGGGCTGATTACAGTGTGTGTGTGGGGTATAGAGGGGCTGATTACAGAGTTTGTGTGTCGGGGAGGAGAGGGGCTGATTACGGTGTGTTTGGGGGGTATACAGGGGCTGATTACAGTGTGTGTGTGTGGGGTATAGAGGGGCTGATTACAGTGTGTGTGTGGGGTATAGAGGGGCTGATTACAGTGTGTGTGTGGGGTATAGAGGGGCTGATCACAGTTTGTGTGTGTCGGGGAGGAGAGGGGCTGATTACGGTGTGTTTGGGGGGTATACAGGGGCTGATTACAGTGTGTGTGTGGGGTATAGAGGGGCTGATTGCAGTGTGTGTGTGGGGTATAGAGGGGCTGATTAGTGTCTGTGTGGGGTATAGAGGGGCTGATTACAGAGTTTGTGTGTCGGGGAGGAGAGGGGCTGATTACGGTGTGTTTGGGGGGTATACAGGGGCTGATTACAGTGTGTGTGTGGGGTATAGAGGGGCTGATTACAGTGTGTGTGTGGGGTATAGAGGGGATGATTACAGTTTGTGTGTGGGGTATAGAGGGGCTGATTACAGTGTCTGTGTGGGGGTCAGAAGGGCTGATTACAGTGTGTGTTGCAGGGGGGAGAGGGGCTGATTAGGGTGTCTGTGCCGGGGGGGGAGGGGGGCTGATTACCGTCTGTCTGTGGGGGGAGAGGGGCTGTTTACTGTCTGCGTGTGGGGGGAGAGGGGCTAATTACAGTGTGTGTGGGGAGGAGAGAGGCTGATTACTGTCTGTGTGTCGGGGGAGAGGGGCTGATTACAGTGTGTGTGTGGGGGGAGAGGGGCTGATTACAGTGTGTGTGTGTGGGGGGGAAGAGAGGCTGATTACAGTGTGTGTGTGTCGGGGGGGGAGAGGGGCCGATTACAGTGTGTGTTGCAGGGGGGAGAGGGACTGATTACGGTGTCTGTGTGGGAGGGGGGGAAAGAAGGGCTGATTACAGTGCGTGTGTGGGATATAGAGGGGCTGATTACAGTGAGTGTGTGGGATATAGAGGGGCTGATTACAGTGTGTGTGGGGTATAGAGGGGCTGATTACAGTGTGTGTGTGGGGTATAGAGGGGCTGATTACAGAGTGTGTGTGCGGGAGGAGATCGGCTGATTGCACTGGATGTGGGTGGGTGTTGAGGCAGAGGGGCTGATTACAGTGTGTGTGTCGGGGGGGAGAGGGGCTGATTACAGTGTGTGTGGCGGCGGGGAGAGGGGCTGATTGCAGTGTGTGTGGGGGTGTTGGGGGAGAGGGGTTAATTACAATATGTGCGTTGGGGGTGGAAGAGTGGTTGGTTACAGTATATGTGTGGGGGGAGGAGAGCAGCTGATTGCACTGGGTGTAGGTGGGTGTTGGGGCAGAGGGTCCGATTACAGTCTGTGTGTCGGGGGGGGAAGAAGGGCTGATTACAGTGTGTGTGTCAGGGGAGGGGTTGATTACAGTCTGTGTGTTGGGGGAGAGGGGGGAGATGAGGAGAAATTTATTCACCCAGAGAGTGGTGAGCCTGTGGAATTCGTTACCACATAAAGTAGTTGAGACCAAAGCATTGTATGTTTTCAAGAAGGAGATAGATATAGCTCTTGGGGCGAAAGGGATCAAAGGGTATGGGGAGAAAGCAGGAGCAGGCTATTGAGTTGGATGATCAGCTATGATCATATTGAATGGTGGAGCAGGCTCGAAGGGCCGAATGGCCTACTCCTGCTCCTAGTTTCTATGATTACAGTGTGTGTGGGGTATAGAGGGGCTGATTGCAGTGCGTGTGTGTGTCGGAGGTCGGGGGGAGGCAGAGGGGCTGATTACAGTGTGTGTGTGGGGTACAGAGGGGCTGATTACAGTGTGTGTGGCGCGTACAGAGGTGCTGATTACAGTGTGTGTGTGGGGTACAGAGGTGCTGATTCCAGTGTGTGTGTGGGGTATAGAGGGGCTGATTACAGAGTGTGTGTGGGGTATAGAGGGGCTGATTACAGTGTGTGTGTGGGGTATAGAGTGGCTGATTACTGTGTCTGTGTGGGGTATAGACGGGCTGGTTACAGGGTGTGTGTTGGGGAGGAGATCGGCTGAATGCACTGGGTGTGGGTGGGTGTTGGGCCAGAGGGGCTGATTACAGTATTTTTGGGGGATATAGAGGGGCTGATTACAGTGTGTGTCGGGGAGGAGAGGTGCTGATTACAGTGTGTATTGGGGAGGGGTGGGGCTGATTACAGTGTGTGTATTGGGGAGGGGTGGGGCTGATTACAGTGTGTGTATTGGGGAGGGGTAGGGCTGATTACAGTGTGTGTATTGGGGAGGGGTAGGGCTGATTACAGTGTGTGTACTGGGGGAGGGGGCTGATTACAGTGTGTTTGGGGGATATAAAGGGGCTGATTACAGATTGTGTGGGGTATACAGGAGCAGATTACAGTGTGTTTGGGGGATATAGTGGGGCTGATAACAGTGTGTGTTTCGGTGGGGGGAGGAGAGGGGCTGATTACAGTGTGTGTGTCATGGGGGGAGAGGGGCTGATTACATTGTGTGTATCAGAGGGAGGGGCTGATTACAGTGTGTGTTCGGGGGTAAGAGAAGCTGATTACAGTGTGTGTTCGGGGGTAAGAGAAGCTGATTACAGTGTGTGTTCGAGGGTAAGAGGAGATGATTACAGTGTGTGTTCGGGGGTAAGAGAAGCTGATTACAGTGTGTGTTCGGGGGTAAGAGGAGATGATTACAGTGTGTGTTCGGGGGTAAGAGGAGATGATTACAGTGTGTGTTCGGGGGTAAGAGGAGATGATTACAGTGTGTGTTCGGGGGTAAGAGGAGATGATTACAGTGTGTGTTCGGGGGTAAGAGAAGCTGATTACAGTGTGTGTTCGGGGGTAAGAGAAGCTGATTACAGTGTGTGTTCGGGGGTAAGAGGAGATGATTACAGTGTGTGTTCGGGGGTATGAGGAGATGATTACAGTGTGTGTTCGGGGGTAAGAGGAGATGATTACAGTGTGTGTTCGGAGGTAAGAGAAGCTGATTACAGTGTGTGTTCGGGGGTAAGAGGAGATGATTACAGTGTGTGTTCGGGGGTAAGAGGAGATGATTACAGTGTGTGTTCGGGGATAAGAGGAGATGATTACAGTGTGTGTGTCAGAGGGAGGGGCTAATTACAGTGCATGTGTGTATTGGGTAAGAGGAGCTGATTACACTGTGTGTGTCAGGGGGCAGAAGGTTGATTACAGTGTGTGTTGCAGGGGGGAGAGGGGCTGATTACAGTGTCTGTGTGTCGGGGGAAACAGGGCTGATTATAGTGTGTGGGGGGGGAGTGGGGCTGATTACCGTGTGTGTGGGGGTAGAGGGGCTGATTACAGTGTGTGTGTGTGGGGGTAGAGGGGCTGAATAAAGTGTATGTGGGGGAGAGGGGCTGAATAAAGTGTATGTGGGGGAGAGGGGCTGACTACACTGTGTGTGTCAGAGGATGGGGCTGATTACAGTGTGTGTGGGGGGAGGGGGGCTGAATACAGTGTGTGTGGGGGGAGTGGGGCTGATTACCGTGTGTGTGTGGGGGGAGGGGGGCTGAATACAGTGTGTGTGGGGGTAGAGGGGCTGAATAAAGTGTGTGTGGGGGAGAGGGGCTGACTACACTATGTGTGTCAGAGGATGGGGCTGATTACAGTGCATGTGTGTCGGGGGCAGAAGGGCTGATTACAGTGTGTGTTGCAGGGGGGAGAGCGGCTGATTACGGTGTCTGTGTGGGGGGAGAAGAAGGGCTGATTACAGTGTGTGTGTGTGGGGTGTAGAGGGGCTGATTACAATGTGTGTGTGGGGTGTAGAGGGGCTGATTACAATGTGTGTGTGTCGGGGAGGAGAGGGGCTAATCATGGTGTGTGTGCAGGGTATAGAGGGGCTGATTACGGTGTGTATGCAGGGGAGAGGGGTTGATTACAGTGTGTGTGTACATGGGGCTGGAAGGGGCTGATTACAGTGTGTGTGGGGGGAGGGGTTGATTACAGTCTGTGTGGGGGGGAGAGTGGGGAGATGAGGAAAAATTTCTTCACCCAGAGAGTGATGAGCCTGTGAAATTCGCTGCCACAGAAAGTAGTTGAGACCAAAACATTGTATGTTTTCAAGAAGGAGGTGGATATAGCTCTTGGGGCGAAAGGGATCAAAGGGTATGGGGAGAAAGCGGGAGTAGGCTATTGAGTTGGATGATCAGCCATGATCATAATGAATGGCGGAGCAGGCTCGAAGGGCCGAATGGCCCACTCCTGCTCCTCGTTTCTAGGTTTCTATGATTCCAGTGTGTGTCGGGAGGTGGGGAGGGGCTGATTACAGTGAATGTGTGTCAGGGGTAAGAGGAGCTGATTACAGTGTGTGTGTCGGAGTGGGGGGGCAGAAGGGCTGATTACAGTGTGTGCTGCAGGGGGGAGAGGGGCTCATTACGGTGGCTCTGTTGGGGGTGAAGGAGGGCTGATTACAATGTGTGTATTGAGGGAGGGGTGGTGCTGATTACAGTGTGTGTATTGAGGGAGGGGTGGTGCTGATTACAGTGTGTGTATTGGGGGAGGGGTGGGGCTGATTACAGTGTGTGTATTGAGGGAGGGGTGGTGCTGATTACAGTGTGTGTATTGGGGGAGGGGTGGGGCTGATTACAGTGTGTGTATTGAGGGAGGGGTGGTGCTGATTACAGTGTGTGTATTGGGGGAGGGGTGGGGCTGATTACAGTGTGTGTATTGAGGGAGGGGTGGTGCTGATTACAGTGTGTGTATTGGGGGAGGGGTGGGGCTGATTACAGTGTATGTGTAGGGTATCGAGGGGCTGATTACAGCCTGTTTGGGGGATATAGAGGGGCTGATAACAGTGTGTGGGTCGGAGGGGGGAGTAGAGGGGCTGATTACAGTGTGTGTGTCATGCAGGGAAGAGGGGCTGAATTACAGTGTGCGTGTCGGGGGAGGGGGGAGAGGGGCTGATTACAGTGTGTGTGTCGGGGGAGGGGTTGATTACAGTCTGTGTGTGGGAGGAGAGGGGGGAGATGAGGAGAAATTTCTTCACCCAGAGAGTGATGAGCCTGTGGAATTCGTTACCACAGAAAGTAGTTGAGACCAAAACATTGTATGTTTTAAAGAAGGAGGTGGATATAGCTCTTGGGGCGAAAGGGATCAAAGGGTATGGGGAGCAGGCTATTGAGTTGGATGATCAGCCATGATCATAATGAATGGCGGAGCAGGCTCAAAGGGCCGAATGGCTTTCTCCTGCACCTCCTTTCTAGGTTTCTATGACTACAGTGTGTGTGTGTCAGTGGGGAGGGGGAGAGGTTGATTAGTGTGTGTGGGGCATAGAGGGGTTGATTAAAGTGTGTATGTCAGGGGGGGAGAGGGGTTGATTAAAGTGTGTGTGTCGGGGGGGGAGGGGCTGAGTACCGTCTGCGTGGGGGGAGAGGGGCTGATTACAATGTCTGCTGCAGGGGGGAGATGAGTTGATTACTGTGTCTGTGTGGGGGGGGAACGAGGGCTGATTACAGTACGTGTGTGGGGGGAGGGGGGCTGAATACAGTGTGTGTCAGGGGGAGAGGGGCTGATTACCGTGTGTGGGGGGCGAGGGGCTGATTATAGTGTGTGAGTCGGGGGGAGGGAGAGGGATTGATTACAGTGTGCGTGTCGGGGGGGTGGGGGAGGGAGAGGGGCTGATTAAAATGTGTGTGTTGGGGGCTGGAGGGGCTGAGTATCGTCTGTGTGGGGGGAGAGGGGCTGATTACAATGTGAGTGTCAGAGGATGGGCTGATTACAGTGCATGTGTGTCGGGGGTAAGAGGAGCTGATTACAGTGTGTGTCTGGGGGGAGAGGGGCTGATTACGGTGTCTGAGTGCGGGGGGGAAGGAAGACTGATTACAGTGTGTGTGGGGGGAGAGGGGCTGATTATCGTGTGTGTGTGTGTGTGGGGGGAGGGGGGCTGATTACCGTCTGTGTGTGGGGGCAGAAGGGCTGAATACCATGTGTGTGGGGGTGCGGAGCTGATTACAGTGTCTGTGTGGGTGGAGGGGGGCTGATTACCGTGTGTGTGTGGGGGGAGAGGGGCTGAATACCGTGTGTGGGGGGGGTGAGGGGCTGAATACAGTGTGTGTGGGGGGAGATTGACTGATTACACTGTGTGTGTCAGAGGATGGGGCTGATTACAGTGCATGCGTGTCGGGGGTAAGAGGAGCTGATTACATTGTGTGTGTCGGGAGGGGCAGAAGGGCTGATTACAGTGTGTGTTGCGGGGGGAGAGGGGCTGATTATGGTGTCTGTGTGGTGGGGGGGGGGGAACGGCAGCTGTTTACAGTGCTTGTGTGTGGTGGGAAGAGGGGTTGTATGTAGTGTGTGTGTGGGCCAGTGGTGCTGGGGACTGATATATTCAGAATATTAGAAGTTTATTTCAAACCTCTTGCATTAAAATCATTGATGTCATGCTGGCCTTGCGGAACCTTGGCGTGAATGCTGCCTGGCCAATATCTGTGAACTGTAATGGTCACATGTTTATCTATAATATTAATAATTATATCCTGAATGCATATGCTGCTTTATTGGATGTTTTTTGGGCACCTGTGTTCACGTTCATTTTCAAGTGTTAAAATGGAGTCACATCGGAAAATAGTTTGGCAAACGCTGCATTCGTCTATATTGTATCAAATCTATCACTTCACATTTCACTGCTTTCCATTTTTTAGCCAATTTGCTACCTCTTTAGTTATTTGTCCCAACTGACATGCGCTAACCTTTGTCTCAGCCTACTGTGTGATACCTTTGAGGGTTCCAAAAATTCATGTGCATAATAACTTGTCTACTCTTTCTGTCCCCTCTTCAAAATCAAATTAGTTAAGCATGATTTAACCTTTCCGAAATCATTTATTCTATTTCCTGTCTCTAGATGCACCATCACTTCTTTTTAACTGTAGAATCCAGTATCTTTCCTATCACAGACATTCAGCTGACTGGATTATAGTTCCCAGATTTCATTCTATCTACCCTTTTATATATCAGGGAATTTGCTGTCCATTCAATTGTGTTGTATATAAACAAACAATCAGGTTAGATTCCAGCCTGTCACTCACTCCCAGGTTTCCGCTGTTCTATATATAAACTACTTTCAAATAGATTCCAGCCTGTAATGCACTCCTTGGTATCTGCTATTCAATTCATAAGCGATCATAAAGCTCTCCGATTGTATATTTATTTTGTGTTGGTTATATTGTTTTATGGATTGTGCAGTTATACACTCTCAAAACTTCCTCCAATGCTTTAACTGGCTGTAACATGTTAACCCACCTGTGCGGTTCCTTGTGTTGTGTAGGCTCAGTCTTTCCTGAATTTATTACATGCGCCAACACATATTAGTGTTTAGACAACAAAAGCATACCAACAGCCACAAGCATCGCTGTGTGCTGTCTTCACCTTCACCTAGCCTGATCCTTACTCTTCCCCTAAGAATTGTAGCCTCACTCCAGCCTCAGCTGGAAGCCCACCTGCCTCTAGTCAGAAACTCACCTGCACGTTGAGAGAGATACTGATAACAAGATTCCCAAAGATGGCTAGCAAAGTTCCAATCAGATTTTCCTGTTAATGAAAACAAGAAACACAGTCAGCAAATCACAGCAGAGAACCAGCTCCAAAACCAAACTGAGTGCTCAGATTGAGAGAACAAAGCACTGAAACTTCATGCCTCAGTTTTCCTGCCACTTACTGTCACAGCAGCCACCCTCCCAGCTTTTATATATTTCAATAAGATCACCACTCATTCTTCTGAATCTCAGAGAATATTCTACACATCCTCCATGCACAAACCCAACCCAAACTGCTTCTCCATAGTGGTAATGTTACTGGATGAGTGATCCAACGGCCCAGGCTAATCCTCTGGTCACATGAGTTCAAATCCAACCACAGCAGCTGCTGGAATATAAATGCAATTAATCAATAAATCTGGAGCTAAAAGCTAGTCTTAGTAATGGCATGAAGCCATCTGATTGCCATAAAAATCTAGCTGGTTCACTAATGTCCTCCAAGGAAGGAAATCTGCCAAACAATCCACTGTAATCGTTGCTCCCAATGCAGCCTCCTCTACATTGGAGAGACCATACGCAGACTGGGTGAACGCTTTGTGGAACACCTTCGGTCTGTTCCTGTCCTCCCTGTCGCTTGCCTTTTCAACACACCATCCCGCTCTCATGCCCACATGTCTGTCCTTGGCCTGCCGCAATGTTCTAGTGAAGCCCAATGCAAAACTGGAGGAACAGCACCTCATCTTCCGATTACAGCCTTCCGGACTTAACAGTGAGTTCAGCAACTTCAGACCATGAACTCCATCTTCACCCCTTTTTTAGTCCAATTTTTTTTTTCTTTTTTTAAAAAAAATTGTTTTAGTTTTTTAACCTTTTTGCCCCCAACAGACACCCCCACCCTCAACAGGGCCATCTGTCACTTGTTTCTATGTTGTACTTTCATAGGGCGCAGACCCTTGTTCTGCCATTAACATATTCTGCTATCTTACCCTTATGCCACTATCAGCATCTTCTTTAGTCTTTAACACTGCACTAACACTCCCTTTGTCTTGTGTCCATGACATCTTTGTCCAATCTCTCCTGAGCTCCCACCCATCCCTGACTTTCTATTTTGCTCCATCTCCTCTTAAACAGTATAAAATCCATCACATTTTCTACTTCTCTTTAGCTCTGAAGAAGAGTCATACGGACTCGAAACGTTAACCCTGTTTCTTTTTCCACAGATGCCACCAGACCTGCTGAGTTTTTCCAGCATTTTCTCTTTTTATTTAATCTGTCATCCTTACCTGGTTTGGCCTACATGCGACTCCAGACCAACAACATGGTTGCCTCTTAACTGCCCTTTGAAATGGCTTAGCAAACTACACAGTGGTACCAAGCCACAATAGAAAAGTCAAAAAGGAATAAAACCAGATGGGCCACCTGGCAACGACTGAGACATCAGAAACAACAAAAGCACATTGTGGACAGTCAACCCTGCAAAGGCCTCCTTACTAACATCTGGGGGCTTTCTGCCAAAATTGGGAGAGCTATCTCACAGGCTAGTCAAGCAACAGCCTGACATAGTTAGATAGGCTGTGTTAGTTTTTATTTTTAATTATTTCATGGGATGTGGGCATCACTGGCTAGGCCAGCATTTGTTCCCCATCCCTAACTGCCCTCGAAAAAGTGGTGGTAAGCTGCCTTCTTGAACTGCTTCAGTCCATCTGGTCTAGGTATACCCACAGTGCTGTTAGGAAGAGTGTCCCAGGACTTTGATCCAGCAACAGTGAAGGGACGGCAATACAGTTCAAAATCTTGTGTACCTGGAACTTGTAGTTGGTACTGTTCCCATGCGGTAGATTCAGAACAGGAAGCAGCTCCAAAATGGGCATCCATGAGGTGCTGTGGGCCATCAGCAGCAGAATTGTTTACAACCACAATCTGTAACCTCATGGGCTGGCATATCCCCCACTCTACCATTACCATCAAGCCACGGGATCAACCCTAGTTCAATGAAGAGTGCAGGAGGGCATGCCAGGAGCAGCACCAGGCATATCTAAAAATGAGGTGTCAACCTGGCGGAACTACAACACAGGACTACTTGCATGCCAAACAGCAGAGCAACATGCAATAGAGAGATAAGCAATCCCACAACTAATGGATTAGCTCAAGATTCAACAGATGCTACATCCAGTCGTGAATGGCGGTGGACAATTAAACAACTCACTGAAGGAGGAGGTTCCACAAATATCCTCATCCTCAATGGTGGGAAGGAGCCAAGCACATCAGTGCAAAAGATAAGGCTGAAGCATTTGCAACGATCTTCACCATGAAGTGCCGAGTTGATGATCCATCTTGGCCTCCTCCGGAGGTCCCCTCAGATCACAGATGCCAGTCTTCAACCAATTCGATTCATTCTACATGATATCAAGAAACAGCTGAAGACACTGGGTATTGCAAAGGCTATGGCTGTCACAATATCCCAGAAGCATTGAAGACATGCTCCGGAACTAGCCATATACTTAGCGAAGCTGTTCTGGTACAGCTACAACACTGACATCTACCCGACAAAGTGGAAAATTGGCAGGTATGCCCTGTCCACAGAAAGCAGGACAAATCTAACCCGGCCAATTACTGCCCCATCAGTATACTCTTGATCACCAAGGATCGAGTTCCTTCAAATGTTCGTTGACAGTGCTATCAAGCAGCACTTCCTCAGCAATAACCTGCTCACTGATACTCAGTTTGGCTTCTGCCAGGGTCACTCAGCTCCTGACCTCATTACTGCCTTTGTCTAGTGATAAGAGTGACTGAGCATTTGACTGAGTGTGGAAGCAAGGAGCTCTAGTAAACCTGGAGTCAATGGGAATCGGGGAAAACTCTCCGCTGGTTGGAGTCATACCTAGCACAAAGGATAGTGGTTCTGATTATTGGAGGCCACTTATCACAGCCCCAGGTCGTCGCTGCAAGATTCCTCAGGGCAGTGTTCTAGGCCCAACTATCTACAGATGCTTCATCAATGATCTTCCCTCCATAAGTCAAAAGTAGGGATGTTTGCTGATGGTGGTAATGCCACACAACATGATGGAGAGTTTTCTCAATGTGTGAACATGACTTTGTCTCCACAAGGGCTGTGCGGTAGTCCTACCAATACAGGTAGATGGGTGAGGGTGAGGTCAAGTGTTTTTTCCCCTCTTGTTGGTTGCTTCACCGCCTGCTCCTGGCCCATTCTCGTAGCTATATCTTTCAGTCAGCTTGGTCAGTCGTGATATTACCAAGCCGCTCTTAGTGATGGGCTTTGAAGTACATCTGTACATTTGTGCCCTTGCCACCCTTAGAGCTTCTTCCAATTGGTGTTCAACATGGAGTAATACTGTTTCATCAGCTGATGGAAGGTGGTACGTGGTAGTCAGCAGGAGGTACGTGGTAATCAGCAGGAAGTTTGCTTGCTCATGTTTGACCTGATGCCATTAGACCTCATGGGATCCAGAGTCAATGTTGAGCACTCCTGACTTTTTACTACTGTGCCACCACCTCTGGTTGGTCTGTCCTGTCGGTGGGGTGGAACATACCGTGGGGTGTTTTTTGTGATGTCTGGGGCACTGGCTGCAAGATATGATTTGGTGAGTATGACTATGTTACCTCTCAAAACCCCTAGATATCACCAAGGACAAGGCTGGATGTGGCATTGTTGTTTCTGGTACCCAGTTCACTGTCAGGTGGTCCACCTGCTTTCAATCCTTTTTTACTTTTTTGTAATAGTTTTGTGACCACTAAGTGGTTTGCCAGCAATTTCAGAGGTAATTTAAGAGTCAATCACATCTAGGCCAGACCGCATAGGGATAGCAGATTTCCTTCCCTAAAGAACACTAGCAAAGCAGAGAGGTTTTTAAACAATAATCAACAATAGCTCATGGTCACCAGCTTTTAATTCCAGATTTTATTAATTGATTTAAATCCCACCAGCTGCCACGTCCCCATAATATTAGCCTGGACCTCTGGATCACCAAGCCAGTGACATTACCACTGTGCCACTGACTCCCTTTAATGATTGCACTGCGTTCAGTACCATTTGCAACCCTCAGCCTTTTGAGGACAGTCCAGGGAAGATATGGCCACATGCTCCACATGTAGAACATGAGGAACAGCTCAAATTGTACTAAGGCCATCCAAGTCAGACCACTGCCCACGTACTGAACTTCTGCCCCAAAGAGATCCATTCCTCACAGCATCACAATCATTCACATTGCGTTAGCTGAAGCCATTAAGTGGATTCTCACATTGAATCATAACTGATTCCCCAGCCATAAGAATAAAAGTATCATTCGTGACTCCTCCTGAAGCAGTCCATGTCCAAATGCAGCAAGACCTAGACAATATCCAGGTTTGGGCTGACAAATGGCAAGTAATATTCGTGCCACACAAGTGCCAGGCAATAACCATCGCCAACAAGAGAGAATCTAACCATCTTCCCTTCATGTTCAAATGCATTACCATCACTGAATCCCCCACTATCAACATCCTGGGGGTTACCATTGAGCAGAAACTGAACTGGACTAGCCATATAAATACTTTGACTACAAGAGTAGGTCAGAGGCTAGGAATCGTGTGGTGAATAACTCACCTCCTGATTCCCCAAAGCCATCTACAAGGCACAAGTCAGGAGTGTGACTTGTCACTTGTGACTCTTCACTTGCCTGGATGAGTGGTGGCTCCACCAATGCACAGTAGCAGCAGTGTGTACCATCTACAAGATGCACTGCAGCAATTCACCAAGGCTCCTTCAACAGCACCTTCCAAACCTGCGACCTCTACCACCTAGAAGGACAAGCGCAGCAGATGCATGGGAACACATGCAAGGTCCCCTTCAACCTCCCTTCCAAGCTCCTGACTTGTAAATATATCGCCATTCCTTCACAGTCGCTGGGTCAAAATCCTGGAACTCCCTCCCTAATAGCACAGTGGGTGTACCTACACCACATGGACATGGATACAGGATGGGCAATAAACAATGGCCTCACAAGCAACGCTCACATCCCACAAAAGAAACAACAAAGAAGACATTGAAGTGCAGTCACTTAGTTCCTTGATCCTATTCTGGCATTCGATACAATCATGATTGATATGCAGCTTAACTCAACCCACCTCAATACCATTGGTTAATAAAAACCTATCAATCTCAGATTTAAAATTTACAATTGATCTAACATCAACTACAGTTTCCAGAAGAGAACTCCACACTTCCACAACCATGCTTTCTAATCTCATCCCCGAAATTATACAATGCTCAGCTAGCCAAAATAGTATTTAATACACCCTTTCCGAAAATATCAGTCACACCATAACCATCTATATTCCAGGGTATGCTCTCTCTTATACTCTTGGTGCATGTAATCTCTCCTCATAATGACATCTTGGTACAATTCTGGTAAATCTACACTGTACACCCTCCAAGTTGTGGAACCCAGGACTGCTCTCAGTACTCAGCTGTGATGTAAACAGAGCTTGTATCACACTAACATAAACTGCTACCCCCTTGTATTCTCCTCTTCTCGATATAAAGGTCAGCATTTCATTAGCCCTATTTTTTGTACATGCTCATAACATTTTAATGATCTATGTACACGGACCCCAAGTCTCTTTGGAATTTTATGCTTCCATCTAGCCTTCTTACAATGTGCCATCAGCAAACAATATGTAGGATTTTATCCCATCATCCAAAACCTTAATAAATATAGTGAATAGTTGAAGCCACAACACAGATCTTTGCGGAAGACCACTAGTTATACCCTGTCAACAAGAGTGCCTGACCATTATCCCTACTCTATGTCTCCAGTCACTCAGTCAATTTCCTAACCTGGTTAATAATTTGTCCTCAATTCCACTAGCTTCAACTTTAGCTAATAGTCTCTAATCAGGAGCTATATCAAATGCTTAGTCACACTATCCAAAATTATAGCCACCAGTAATTCCCGACAACAGACATTAGGCTAACTGGTCTATAATTCTCCGCTCTCCCTCTCTCTGCTTCCTTAAATGGCAGAGTGACATGTGCAATTTTCCAATCTAAAGGAATGGTTCCTAAGTCAAGAGAACATTGGAAAGTTATAGTTAGGCATCCACAACATTCTCACCTATTTCTTTTAAGACTCAAATGGAAACTATCTGATACTGGGTTTTATCCTCTAGTGCCATTGTTTTCTTCATTAGCGTTATTTTGCTTATGGTAATTTTGTTGCCCTACCCCTGATTCAATATTCGTTTCCTTGGGATATCCAGCATGCTGACCTCTTCCTCTACTGTAAATACTGACACAAAGTCATTTTGCAACTTGTTCACCATTTCCTTATTTCATTGACTTGCAAGTTTCTTTTCAAACTCCCTTTTTATAGCTCTTCCTATTGGCTTTGCCATCCTTTGCTGTTCTTTATATCTTTCCCATTCACAAGGGTCTGTGCCATTTTTTGCATTTTTATATGTTTCTGCCATTGATTTTATGGTGTATTTTGTCTCTTTAGTCATTCAGGGCTGTCTTTTTTGTCAAGTAGAGCTCTTGTCCCTTGGATTGGTTTGAATCACATTAAATTCTTTTTGAATATCACCCATTAACAGATTCACCCAGTTTACTGCAAACAGTATCTTTCCCATTCCATTAAAGTCAGGCAAACCAAATCTCTCACACCCTTCCCAACGTCCCATCCCCAAGTAAACACATGGCAAGTGTAGTTCGTTAGTGTTTCTGTCAGGGAGTCTATCAAGGGCTTTGATCTTCCCGAAAACAGACTGGAAGAAACTGCAGTTCACCCAAGACTGTATGCCAGACAAGCCGTGAGAGAACACGTAAGTGGTGGAGAGGCTGAAGGATGCCTGCAGCAGTTCCAAGAAGGCAGCTCACTACTACCTTCTCAAAGACAATTAGGGATGAGCAATAAATGCTGACCTAGCCAGTGACACTCACATCCTGTAAATGGATAATTTTTAAAAAGTGTGGCAGATTGATAAGAATGCAGATGAACAGGCAGTTTCTATGCTGATGAGGGAGGAACCATTCATGGAACAGGAAGTTAGAGAGGACATGGTGAGTGCTTTAGGAAACGGCTGATATTAGAGAAAAGTTATCATTTCTCTCGAGGAGGATCGATCAAGGCTGTGGAGTAGTCCAAAAGCAGGCAGAGCTTCATCAAGTGTCGCTGCATCGCATGATGGAAGCTAAGCCAGAGTATATGGAATTTGCTGTAGGGGGTCAGACCCACAGTGAGTGACAGAGCTGGAAGTGAGGGAGTAAGAAAGTGAATCAACTGCTCTAGGGACAGGTGGCAAAGACTGGGAGTTAGAAAAAATCTTTGTAAACAACAGGGAGTTTTACTGTGTACCTGCCCTGGGAGTGTTTGATGGGGACAGTTTAGAGGGAGCTTTACTCTGTATCTAACCCGTGCTGTACCTGTCCTGGGAGTGTTTGATGTGGACAGCGTAGAAGGAGCTTTACTCTGTATCAAGCCCCTTGCTGTACCTGCCCTGGGAGTGTTTGATGGGAACAGTGTAGAGGGAGTTTTACTCTGTATCTAACCCCGTGCTTTACCTGTCCTGGGAGTGTTTGATGGGGACAGTGTAGAGGGAGCTTTACTCTGTATCTAACCCCGTGCTGTACCTGCCCTGGGAGTGTTTGATGGGGACAGTGTAGAGGGAGCTTTACTCTGTATTTAACCCCGTGCTGTACCTGCCCTGGGAGTGTTTGATGGGGACAGTGCAGAGGGAGCTTTACTCTGTATCTAACCCCGTGCTGTACCTGCCCTGGGAGTGTTTGATGGGGACAGTGTAGAGGGAGTTTTACTCTGTATCTAACCCTGTGCTGTACCTGCCCTTGGGGTTTGCTGGCTGGGGGAGGTTACAGGGCCTCCCCTACCTGCAGGGCGGCTCCCCTCCCGGTTCACGTCCCCCCGGGTTACGGGGTGGTGAAGCCTCGGGTTTTCGGGGTCCCGATCCCGGTGTGTCCTGATTCCCCTCCCAGGCTCGGACCTACCTTGTACGAGCTCTCGGGCCTCAGGATGCTGCCCGCCCGCTCCATCCGCCCGCTTCAGGCCCGGCGCTGCGCACACGCTGATTGACACATGAACGGACCATTGAGGTGGGCGCACCGCACTAATCCGTCAATCACAGAGCGTGGCTGCGACCTCATCCGCCCCCAGCTCCCAGTCTACCCAATCAGAAAGCGCGGAGCAAAAGGCAAACACGACCCCGCCCACAACAATTCACAGCCCCAGCACCTGTAAATCAACAACTGTACATCAATACCTCTACCCTGTACATCAATACCTGTACATCAATACCTCTACCCTGTACATCAATACCTGTAACCAATACCTGTACATCAATACCTCTACCCTGTACATCAATACCTGTACATCAATACCTCTACCCTGTACATCAATACCTGTACATCAATACCTCTACCCTGTACATCAATACCTGTACATCAATACCTCTACCCTGTACATCAATACCTGTACATCAATACCTCTACCCTGTACATCAATACCTGTACATCAATACCTCTACCCTGTACATCAATACCTGTACATCAATACCTCTACCCTGTACGTCAATACCTGTAACCAATACCTGTACATCAATACCTCTACCCTGTACATCAATACCTCTACCCTGTACATCAATACCTCTACCCTGTACATCAATACCTGTACATCAATACCTCTACCCTGTACATCAATACCTCTACCCTGTACATCAATACCTGTACATCAATACCTCTACCCTGTACATCAATACCTGTACATCAATACCTCTACCCTGTACGTCAATACCTGTAACCAATACCTGTACATCAATACCTCTACCCTGTACATCAATACCTCTACCCTGTACATCAATACCTGTACATCAATACCTGTACATCAATACCTCTACCCTGTACATCAATACCTCCACCCTGTACATCAATACCTGTACATCAATACCTCTACCCTGTACATCAATACCTGTAACCAATACCTGTACATCAATACCTCTACCCTGTACATCAATACCTCTACCCTGTACATCAATACCTGTACATCAATACCTCTACCCTGTACATCAATACCTCTACCCTGTACATCAATACCTGTACATCAATACCTCTACCCTGTACATCAATACCTGTACACCAATACCTGTTCACCAATACCTGTACATCAATACCTCTACCCTGTACGTCAATACCTGTAACCAATACCTGTACATCAATACCTCTACCCTGTACATCAATACCTGTACACCAATACTTCTACCCTGTACATCAATACCTGTACACCAATACCTGTACATCAATACCTCTACCCTGTACATCAATACCTGTACACCAATACCTGTACATCAATACCTCTACCCTGTACATCAATACCTGTACACCAATACCTGTACATCAATACCTCTACCCTGTACATCAATACCTGTACACCAATACCTCTACCCTGTACATCAATACCTGTACACCAATACCTGTACAACAATACCTCTACCCTGTACATCAATACCTGTACACCAATACCTGTACATCAATACCTCTACCCTGTACATCAATACCTGTACACCAATACCTGTACACCAATACCTGTACATCAATACCTCTACCCGGTACATCAATACCTGTACACCAATACCTGTACATCAATACCTCTACCCTGTACATCAATACCTGTACACCAATACCTGTACATCAATACCTCTACCCTGTACATCAATACCTGTAACCAATACCTGTACATCAATACCTCTACCCTGTACATCAATACCTGTACATCAATACCTCTACCTTGTACATCAATACCTGTAACCAATACCTGTACATCAATACCTCTACCCTGTACATCAATACCTGTACATAAATACCTCTACCCTGTACATCAATACCTGTAACCAATACCTGTACATCAATACCTCTACCCTGTACATCAATACCTGTACACCAATACCTGTACATCAATACCTCTACCCTGTACATCAATACCTGTAACCAATACCTGTACATCAATACCTCTACCTTGTACATCAATACCTGTACACCAATACCTGTACATCAATATCTCTACCCTGTACATCAATACCTGTACACCAATACCTGTACATCAATACCTCTACCCTGTACATCAATACCTGTACATCAATACCTCTACCCTGTACATCAATACCTGTACACCAATACCTGTACATCAATACCTCTACCCTGTACATCAATACCTGTACATCAATACCTCTACCCTGTACATCAATACCTGTACATCAATATCTGTACATCAATACCTCTACCCTGTACATCAATACCTGTACATCAATATCTGTACATCAATACCTCTACCTTGTACATCAATACCTGTACACCAATACCTGTACATCAATACCTCTACCATGTACATCAATACCTGTACACCAATACCTGTACATAAACACGTACACATCAATACCTGTACACTGTACATCAAAAACTGTAAAACAGTATCTATGCCCAGTACAACGAAACCTGTACACCAGTACCTGTACACCAATACCTGTACCCTGTACATCAATAAGTCTATGTCAATATCTGTACCCGGCACATCAATATCTGTACATTAATACCTGTACCCTGTACATCAATTCCTGTACATCAATACCTGTACCCTTTACATCAATACCTGTACAACAATACCTGTAACCTGTACATCAATACCTGTACACAAGTACCTGTAACCTGTACATCAATAACTGTACTCTGTGCATCAATACGTGTACATCAATACCTATGCGGTGTAGATCAATACCTTTGCAGTGTACATCAATACCTGTACACCAATACCTGTACATAAATACCTCAACCCTGTACATTAATACCTGTACACCAATGCCTTTACCCTGTACATCAACACCCATACACAAATACCTGTACCCTGTAGATCAATACCTGTACACCAATACCTTGTACCCTCTACATCAATACCTGTGCACCAATACTTGTACCCTGTACACCAATACCTGTAACCTGTACATCAATACCTGTACACCAATGCCGGTACGCTGTATATCAACACCTGTACACCAATACCTGTACCTTGTACATCAATACAAGTACACAAATAACTGTACTCTGTACTGCAATGACTGTATAACAATAGCTGTACCCTGTACATAAATACCTGTACCCTGTACATGAATACCTGTACATCATTACCTGTACCCCAATACCTGTAATGTGTCCTTCAATACCTGTATACAATACCTGTACCCTGTACATCAATACCTGCACCGTGTACATCAATACCTGTACCCTGTACATCAATACCTGTACACCAATACCTGTACCCTGTACATCAATACCAGTACACAAAAACCTGTACCCTGTACATCAATACGTGTACACCAATACCTGTACCCTGTACATCAATACTTGTTCACCAATGCCTGTACCCTGTGCATCAATACATGTACACAGATACCTGTATCCTGTACTTCAATACCCATACACCAATACCTGTGCCCTGCACATCAATACCTGTACACCAATACGTTGCACCCTGTACATCAATACATGTACGCCAATACCTGTACCCTTTACATCAATATCTGTACCCTGTACATCAATACCTGTACACCAATGCCTGCACCCTGTACATCAATACCAGTACAAAGATACCTGTAACCTATACTTCAATACCTGTATACCATTACCTGTACCCTGTACATCAGTACCTGCATCCTGAACATCAATACCTGTACATCAATACCTGTACGCCAATACCTGTACCCTGTACATCAACACCAGTACACAAATAGTTGCACATCAATACCTGTACACCAATGCCTGTATCTTGTACATCAATACATGTACACCAATACCTGTACTCTGTACATCAACACCCATACACCAATACCTGAGCCCTGTACATCAATACCTGTACACCAATACCTTGTACCCTGTACATCAATACCTATACGTCAATACCTGTACCCTTTACATCAATATCTGTACACCAATACCTGTACCCTGTACATCAATACCTGTACACCAATACCTGTACCCTGTACATCAACAGCCATACACCAATATCTGTACTCTGTACATCAATACCTGTACACCAATACCTTGTACCCTGTACATCAACACCTGTACATCATTACCTGTCCCATGTACATCAATAACCATAGTTAATACCTGTACTCTGTACATCAATGCCTGTACCCTGTTTATCAATACCTGTACATCAATAGTGTGTACCCTGTGCATCAATAACTGTACACCAATACCAGTTCCCTGTACATCAAAACCTGTACACCAATAGCTGTACCCTATACATCAAAACCTGTACACCAATACCTGTACCATGAACCTCAATACCAGTACACAACTACCTGTACCCTGTACATCAATACCTGTACACCAATGCCTGTATCCTGTACATCACCACCCATACACCAATACCTGTACCCTGTACATCAATACCTGTACACCAATACCTTGTACCTGTACATCAATACCTGTACACAAATGCCTGTACCCTGTACATCAATACCTGTACACCAATACCTTGTACCCTGTACATCAACACCTGTACGTCATTACCTGTCCCATGTACATCAATAACCATAGTTAATACCTGTACTCTGTACATCAATGCCTGTACCCTGTTTATCAATACCTGTACATCAATAGTGTGTACCCTGTGCATCAATAACTGTACACCAATACCAGTTCCCTGTACATCAAAACCTGTACACCAATAGCTGTACCCTATACATCAAAACCTGTACACCAATACCTGTACCATGAACCTCAATACCAGTACACAACTACCTGTACCCTGTACATCAATACCTGTACACCAATGCCTGTATCCTGTACATCACCACCCATACACCAATACCTGTACCCTGTACATCAATACCTGTACACCAATACCTTGTACCCTGTACATCAATACCTGTACACCAATGCCTGTATCCTGTACATCACCACCCATACACCAATACCTGTACCCTGTACATCAATACCTGTACACCAATACCTTGTACCTGTACATCAATACCTGTACACAAATGCCTGTACCCTGTACATCAATACCTGTACACCAATACCTTGTACCCTGTACATCAACACCTGTACATCATTACCTGTCCCATGTACATCAATGACCATAGTTAATACCTGTACTCTGTACATCAATGCCTGTACCCTGTTTATCAATACCTGTACATCAATAGTGTGTACCCTGTGCATCAATAACTGTACACCAATACCAGTTCCCTGTACATCAAAACCTGTACACCAATAGCTGTACCCTATACATCAAAACCTGTACACCAATACCTGTACCATGAACCTCAATACCAGTACACAACTACCTGTACCCTGTACATCAATACCTGTACACCAATGCCTGTATCCTGTACATCACCACCCATACACCAATACCTGTACCCTGTACATCAATACCTGTACACCAATACCTTGTACCCTGTACATCAATACCTGTACACAAATGCCTGTACCCTGTACATCAATACCTGTACATCAATAGCGTGTACCCCGTACATCAATAACTGTACACCAATACCAGTACCCTGTACATCAAAACCTGTACACCAACACCTGTACCCAGTACATCAATACCAGTACATCAATACCTGTACCCTGTACATCAATACCTGTACATGAATGCCTGTACCCTTTACATAATACATGTGCACCAATACCTGTACCCTGTACATCAAAACCCATAAACCAATACCTGCACCCTGTACATCAATACCTGTACACCAATACCGTGTACCCTGTACATCAATACCTGTACGCTAATAGCTGTTCCCTGTACACCAATACCTGTACCCTGTACATCAATATCTCTACACCAATGCCTGCACACTGTACATCAATACCAGTACACAGATACCTGTACCCTGTACTTCAATAGCTGTATACCAATACCTGTACGCTGTACATCAATACCTGTAGCCTGTATATCAATACCTCTACACCAATGCCTGCACCCTGTACATCAATACATGTACACCAATACCTGTATCCTGTACATCAATAACTGTACACCAATACCAGTACCTTGTACATCAAAACCTGTAAACCAATAGCTGTACCATGTACCTCAATACCAGTACACAAATACCTCGACCCTCTACATCAATACCTGTACACCAATTCCTTGTACCCTGTACATCAATACCTGTATGCAACTAGTGTTCCCTGTACATCAATACCTGTGCACCAATACTTGTACCCTGTACACCTATACCTGTACCCTGTACATCAACACCTGTACACCAATACCTGTACCCTGTACATCAATACCAGTACACAAATAACTGTACCCTGTACTTCAATGTCTATATAACAATACCTGTACACCAATACCTGTACCCAGTACATTAATACCAGCACATAATACCTGTACCCTGTACATCAATACCTGTACGCCAATACCTGCACTCTGTACATCAATACCTGTACAGCAATGCCTGTACCCTGTACATCAACACCTGTACACCAATACATGTACCCTGTAAATCAAAACCAGTACTCAAATAACTGTACCCTGTACTTCAATGCCTGTATAACAATACCTGTAGCCAGTACACAAATACCTGTACCCTGTACTTCAATACCTGTACATCAATACCTGTATCCTGTACATCAATACCTGTAGCATGTGTATCAATACCTGTACATCAATACCTGTACCCTGTACATCAAAACCTGTACCCTGTACATCAATACCTGTACACCAATACCTGTACCCTGTACATCAATACCAGTACACAAATAGTGCTAAGTGCTAAGGAACGCAAGCTCCAACAACTCATCGACACCAACACCCATCCAGGACCCTCCACCCCTACTTGTCCCTCCGTCCCCACCCCATCTTCCAATCCCAGCCCCGGCTGTGTATTCACTATACCCCCTGACCTTCCCCTCACCGACGCTGAACGTTCAGTGCTCAGCAAAGGACTTAGTTTCATACCCTTACGCCCTCATCTCAATGAATTTAGGGCTTGGCACAATGCTGAACTCTTCTTCCGCCACCTTCGTCTCCGTTCTCACTTCTTTGGGCAGGAGTCCTCTCCCCGTTCAACGAATCCTTTTACCCACATCCAATATTCTCCCTCCACCTGGACCCCTCCCTCCGGATTCTTACCTTCTCTTGATCTTTTCATTGAGAACTGTCGGCGTGACATTAGTCGTCTCAATGTCTCTGCTCCTCTCACCCATTCTTACCTGTCTCTCTCTGAACTTACTGCACTCCGTTCTCTCAGGTCCAACCCTAACATTGTCATCAAACCCGCTGACAAGGGTGGTGCTGTTGTTGTCTGGCGCACTGACCTCTACCTCGCGGAGGCTGAGCGTCAACTCGCAGACACTTCCTCCTACCTCTCCCTGGACCATGACCCCACCACTGAACATCAAGCCATTGTTTCCAGGACTGTCACTGACCTCATCTCCTCTGGAGATCTTCCTTCCACAGCTTCCAACCTGATAGTCGCCCAACCTCGGACGGCCCGCTTCTACCTCCTACCCAAAATCCACAAACAGAACTGTCCCGGCAGACCGATCGTGTCAGCCTGTTCCTGCCCCATGGAACTCATTTCTCGTTATCTTGACTCCCTTCTCTCTCCCCTTGTCCAGTCCCTTCCCACCTACATCCGTGATTCCTCTGACACCTTACACCTGTCAACAATTTCCAGTTCCCTGGCCCTAACCGCCTCCTCTTCACCATGGATGTCCAATCCCTCTACACCTCCATCCCCCACCGGGATGGTCTGAGGGCCCTTAGCTTCTTCCTCGAACAGAGGCCCCAACAATCCCCATCCACCACTACTCTCCTCCGTCTGGCTGAACTTGTTCTCACACTGAACAATTTCTCCTTTAACTCTTCTCACTGCCTCCAAATAAAAGGTGTGGCTATGGGTACCTGCATGGGCCCCAGCAATGCCTGTCTCTTTATGGGGTATGTGGAACATTCCTTGTTCCAGTCCTACTCCGGCCCCCTCCCACAACTCTTTCCCCGGTACATCAATGATTACTTCGGTGCTGCTTCATGCTCTCGTCGGGACCTGGAAAAATTTAGTAATTTTGCTTCCATCATTTTCACATGGTCCATCTCTGACACTTCCCTTCCTTGACCTCTCTGTCTCAATTTATGGTGATAGACTGTCCACCAATATCCATTACAAGCCTACCGACTCCCACAGCTACCTCGACTACAGCTCCTCACACCCCGCTTCCTGTAAGGACTCCATCCCATTCTCTCAGTTCCTTTGCCTCCGTCGCATCTGTTCTGATGATGCTACCTTCAAAAACAGTTCCTCTGACATGTCCTCCTTCTTCCTTAACCGAAGTTTTCCACCCACGGTGGTTGACAGGGCCCTCAACTGTGTCTGGCCCATCTCCCGCGCATCCGCCCTTACGCCTTCTCCTCCCTCCCAGAAACATGATAGGGTCCCCCTTGTCCTCACTTATCACCCCACCAGCCTCCGCATTCAAAGGATCATCCTCCGCCATTTCCGCCAACTCCAGCATGATGCCACCACCAAACACATCTTCCCTTCACCCCCCTGGCGGCATTCTGTAGGGATCGTTCCCTCCATGACACCCTGGTCCATGCCTCCATCACCCCTTACTCCTCAACCCCCACCTACGGCATCTCCCCATGCAAACGCAAAATATGCAACACCTGCCCCTTCACTTCCTCTCTCCTCATCATCCAAGGGCCCAAACACTCCTTTCAAGTGATGCAGCATTTCACTTGCATTTCTCCCAACTTAGCCTACGGCATTCGTTGCTCCCAATGCGGTTTCCTCTACATTGGAGAGACCAAACGCAGACTGGGTGACCGCTTTGCAGAACACCTTCGGTCTGTCCGCAAGCATTACCCAGACTTCCCTGTCGCTTGCCATTTTAACACTCCACCCTGCTCTCTTGCCCATGTTTGTCTTTGGCTTGCTGCATTGTTCCAGTGAAGCTCAACGCAAACTGGAGGAACAGCACCTCATCTTCCAACTAGGCACTTTACAGCCTTCCGGACTGAATATTGAGTTCAACAACTTTAGATCTTGAACTCCCTCCTCCATCCCCACTCCCTTCCTGTTTCTTCCCCCTCCCTTTTGTTTTTTCCAATAATTTATATAGATTTTTCTTTTCCCACTTATTTCCATTATTTTTAAATGTATTCCACCCATCGCTTATTTCACCTGACCCCCACTGGAGCTACCTTGCTTGTCCTGCTCTCCACTTTCAATTAGCACATTCTTTTAGATAATATCACCACCTTCAACACCTCTTTGTTCTTTTGTCTGTGACATCTTTTGGTTATCTCCTCCTATCACTGTTTGCTTGTCCCAACAACTCCCCCCACTGCCTTCAACACCACCCCCCACCTTAAACCAGCTTATATTTCACCCCTTTCCTATTTCTATTTAGTTCTGTTGAAGGGTCATGAGGACTCGAAACGTCAACTTTGCTCTTCTCTGCCGATGCCGCCAGACCTGTTGGGTTTTTCCAGGTATTTCTGTTTTTGTTTTGGATTTCCAGCATTTGCAGTTTTTTGTTTTTATCCAGTACACAAATACCTGTACCCTGTATATCAATACCTGTACATCAATACCTTTCCCCTGTACATCAACACCCATACACCAATACCTGTGCCCTGTACATCAATATCTGTACACCAATGCCTTGTACCCTGTACATCAATACCTGTACGCCAATACCTGTAACCTTTACATCAATGTCTGTACACCAATACCTGTTCCCTGTACACCAATACCTGTCCCCTATACATCAATACCTGTACACCAATACCTGTTTCCTGTGCACCAATACCTGTACCCTGTACATCAATACCTGTACACCGATACCTGTACCCTGTACATCTATACCTGTACGGCATTACCTGTACCCTTTACATCAATAACTGTACTTCAATACCTGTTCCCTGTACATCAATACCTGTGCCCTGTACATCAATACCTGTACATCAATACCGGCACCCTGTTCATCAGCACCCATACACCAATGCCTGTACCCTGTTCATCAATACCTGTACACCAATACCTGCACTCTGTACATCAATACCTGTACACCAATGCCTGTACCCTGTACACCAATGCCAGTACACCAATACCTGTACCCTGTACATGAATACCAGTACACAAATAACTGCCCTGTACTTCAATACCTGTACATCAATACCCCTCCAGCAATACCTGTAACGTGTCCTTCCATACCTGTATACCAATACGTGTATCCTGTACATCAATACCTGCAGCCTGTGCATCAATACCTGTACATCAATGCCTGTACACGGTACATCAAATCCTGCATACTGTACATCAATACCTGCACACCAATACCTGTACCCTGTACATCAATACCTGTACACCAATGCCTGGAACCTGTACATCAATACCTGTACACCAATGCCTGTAACCTGTACATCAATACCTGTACACCACTACCTTGTACCCTGTACATCAATACCTGTACGCAAATACCTGTGCCCTGTACATCAATACCTGTACACCAATACCTTGTAACCTGTACATCAATACCTGTCCCCTGTACATCAATACCTGTACACCAATACCTGTACCCAGTACATCAACACCCGTACACCAATATCTGTACCCTGTACATCAATACCTGTACACCAATACCTTGTACCCTGTACATCAATACCTGTACGCCATTACCTGTACCCTGTACAACAATAACTGTACTTCAGTACCTGTACCCTGTAAATCAATAACTGTACCCTGTGCATCAATACCTGTACATTAATACCGGTACCCTGTTCATCAGCACCCATATACCAATGCCTGTACCCTGTTCATCAATACCTGTACACCAATAGCGTGTACCCTGTACATCAATAGCTGTACACCAATGCCTGTACCCTGTACATCAACACCAGTACACCAATACCTGTCCCCTGTACATCAATACCTGTACACAAATACCTGTTCCCTGTACACCAATACCTGTACCCTGTAAATCAATACCTGTACACCAATACCTGTACCCTGTACATCAACACCCATACACCAATATCTGTACCTTGTACATCAATACCTGTACACCAATACCTGTACCCTGTACATCAAAAGCTGTACACCAATACCTGTACCCTGTACACTAATACCTGTACCCTGTGCATCAATACCTGTACACCAATACTTTGTACCCTGTACATCAATACCTGTATGCCAAATCTGCACCCTGTACATCAATACCTGTACACCAATACCTTTTCCCTGTACACCAATACGTGTACCCTGCACTTCAACGCCTGTATACCAATACCTGTACTTCATAAATCAATACATGTAGCCTGTATATCAATACCTGTACATCAATACCTGTACCCTGTACATCAATTCATGTAAACCAATACCTGCACCCTGTACACCAATACCTGTAACCTGTACATCAACACCTGTACAGTGATTCCTGCAGCCTGTTCATCAATGCCTGTACACCGATAGCTGTACCCTGTACCCCCATACTTGTACACCAATACCTGTACCCTGTACATCAATATCTGTAACTTGTCCTTCAATACCTGTCTCCCAATACCTGTACCCTGTACATCAATATCTGTAGCCTGTGCATCAATACCTGTACATCAATACCTGTACCCTGTTCATCAAAACCTGTACACCAATACCTGTACCCAGTACACCAATAGCTGTACCCTGTGCATCAATACCTGTACACAAATACCTGTACCCTGTACATCAATACCCGTACACCAATGCCTGTACCCTGTACATCAATACATGTACAACAATACCTCTACCCTGTACATCAATACCTGTACATCAATACTTGTACCCTGTACATCAATACCTGTACCTTTACATCAATACCTGTACACCAATACCTGTACCCTGTACTTCAATACCTGTATACCAATACATGTACCCTGTACATCAGTACCTGTATCCTGTACATCAATACATGTATATCAACACCTGTACACCAATACCTGTGCCCTGTACTTGAACACCTGCATACCAATACCTGTACTTCATAAATCAATACCTGTAGCCTGTGTATCAATACCCGTACATCAATAACTGTACCCTGTACATCAATTCCTGTAAACCAATACCTGCACCCTGCTCACCAATACCTGTACCCTGTACATCAACACCTGTACACTGATTCCTGCACCCTGTTCATCAATGCCTGTATACCGAGAGCTGTACCCTGTACCCCCACACCTGTACACCAATACCTGTACCCTGTACATCAATACCAGTAAACAAATACCTGTACCCTGCACATCAATACCTGTACACCAATGCCTGTACCCTGCACATCAATTCCTGTACACCAATACCTGTACCCTGTACACCAATACCTGTACCCTGTACATCAACCCCTGTACACCGATACCTGCACCCTGTTCATCAATGCCTGTACCCCAATAACTGTACCCTGTATCCCCACACCTGTACACCAATACCTGTACCCTGTACATCAATATCTGTACACCAATACCTGTACCCTGTACCTCAATACCTGTATGCCAAAACCTCTATCCTGTACATCAATACCTGTACCTTGTACATCAATACCTGTACACCAATACCTGTATGCCATTACCTGTACCCTGTATTTCAATACCTGTATACCAATACCTGTACCATGCACACCAGTGCCTGTACCCTGCACATCAATACCTGTACCCCCATAGCTGTACTCTCCACATCAACACCTCTACATCAACACCCACATATCAATGCCTGCACATCAACACCTGCACATCAATGCCTGCAAATCAAAGCTGTACATCAACACCTGTACATCAATACCTGTAGAACAACACCTGTACATCAATACCTGCATATCAACACCTGTACATCAACAGCTGTACATCAGCATAAATACGTGTAAATCAACACCTGTATATCAACATCTGTGCATCAACACCTCCACATAAACACCTCTACACCAACACCTATACATCAACAACTGTCTATCAACAGCTGTACATCAACATCTGTACACCAATACCTGTGGATCAATATTTATACATCAATACCTGTACATCAATAGCTGTGCATCCGCACTTGTAAATCAATAACCGTATATCAATATCTGTATACTAACATCTGCACATCTACATCAGTACATCTACATCAGTACATCAACATCTGTATATCAACAACTGCACAATAAAATCTGCCCATCAACACGTACACTAACAGCTGTGCATCAACATTTGTACATCAATAACTGTACATCAATAACTGCTCACTAACATCTGCACATCAATATCAGTACACTAGCACCTGTACATCAACATCTATACATTAAAATCTGCCCATCACCTGCACATAAATACCTGTACATCAACACCTGTACATCAACACCTGTACATATATACCTGTACATCAACACCTATACATCAACAGCTGTACATCAACATCTGTGCATCAACACTTCCACATCAACACCTCTACATCAACACCTATACATCAACAGCTGTACATCAACGTCTGTACATCAACATCTGCACATCATCATCAGTACATCGACATCTGAACATCAACATCTCTACATCAACATCTGTGCATCAGCATCTGTACATCGAAATCTGTACATCGACATCGGAATATTAACACCTCTACATCAACATCTGTACATCAATACCTGTACATTAACACCCATATATCAATACCTGTACATTGACATCTGTACTTCAACATCTGTGTATCAACACATGCACATCAACATCTGTACAACATCTGTACATCAATAGCTGTACATCAACACCTGTATTTCAAAACCTGTACCCCAACACCTATCAATCCACTCCTTCACCCCAACACCTGTACCCCCAACACCTGCACATCAACACCCATGTATCAACACCTGTACATTAACATCTGTACCCAATACCTGTATATCAAACCTTGTACTCCAACACCTGTGCGAGCAACATCTGTTGTCAGTCTCTGCCTCATCCCATTGAAGTCAGTCTGACCTAAATCTAGAACCTTAGTCATTATTTTGCATTTCTCCATTTCAAACATTACATTGAATTTGATCATGTTATAATCACTTCAGATAAACGTTCACACACAGTTTGTCTGCTAACTACACCTGCCTCGTAGCTAATTATTCAATCTAATCTGGTCTGCCTCCTTTTTGGTTCTAGGAAAATTGTTCAAGAAAGCTATTGTGGACACACTCAAACTCTGTAGGGTTATAGTCATACAGCCATTAGAGCACAGAAAGTAATCCAGTCAATCCCATTTCCCTTGCTCTATCCCCATAGTCCTGGAACTTCATTTCCCGCAAGTGCCCATCCAATTTCCTTTTAAAATTATTCATCATCTTTGCTTCTACCAGCCTATTAGGCAGCAAGTTCAAGAGCATTAACACTCATCGGGTATAAAACTGTTCCTCAAATCTCCTCTGTAACTTTAGCTTAAAACCTTAAATCCGTGTGTGTGGTCCTTGCGCTATCAACTTTACTTTGTCCACCTTATCTAAACCTGGCATAACCTAATACATCTTTATCAGCTCTCCCCTCAATAACCTGTCATAACCTAATACATCTTTATCAGCTCTTCCCTCAATAACCTGCACATAAACTTATATACCTCTCCCTCCTACAGCTGCTCGATCTCTCCCTCCTACTGCTGCTCGATCTCATCCTCCTACTGCTGCTCGATCTCTCCCTCCTAGTGCTGCTCGATATCTTCCTCCTACTGCTGGTCGATCTCACCCTCCTACTGTATAGAACATTGGTTAGGCCACACTTTGAATGTTGCGTGCAATTCTGGTCGCCACATTACCAGAAGGATATGGACGCGTTGGAGAGGGTGAAGAGGAAGTTTACCAGGATGATGCCTGGCATGGAGGATATTAGCTATAGGGAGAGGTTGGAGAAACACGGATTGTTCTCACTAGAGCGACGGACATTGAGGGGTGATTGATAGAACTTCACAACATTATGAGTAGCATGGACAGAGTAGATAGTCAGAAGCTTTTTCCCAGGGTGGAAAAGTCAATTACTAGGGGACATGGATTTAAGGTGAGAGGAGAAAACTATAGAGGAGATGTGCGGATCAAGTTTATTACGCAGAGGGTAGTGAGTGTCTGGAATTCGCTGCCAGAGGAGGTGGTGGAAGCAGGTACAAGAATGGTGTTTAAGAGGCAGCTTGACAAATACATGAATAGGATGGGAATAGAGGGATAAGGACCCCGGGAGTGCAAAATGCTTTACTTGAAGGGCAATATGATCTGCGCAGGTATGGAGGGCCGAAGGGCCTGTTCCTGTGCTGTACTTTTCTTTGTTCTTTGTACTGCTCCTCGATTCCTCCCTCCTACTGCTGCTCGATCTCTCCCTCCTACTGCTGCTCGATCTCTCCCTCCTACTGCTGCTCGATCTCTCCCTCCTCCTGCTGTTCGATCTCTCCCTCCTACTGCTGTCCGATATCTCCCTCCTACTGCTGCTCGATCTCTCCCTCCTACTGCTGCTCGATCTCTCCCTCCTACTGCTGCTCGATATCTCCCTCCTACTGCTGTTCGATCTCTCCCTCCTCCTGCTGTTCGATCTCTCCCTCCTACTGCTGTCCGATATCTCCCTCCTACTGCTGCTCGATCTCTCCCTCCTACTGCTGTTCGATCTCTCCCTCCTACTGCTGTCCGATCTCTCCCTCCTACTGCTGCTCGATCTCTCCCTCCTACTGCTGCTCGATCTCTCCCTCCTACTGCTGCTCGATCTCTCCCTCCTACTGCTGCTCGATATCTCCCTCCTCCTGCTGCTCGATCTCTCCCTCCTACTGCTGCTCGATCTCACCCTCCTACTGCTGCTCGATCTCTCCCACCTACTGCTGCTCGATCTCACCCTCCTACTGCTGCTCGATATCTCCCTCCTACTGCTGCTCGATATCTCCCTCTTACTGCTACTCGATCATCCCTCCTACTGCTGCTCGATCTCTCCCTCCTACTGCTGCTCGATCTCACCCTCCTACTGCTACTCGATATCTCCCTCCTACTGCTGCTCGATATCTCCCTCTTACTGCTACTCGATCATCCCTCCTACTGCTGCTCGATATCTCCCTCCTACTGCTGCTCGATATCTCCCTCCTTTTGCTGCTCGATATCTCCCTCCTACTGCTGCTTGATATCTCCCTCTTACTGCTGCTCGATATCTCCCACCTACTGCTGGTTCATATCTCCCTCCTACTGCTGCTCGATATGTCCCTACTACAATCAGAGGCTCTTTTGCAAATCTGTCATCTTTTCCTAGGGCCGTGATCTCTTTCTCATCCACTTTCAAACCTCACACTGTGTTTTCTGTGTTATGATCCCAGCTGTTGTTACCACCAGTCAGATCCCAAGGTGGAACCTGGCTTGATACATGCTAACTTTTATTTTTTTGTTTGGAAGTGCTACTGAACAGAGTCACAGGAGTCTGCTGATGAACTTTTAACAAAAGAATAAACATTTATTAAACAAGAAAAGTAAACTATATTGCACTAGATAAAAAGGTTGAAAAGGTTTCAGTAAAAATTAATGAATCAATTTACACTACTCCTTCAACCCAACTATACCTTTCAGAGATACATACAAATGCATAAAAGATAATTTTATTTACAATATCTAGCTTAAATTCTAATATCCACGGTTAGGATGCAATGCATGTAAGCTAATGGGCCAAACTGTGGTCAGCTATACCACACTCCAAAAATTGAGTGCCACCCAAAACAGGCACTATGGATTTCACATCAACCCTGCCCTTCCCCCCAGATGCCATGTTACACCACGAGCCAATCAGTCTCACTGAAACTCTGTATTTCTCATGTGAGTTTCCAATCTCTATGCTCAAAACTCACCTTGGAATTCTCTCCCAAACAATGCTTTCTCTCAGGCATCTTCAACAAGGGTCACCTCTAGGGTTTCTAGCACTTCTTCTGATGTTTATTCCCCTGGATCTCTTGTTTCCTTCAAGCATCACCGTCCACATTCACTCTCTCAGGTAGTCAGCCATGCCAATCAGAATAGCACTGCTCCAAGGTATCACCAAACTTCGGCTGTCTCCTCAGATCTTCTGGCATCTCTCAAGCCCACCACATTCCAAGTCTGCTCTGTCTCTTTAATTACAGTTTATTCACTCTTAACTTCACTTAACAGGAAGTGTTTCAGATTCCTGTCCTTATCCTTAACTTGACGGTCTTCTTGGGACCTCCTTCTGTCCCACTCCCTAGTTTGGTGACCCTCTTTCTTTGTCCTGGGACCTGCTGCCTGCAGCTCCCATGTGCAGCTTCAATTGCCTTATCATGTTCCATATCTAATTTCATTTGAGCCTTTTCCATAGACAGCTTATTTCACTGGATATTCCATCTGTGCTGATAAAATGGTTTACTCTGGCTATGTTACACAGATTCACCACTCACTTTAGTGATTTTAACATGTTATTGTCTCCGAGCCTGATGTAAGTGGAACTTCCATATTCCTTAACCTTACTTCGGTCTTTCATATTTAGTAAATGCAGGTAACATTTTAGCCAATCCACTCCAAATACTGTGGATATCCACCCACTGTCCAACACTGCACAATTGAATGAATCCGCAACTAGAACACTTATTACTGGACTAAAGCTCCTTCTGACCAGTACAATTCCCTCTGATCAGTATCATCATCTTCCCCTTCTGAACCTTCCTTTGTCATGTGTCATTTCAAAACCCCTGTTATTCCGTTTCAGACAGTTCATCGCATAATGATGTTTCGGGTTCACCTAAAATACCTTTTTACTATTCCTCGCTTTTTCCTGGGTTTCATTTTCCTGCCATAATAACCCAATTCCTCTCGTCTGTTGGAGCTACCAAAAGGGTCTCTGTCCTTATACCTTACGTTTGTGTTTTTTTTTCATATTGATGCTTGCATCCCATATCTAAACAGTCACGAAATGCTGCCAGCATTGAATCCTCCATCTTTTCTGTTACTGGTAAATGTTCCATTGGTACCAGGAAAGTGGCTGGAAATGAATGTTTCCCAGAATTATTTTTTAAGGCTTCAGACATCTGTTCCAAAAGCAGATCTCTTTCTGAGAATCTTAGTCCAGTCAAGACCAAGTGCCTATCCATTTTCGGTCAATCTGCTTGTTTGCAATTTAGCATTTTACATATATTTAATGTTTGTATGTTTTAAGTTTCTAAAAGGCTTGGGCAGCGCTAATCAAGTAAATCAAGCCCTCTGCTGGAGAGCAGGTGGGATCAGCAAATTAAGGAACTGGCCTAACCTGGTTCTGTAACTGCCAGATAAGAGATTCATCTGAATCTCAGAAGTATAAATAAGAGAAGTTAAATGCCCTGTCAGAGAGTGCACTGTTACACAGTGGAATTACTGTGAGTTTTGTGAGAAGGGAGTTGGGGTGTTTGGGGAGTTCAGGGAGTTTGGGAGAGGGGGGGAGAGGAAGGGAGGGAGGTGCTCTTTTCTTTTTCATTCTCAATCTTTCTCAGCCTGCAGGAATTGAAAAGCTGCACGAGAGGACTAAGTTTTGAAAACACCGAAGAGTGACATCAGAGGAGGAATACAAATTCATTGCTGGGTGAGAAACTGCTGTTAAGGAGGGTCATCAAGCAGTTGAAAATTAGAAAAACACATTCTTTTTAAAAGAAGGAGCTACTTAGATTTCAGTAAAAACACAAGCAATAGGGAAGCAAAGTTAAGACAAGGCCAGGTAAAATAAAGTAGTATAAGTAAACCAAAGTAAAATTAAGTTAACATAAGGGAAGAAAATTGAAGCAATGGCAGGGCAGCTTGGTGCGTAGAATGTGTGTCCTGTAATATGTGGGAAGTTGTGGACGCTACTGGCGCCCTTGGTGACCACATGTGCAGGAAGTGTCACCAGCTGCAGAACCTTGAGCTCGGATTTCAGAGCTTGAGCAGCAGCTGGAGTCACTATGGCACAACTGTGAGGCTGAGAGCTACGTGGATAGCACATTCAGAGAGGTGGTCACATTGCAGCTTAGGAGCTTGGAGGCAGAAAGGGAATGGATGACCACCAGGCAGTCCAAGAGAACTAGGTAGGTAGTGCAGGAGTCCCCAGGTGTCCTACTCACCAATTGGTTTTCCATTTGGTGAGGGCACTGGTTCCTCGGAGGAGTGCAGTCAGAGCCAGGTCTGTGGCACCACAGGCAGCTCTGCTGTACAGGCGGGGAGGAAGAAGAGGGGAAGAGCAGTAGTGATAAGAGATTTGTTGGTTCTGGCAACACACAAGCGTGTCTGTGGCAGTAGGCGTGACTCCAGGATGGTATGTTGCCTTCCTGGTGCCAGGGTCAAGGGTGTCACAGAGCTGCAGCGGGACATTCTTCTGGAGGAGGGTGATCAGCCAGAGGTTGTGGTCCACATTGGTACCAATGGCTTAGGTAGGAAAGGGGATGAGGTCCTGAAAGCAAACTTTAGGCAGCTAGGAAGGAGATTGAAAAGCAGGACCTCTAAAACAGTAATCTCAGAATTACTCCCAGTCCCACGTGCAAGTGGGTATGGAAACAGGACCACAGAGTGATTGAACACATGGCTGTAAAACTGGTGTAGGAGAGAGGGCATCAGATTTCTCAGGCATTGGGATTGATTCTGGGGAAGGTGGGACCTGTACAAGCTGGACAATCTACACCTGAACAAGACTGGAATTAGTATCCTCACAGGGCGATTTGCTAGTGCTGTTGGAGGTGGTTGAAACTAGATTACCAGGAGGCTGGGAACCTGAGGGCAAATTCAGAGCAGGGAACAGGAGATGGAGAATTGGTGAGTCTCTCTGAAAGACAGAAGAAGCACAGATTAAAAAGTGTACAGCATAGGAATTTGGCTGCGTTAAAAGGTGTATATGTAAATACAAGGAGTATTGCAAATAAAGTCGATGAGCTGAGGACACAGCTAGATACACGGCAGCATGATATCATCGCTATAATGGAAATGTGACTTAAAGAGGGGCAAAAATGGCAGGTCAACATCCCTGGATATAGAGTTTTCAGGCAGGATAGAGAGGGGGATAGAAAAAGGTGGGGGTGTATCATTATTGGTTAAAGAATCAATTACAGCTGTGAGGAGGGGTGATTTGCTAAATGAAGCTCAAATGAGGCCATATGGGATGGAGCTCAGCAATAAAAAAGGGGCAGCCACATTGCTAGGAGTGTACTATAGACCCCCAAATAGTGAAAGGGAGTTAGAAGAGCAAACGTGCAGGCAAATTTCTGAGTGTATTAACAGTAGGACAGCAATAGTTGGAGGCTTCAACTACCCTAATTTCAATTGGGATACGAACAGTGTGAAGGACACAGAGGGCACAAAATTCTTGAACTGCATTCAAGAGAACTTTTTCAGCCAGCACATAACAAGCCCAACGAGAAGGGGGGTGCTCAATTCTAGATTTAATCTTAGGGAATGAAGCTGGGCAAGCGGAGGAAGTAGCAGTGGGGAATCAGTTTGGAGACAGTGACCATAATACAGTTAGATTTAGCATCATTATGGAAAAGGACAAAGATAGAACAGGAGTAAAAGCTCTAAATTGGGGGAAGACAAATTTTACAAAGCTGAGGGGTGAACTGGTGTAAGTGGAGTGGATACAGCTACTAGGAGGGAAAACAAGTGTCAAATCAGTGGGAGGTATTCAAAAACGAGATTCTAGGGGCACAGTGTAGACATGGTCCCACAAAGGAAAAGGGTGGTAGTGCCAAATTCAGAACCCCCTGGCTGTCCAGAAGCATACAGGGTAAGATAAAGCAGAAAAAGAGAGTTTATAACAGTTACAAAAAGCTTAATACTTTCGAAAGCATAGAGGAATATAGAAAGTTCAGGGGTGAAATAGAAAAGGAAACTAGGAAAGCAAGGAGAGGATATGAAAAAATATTGGCAAGGTAAAATCAAAGAAAACCCAAAGATGTTTTACCAGTACATTAAGAGCAGGAGAATAACTAAGGAAAGGGTAGGGCCTATCAGAGATGTACATGGTAACTTGTGCTCTGATGCTGAAGATGTGGGCAGGGTTCTCAATGAACACTTTGTCCCTGTCTTCACTAAGGAGAGGGATGATGTAGACATTCTAGTTAAGGAGGAGGAGTGTGAAATATTAGATGCAATAAACATAATGAGAGAGGAAGTACTGGAGGGACTGGCATCCTTGAAGGTGGATAAATCACCAGGGCCGGATGGATTGTATCCCAGGTCGTTAAAAGGATCCAGGGAGGAAATAGCGAATGCTCTGAGGATCATTTTCCAATCTTCACTAGATACAGGCGAGGTACCAGAGGATTGGAGGTCTGCAAACCTCGTACCATCATTTAAAAAGGGCACGAGGGATAGGCCAGAAAATTATGGCTGGTCAGTCTGACTTCAGTGGTGGGAAAATGATTGGAATCAATTCTGAGAGACAGGATAAACTGTCACTTAGAAAGGCACAGATGGATCAGGGATAGTCAGCATGGATTTGTTAGGGGAAGGTGGTGTCTTACTAACTTAATAGAATTTTTTGAGAAAGTTACAAGGAGGATTGATGAGGGTAGTGCAGTGGATGTTGCCTACATGGATTTCGGTAAGGTATTTGACAAGGTAGACTGGTCAGAAAAGCAAGATCCCATGGGATACAGGGGAAGGTGGCGAGTTGGATCCAAAATTGGCTCATTGATAGGAAACAAAGGGTAATGGTTGATGGATGTTTTTGCGAGTGGAAACCTGTTTCCATTGGTGTTCCACAGGGCTCAGTGTTGGGGCGCTTGTTTTTTTTGTTGAATATATTAATAATTTGGACTTAAATGTGGGAGGCATGGTTGGGAACTTTGTAGATGACACAGAAATTGGCTGCGTAGTTGATAGTGAAAAGGATAGCTGTTGTCCTTAGAGTGATATCAATGGTTTGATTGAACGGATGGAAAAGTGGCAAATGGAATTCAATCCAGAGAAGTGTCAGATAACGCATTTGGGGAGGGCAAACAAAGCAAGGGAATACTCAATAAATGGGAGGATATTGAAAGGGGTTGAGGAAGTGAGGGACCTTACAGTGAATGTCCACAGGTCCCTGAAAGTAGCAGGGCAGGTGGATAAAGAAAGCATATTGAATATAAAAGCAGGGATGTAATGCTGGAACTGTATAAAATGCTGGTTAGACTACGGCTGGAATTTTGTGTACAGTCCTGGTCACCACTTTACAGGAAGGACATAATAGTTCTGGAGAGGAGATTTACAAGAATGTTACCCAGGCTGGAAAATTGCAGCTATAAAGAAAGATTGGAAAGGTTAGGGTTGTTTTCCTTAGAGCAGAGGAGGATGAGGGGTGACCTGATTGAGGTGTACAAGATTATGAGGGCCCTAGATAGGATAGACAGGAAAGAACCATTTCTCATAGCTGAGGGGTCAATTACCAGGGGGCATAGATTTAAGGTGATTGGTAGAGGGTTAGGGGGGCATCAGGAAAAGCTTTTTCACCCAGATGGTGTTGGGCATCTGGAATTCACTGCCTAAATCGGTGGTTGAGGCTCAAATGTTCAACTCATTTAAACGGTACCTGGATATGCATCTGAAGTGCTGTAGCCTGCAAGGCTACGACCAGGGGCTGGAAAGTGAGGTTAAAAATTATTTTTCCCTTCTATGACTGGCATAGGCATGATGAGCTGAATGGCCTCTTTCTGCTCCAACTTTTCTTTGGTTCTGTCTCAGTTCCAGGACATCACTGCAGGAGTTCCTCAGGATAGTGTCCTAGACCATCATCAGCTGCTTCATCAATGACTTTCCTTCCGTCATAATCTCAGAAGTGGGGATGTTCACCGATGATTGAACAATGTTCAGCACCATTCGCGACTCCTCAGATACTGAAGCAGTCCATGTCCAAATGCAGCAAGACCTGGATAATATCTAGGTTTGGGCTGACAAGTGGCAAGTAACATTCGCACCACACAAGTGCCAGGTAATGACCATCTCCAACAAGAGAGAATCTAACCATCGCCCCTTGATGTTCAATGGCATTACCATCGCTGAATCCTCTACTATCAACATCCTGGGGGTTACCATTGACCAGAAACTGAACTGGACTAGACATATAAATACTGTGGCTACAAGAGCAGGTCAGAGGCTGGAAATCCTGTGGTGAGTAACTCACCTCCTGGCCCCCCAAAGCCTGTCCACCATCTACAAGGCACAAGTCAGGTGTGTGATGGAATACTCCCCACTTGCCTGGATGAGTGCAGCAGCTCCAGCAACAAGAAGCTTGACACCATCCAGGACAAAGCAGCTGACTTGATTGGCACCACATCCACAAACATTCACTCCCTCCACCATGTGTACCATCTACAAGATGCACTGCAGGAACTCACCAGGGCTCCTTAAACAGCACCTTCCAACCCACAAACGCTATCATCTAGAAGGACAAGAGCAGCAGATAGATGAGAACACCACCACCTGGAAGTTCCCCTCCAAGCCATTCACCATCCTGACTTGGAAATGTATCGCCATACCTTCACTGTCACTGGGTCAAAATCCTGTAACTCCCTTCCTAACAGCACTGTGAGTGCATCTGCACCACATGGACTGCAGCGGTTCAGGAAGGCAGCTCACCACCACCTTCTTAAGAACAATTAGAGATGGGCAATAAATGCTGTCTTAGCCAGAGAAGCCCACATCCCATGAACGAATAAAAAAAATCTCTAAGGTTTGTACACTCTGTCCCTTCCTGCCACTATCTGATCGTCACTTCCCTTATTGCTACCTTGCTCTTTGCCTTGTCTTCTCTACTTAATTTAGCACATCTTTCCAATCCTTATCCCTCATCCCCACTATTTAGATTAAAACCCTCTCTACTACCTTTTTTATACAACTCACTAGAACGCTGGTCCCAGCACGGTTCAGGTGAAGACCATCCTGACAGTACAGCTTGCATTTTCTGCAGTGCTGGTGCCGGTACCCAACAAATCAAAGCCCATTTCTCCCACATGAATTTTTGAGCCACGTGTTTAACTGTCTAATCTTATTTGCCCTATGCCAATTTGTTCATGGTTCAGGTAATAATCCAGAGATTATTCCATTTGTGATTCTGTTCATACTCCCTCAGTAGAACCTCTTCCCTAGATCTACCTAAGTCATTGGTACCTACATGGGCCACAACCACCAGATCTTCCCCCTCCCACTGCAAGTTCCCCTCCAGCCCAGAGCACATGTCCCAAACCCTGGCACTGGGCAGCAACACAGCCTTCTGGGCTCTCGCTTTCAGCAGCAGAGAGAACTGCTAGCCCCTACGACCACTACATTCCTATTAACTCCCCCAACTTCAATGTCTTCCTATGCCATGGTGCCATGGTCAGTTTCCTCATCCATGCTGGAGCCCCCACTATCATCCATACAGGTGGCAAGAATCTTGAACGTGTTGGACAATTGCAGAGGCTGATGCTCCTCCACTTGTGCATTCTGGGCCCCATACCTGCCTCACCCACAGTCACACCCTCCTGTCCCTGACCATGGATCAAATCATAAGATCCTATCCTAAGGGGTGTGCCTGCTCCCTGGTACAAACTGTTCAGGTTAACTCTCCCTCTCCCTCAGGTGTCGCAGTATTTGCAGTTCAGCCTTCAGCTCATAAACTCTGAGCCGAAGTTCCTGCAGCTGCAGACATTTTCAGCAGACGTGTTTGCCCTGGATCACATTGGTATCCAGGGTACCCACATTCTGTAGTCGCAACACATCACCTGCCCTGTCATCTTTATATGTGATAATTAATGTTCTTTTACTTAATTAAGTTATAATTAATGAATTCTACTATTCCTAATAGGTTATATTGCTAGTAAACTTCAGTAATAAAAATAAAAAGCTTACAATTGCTAATAAATTATCTGAGTTTTCAAGGATAAATGAGCATCATAGCAAAATACTCACCAACCAATAACTTAACTGTTTCCTTGTGATGTCACTTTATTTTTTTCTGAATGTGCTAGTATCACAGACTGAACCCGTGCCCCCGCTAGCTGACCTCTTCCCTCTCGCACTGTTTTTGAACTCTGACCTCTCCCCTCTCATGCTGTTTGGAACTCTCATATGAATAAAGAGTAGGAGGAGGCCATTTAGCCCCTCGAGCCTGCTCCGCCATTCAATAAGATCATGACTGATCTGATAGTAACCTGAAATCTGCATCCACCTACTGCCGATAACCTATCACCCCATCACCCCCTTACTTACCAAGAATCTATCCACTTCTGCCTTCAAAATATTCAACTATCTGCTTTCATCACCTTTTCAGGAAGAGAGCCCAAAGGCTCATGAACTCTCTGAGAGAAAAAATTTCTCTTCATCTGTTTTAAATGGGCGACCCCTTATTTTTAAACAGTAACCCGTCATAGGTTCCCCCACAAGAGGAAACATCCTCTCCACATCCACCCTATCAAGACCCCTCAGGGTAAACTAGGGATGGGCAATAAATGCTGGCCCAGCCAGCGAAGCCCACATCCCATGAATGAATCAAAAAATATGTTTCAATCAAGTTGCCTCTTACTCTTCTAAACTCCAGCAGATACAAGCCTAATGTGTCCAACCTTTCCAATTCCAGGTATTATTCTGGTAAACCTTCTCTGAACTGCTTCCTCTTGGACCTCTCCCCTCTTCCGCTGTTTTTGAATAAAGGTTACTTTCGTTTAGTGGAGCAGATACGCTAGAACAGTATAAAACATCAGTTGGGCCACAGCAAGAGTATTGCGTCCACCTCTGGTCAGCACACTGCTATTTTCTTTCTTTCCCTTTCCTATGTAGGATTGTCCAATTTCTTTTGCTTTCATTGTCCATAAATCCCAGGTTCCGGTTATATACATGATTAGGTTTAGTTATCTGATTTTGGTTTAAGGTAGGTTATGATTTAAATTAGGATCGAGGGCTCAGGTTCAAACTCAAAATAGGGTTTAGGTACTTGTTAGGATTAGTGATTAGAGGTTAGAGGGTTCAGTTTACAATTAGAGTTAGGATTAGGTTTGAACTTTGGCTAAAAGTATTTCACCTTTCAAACCGAAAACATTAATCATTCAATAATAAAATTCTATATAATATTTGGCACCATTTCTATGGTAGAAATTGAATACTCAGATACATGCATAGAATTGATTTTGAGTTTATAGATTTTTTTTCTCTATGATTCATGTTCATTAAGAGTGAGGTAATTTGAGACATTTGTTTTATTAAGGATCGGAACTGCTTGGACGAAAATCCTGACTGCATCGTCTCCTCTTTTACCTTCCTCCAGAAAGACACGAGACAGAACATTGCTTCTGCAGTAAAATCAAACCAGCTGATAGAAGATGAAAAGGGTATGAGCATTAACAGCAATAGAAAGAGCCCCAACAGTGGAGAGACTCTGCACTGTTCATCAGCGGGCCATACACGTGATGTTTGCACACCGTACCACAATCTTTCTGGGCTGACTCAGTATGCCACTGTGCTGCACTCTAAAGACCAGAAAGTTCCACCCACACTTTTCCTCAGATCAGATTCCACTCAACCACTTTTGCATGAATTAACACCAAGTCCCAAACCAAATGACAACCCATGGTTTACAATTTCTGCAGCAAATGATGGTGAACTGTCGGAGGACATTTCGCTGTCAGATATTATAGTTGGAGAGGAGGAAATATGGAAAACTTTTCCACTTTTATATGGGGACTAGTGTCTGAACACAAAGGTGATTAAATGGTGACACAATTGTGATTCATTGATGACTAAATAATGTCTAAATGGTGATTCCTTGATGATGCACTGATGCTACAAAGATAGCACAATTCTAGAACCATAAAATGGCTACAGTTCAGACATGATGGGCTGAGTGGCCTCCTTCTGTGTGACTCCCTAAGAGCTACTCACCTAGTCCCACTCCTCTGCCATTTACCTGTAGCCCTCCAATTTTTTTTTCTTCATATTTATCCAATTTCCTTTTGAAAGCCACAATAAACCTACCTCTCTACATTCTCAAGCACAGCATTCCAGATTTTGACCACTCACTGCACAAAAAAGTTGTTCCTCATGTCGTTTCTGCTTCTTTTACCTTTTTATCTTAAATCTGTACCCCCTGTTTCTCAACCTTTCCACCAATGGGAACAGTTTCTCCCTTACTCTGTCCAAACCCCGCATCATTTTGATTACCTCTACCAAATCTGCTCACAGCTTCCCTTCTCAAGTGAGAACGGCCTCAACTTTGCCAATCTATCCACAGAACTGAAGTCCCTCATCCCTGAATACAAAAAAAATTCTGTGGATTATGGAAATCCAAAATAAAAACAGAATGCTGGAAATACTGAGCAGGTCAGGCAGCATATATGGATAGAAACAGAATTAATGTTTCGGTTTGATGACCTCTCATCAGAGCAATCATAAAATCATAAAATGGTTACAGCTCAGGAGACCACTCGGCCCATCATGTCAGTGCAGCTCTCTGTAAGAGCAACTTAATTAGTCCCACTCTGCTGCCATTTTCCCTTACTGAGTTCTGATGAAAGGTTATCAACTTGAACGTTAACTCTGTTTTTCTCCACAGATGCTTCCTGACCTCCTGAGTGTTTCCAGTAGTTTTTGCTTTTATCTCTCATCCCTGAGCAATTCTCATAAATCTTTTCTGAACTCTCTCTAAATCCTTCACATCCATCCAAAAGGTTGGTGCCCAGAAATAGACACAATACTCCAGTTGAGACCGAACCAGTGTTTTATAAAGGTTCAACCTACCCGGGAACAGGCTATTTTAGATCTAGTAATGGGTAATGTGGTGGGATTAATAAGAGATATCTTAGTTAAGAGATCCTCTAGGAGTAGCAATCACAACATGGTAGAATTTCATTGAGGGCGAACAACTCGGGTATCAAATCATTGTCCTCAACTTGAATAAGGGCAATTACAGAGGTATGAAGAAAGAGTTGTCTAAAGCGGGCTGGGAAAATCGACTAAGGGGAAGGTCAGTGGATGAGCAGAGGCAGACATTTAAGCAGATATTTCATAACGCTCAACAAAAATTTATCCCGGTCAAAAAGAAGGACTCGATGAGAAGGATGAACCACCCATGGTCAACAAAGGTGGTCAAGGAGAGAATCCAATTAAAAACTAAGGCATACAAAGCGGCAAAAACTATTGGTAGGCCAGAGGATTGGGAAGTTTTTAGGAACCAGCAGCGGATGATTAAAAAGCTAATAAAGAGGGAGAAAATTGATTATGAAAGTAAATTGACATGAAATATAAAAACAAACAGCAAGAACTTCTATGGGTATATAAAAAAAAGAGAATGACTAAAGTCCTTGGAGGATGTGACTGGAGAATTGATAATGGGGAACAGGGAAATGGCGGATAATTTAAACCAATATTTTGCATCGGTCTTCACAGTGGAGGAAACTATAAACATTCCAAAGATATCAGATAAGCAAGGAGCTAATGGGAGAAAAGATCTTGTAACACGAGGGACAAAGTATTTGAGAAACTAATGGGGCTAAAGGCAGACAAGTCGCCAGGACCTGATGACCTGCATCCAAGGGTTTTAAAGGAAGTGGCTGCAGAGATAGTGGAGGCATTGGTCGCAATATTCCAGAACGCACTGGATTCCGGGAGGGTCCCAGCTGATTGGAAAACCACTAATGTGATACCCCTGTTCAAGAAGGGAGGGAGTCAAAAATCAGGAAACTATAGGCCAGTCAGCCTAACATCTGCCATTGGTAAAATGCTGGAGTCCATTATTAAGGAAGAAATAGCAGGACATTTAGAACAGCTTGACGCAATCAATCAGAGTCAACATGGTTTTGTGAAAGGGAAATCATGTTTGACCAATTTGCTAGAGTTCTTTGAGGATATAACAAGCAAAGTTGATAAAGGTGAACTGGTAGATGTCATGTATTTGGATCTCCAGAAGGCATTCAATAAGGTGCCACATAAAAGGTTTTGCACCAGACTTTAATTTAAATTCAATGAATAAAATCAGGAATTGAAAGCAAGTATCAGTAATGGTGACCATGAAACTATAATTGATTGTTATAAAAGCCCACCTGGTTCATTAATGTCCTTTAGGGAAGGAATCTGTCATTCTTACCTGGCCTGACCTACATATGACTCCAGATCCAAAGCAATTGGGTCAAAGTCCTGGGACTCCCTCCCTTCACTATGGATATACCTACACCACCAGAAATGCAGTGGTTCAAGAATGCAGCTCACCACCACCTCTCAAGGGCAACTAGGGATGGGCAATAAATGTTGGCCCAGCCAGTGACACCCACATCCCATGAGTGAACAAATATAAAAAAGTACCTGTATTGCACCCACCTATAATTCCCCATTTGTATCCTCCCCACTTTGGCACAGCACCAACCCCTCAAGACAGTTTCAAACTCTCTGGCCTCTCTATTGACCTGTCCTGGGCTCTGCCCATCATTCAGATGGATTAACTGTCAATTCTTATGCTTTATGAATCTGCCTGCAATTGATTGTTGGTTTGGGATGCGGAAGAAGAGGGCAGACTGGATTCAGGGGTCAGACTGTCTAGTGGATTGTTGCTTGTGCCAATTGCATTTACAGTAATTAGAGATGGTGAGAGTTATCAGCCCAGTCCTTTCTGTCAGTGTCTGAGTCAGTCCATTAAAGGATCTGATTGCAGGAGAGCAGCACTCTGCCATATCACTGTAGTCATCCTCCCATTGCAGATTGTGGTGTTCTCAATTAATTCTAGAAGATGTTCCTCACAACAGAGTACAGGCTGGCATTAGCGGATCATCTCCAAATCTTCCTCAGGTATGTGTCTCGGCACACTTTCTCTGCAGGTAAATGTCTGTGTGATGCTTTACTGGGTCCACAGATAAGTCTGCTGCTGCATATGTGCGCAGGTGAACTATCTGTCTCACTCTGTCTTTCTCTTCTCCTCTCTCTGTCTCTATCGGTCTCTCTCTTTTTCTCTCCCCCTCTCTCTCTCTTTCTCCCTCTGCCTTTCTCTTTCCCATTCTTTTTCTGTCTGTCTCTATCACTGTTTTTTTACCTCTCTCTCACTCCCCCTCTCTCCCTCTCAATTTTTCTCTCTGTTTCCCTAGCTGTTTCTCCCTCTCTTCCTCTCTCTGTCTTTATCTCTTTCTATTTCTCTTTCCCATTCTCTCTCCCTCTCTTTCTGTCTCCTTTTCTGTTTCTCTGTAACCCTCTGTCTCTCTCTCTCACTCTCTGTCTGTCCTCTTTATCTGTATCTCTCCCTCTCACTTCCTCTCCATCTCCCTCTCTATTTCTCTCTCTCTTTGTCTCCCCCTCTCTCTTCTCTTTGCCTCCCTGTCTCTCCCTATTTCTCTCTCTTTCTCTCCCCCTCTGATGATACTGATGAAGGCAGAATTCTAAAAGTGGAACAGAATGGTTTCAGGAAGAGGGGCTAGACAGTAGAAACAGTCTGGGTGGAACAATGGAACAGTAAAGAATACAGGACTCTTGTCGGAGTGGTCCACAGACCTCCTGATTGTACTGATATAGTGAAGAGATTTATAAATATGGAGACCGAGGAAGCATGTAAGAGAAAATAAAGTGATTCTGATGGGAAATTCTCATTTTCACACAGATTGGAGAATCAGAACAACTCAAGCATTAAAGGCAAAAAAAAATCTACAATGTTTTAAGGACAGTTTTCTGGAACAATGCGTTAGAGAACCAACAGGGGAACAGGTGACATTAGATTTAGCTTTTTTTATTCATTCACGGGATGTGGGCATCACTGTCTAGGCCTGCATTTATTGCTCATCCCTAATTGCCCTTGAGAAAGTGGTGGAGGGAGTGAAAGTTGAAGGTGGTGGATGTGGTGCCAATCAAGTGAGCTGCTTTGTCCTGGACAGTGTTGTGGGAGCTGCACTCATCCAGGCAAGTGGGGAGTATTCCATCACACTCTTGACTTGTGCCTTGTAGATGGTGGACAGGCTTTGGGGAATCAAGAGGTGAGTTACTCGTCGCACGATTCCTAGTCTCCGACCTGCTCTTGTAGCCACAGTATTTATATGGCTAGTCCAGTTCAGTTTCTGGTCAATGGTAATCCTCCCCAGGTGTTGCTAGTGAGAGATTCAGCAACGGTAATGCCATTGAACGTCAAGAGTTGATGGTTAAACTCTCTCTTGTTGAACATGGCACTTGTGTGACGCAAATGTTACTTGCCACTCGTCAGCCCAATTCTGGATATTGTCCAGGCCTTGCTGCATTTGGACATGGGCTGCTTCAGTATCTGAGCAGTCGTGAATGCTGTTGAACATTGTATAATCATCAGTGAACATCCTCACTTCTGACCTTATGAAGGAAGGAAGGTCATTGATGAAGCAGCTGCAGATGGTTGGGCTGAGGACTCTATCCGGAGGAACTCCTGCAGTGATGTCCTGGAACTGAGACCTTCAACAACCACAACCATCTTCCTTTGTGCTAGCCTGTGGAGAAATTTCCCCCTGATTCCCATTGACTCCAGTTTATCTAGGACTCCTTGGTGCCACACTCGGTCAAGTGCTGCCTTGATGTCAAGGGCAGTCACTCTCACCCCACCTCTGGAGTTCAGCTCTTTTGTCCATGTTTGAACTAAGGCTGTAATGAGGTCAGGAGCTGAGTGGCCCTGGCGGAATCCAAAGTGAGCATCAGTGAGCAGGTTATTGCTAAGTCTCACTTGGTAGCTCTGTTGATGACCCCTTCCATTACTTTACTGATGATCGAGAGTAAACTGATGGGGTGGTAATTGGCCGGGTTGGATTTGTCCTGTTTTTTGTGTACAGGACATACCTGGGCAATTTTCCACTTTGCCAGGTAGATGCCAGTGTTGTAGCCGTACTGGGGCAGCTGGGATAGGGACACGGCAAGCCTTTAACACTATTGCAGAATGTTGTCAGGGCCCATAGCTTTTGCAGTATCCAGTGCCTTCAGCCATTCCTTGATGATTCTTGCAAATGCTTCAGTCTTATCTTTTGCACTGATGTGCTGAGCTCCCCCATCATTGAGGATGGGGATATTTGTGGAGCCTCCTCCTCCAGTAAGTTGTTCAATTGTCCACCACCATTCACGACTGGATGTGGCAGGACTGCAGAGCTTAGTTCTGATCTATTGGTTGTGGAATCGCTTAGCTCTGAATATCACTTGCCGCTCATGCTGTTTGGTACACAAGTAGTCCTGTGCAGTAGCGTCACCTGGTGGACACCTCATTTTTAGCAATGCCTGGTGTTGCTCCTGGCATGCCCTCCAGCACTCTTTATTAAATCAGGGTTGATCCCCTGGCTTGGCGATAAGGGTAGAGTGGGGGATATGCCGGGCCAAGAGGTTACAGGTTGTGGTTGGGTACAATTCTGCTGCTGCTGATGGTCCACTGCACCTCATGGTTGCCCAGTCTTGAGTTGCTAGATCTGTTCAAAATCTATCCCATTTAGCACAGTGGTTTTGCCACACTTGATGGAGGGTATCCTCAATGTGAAGACAGGACTTTGTCTCTACAAGAACAGTGTGGTGGTCACTCCTCCTGAGACTGTCACGGACAGATACATCTGTGGCAGGCAGGTTGGTGAGGATGAGGTCAAGTACGTTTTTCCTTCTTGTTGGTTCCCTCACCACCTGCCGCAGACCCAGTCTAGCAGTTATGTCCTTTCGGGCTCAGCTAGCTCGCTCTGTAGTGGTGCTATGGAGCCACTCTTGGTGATGGACATTAAAGACCCCCACCCAGTGTACATTCTGTGTCCTTGCCAAACTCAGTGCTTCCTCCAAGTGGTGTTCAACATGGAGGAGCACTAATTCATCAGCTGAGGGAGAGTAGTACATGATAATCAGCAGGAGGCTTCCTTGCCCATGTTTGACCTGATGCTATGAGACTTCATGGGGTCCAGAGTTGATGTTGAGGACTCCCAGGGCAACTCCCTCCTGACTGTATATCACTGTGCCACCACCTCTGCTGGGTCTGTCCTGCTGGTGAGACAAGATATACCCAGAATAGTGATGGTGGTGTCTGGGACATTATCTATAAGGTATGATTCCATGAGGATGACTATACCAGGCTGCTGCTTGACTAGTCTGTGGGGCAGCTATCCCAATTTTGGCACTAGCCCCAAATGTTAGTAAGGAGGACTTTGCAGGGTCAACAGGGCTGAGTTCACCGTTATCATTTCCGTTGTCTGGGTCAATGCCGGGTGGTCCATCCGGTTTCATTCCTTTGTACTTTTTAGCGGATTGACTACACTCCCAACTAAACATTTCTTTCAGGCAACAGTCCAAATAGATTCTTAGTCTATAAAACATCCAGCAATATTACCACAAGCACCCACTGTTGCTGTAAGGGAGGTATTTCACAGCTTCTTTCTCCGTCTCACTCAGTGTAATTGTGTTGCTAGGCTCAACCACATTGCTGTGGATCTGGAGTCACATGCAGGCCAGGCCAGGTAAGGATGGCATATTTCCATCCCTAAAGAGCATTAGTGAACCAGATGGGTTTTTACAAGAATTGACATGGTCATTAGATTCCAGATTTTTACTGAATTCAAATTTCACAATCTGCCATGATGGGATTCAAACCCAGGTTCCCAGACCATTAACCTGGATCTCTTGATTACGAGTCAAGCAACAATGCCACAATGCCACCACCTCTCTCAGACTCTCAAGTGGAGATGTTGTTTGTCTTCCTGCACTTCGTGATTTCTGTCCAAATGGTGCGAACGTTTACTCAGCAACACCATTGGATCTGGGATAGTGTGGCGATGCTGTCACATGGTTCATGCCCCATTTGGAACACATAAGGTCTGCCAATATATTGTGGCCCATTGTCTGATATGACCTCTTGAGGTGTCCTTAGCAAACTGAATATTGCACTCATTGTGTCTACCCAAAGGCACTTAAGGTATAGTGAAGGAAATATATATTTTTTCCCTAACATCACTGTGGGACACTGACGGAGGCTTATGGGGACTGTGGCGTATTTTCTGTGTGTACGACAAATTTAATTAAACTAAAGATGGTGAGACAGCAATATTTGAATCATCAAAGGGGTTAATGTGAAAAAACAGGCAATTGACATGGAGATGGGTAAGCTAAAATGAAGTCTCAGCAGAAATAGTGTGAATGGAATTTCCATTTTTAGATAAGTTGAGAGGTTGTTTAATTTTCAAAGGGACACGATATGATGTTTACAACTGGCAAGATAAATAAGGCAAAGTTATTAAGTTTATTTTTTCCTAAAGTACTGGAAATAATGACAACATGAAAGATTTTATATTCTGGGAAAAGTAACTTCCAAAGAAAGATTGAATCAATGGGATTTACATATCGAAAGGGAGGAAATATATTTAAAGAAAGATGGAAAGCTGTGTGTTTTGTGGCCGTATGAGATCTTTAAAGGTGCACTGTGTGAAACAGACTTGTGGGGAAAAGCCTCTAGCCACCCTGAAGAAGTATGTTGTTCCAATAACCATGGTTGTGTTAAAAGCATTTGGAGTCCATTGTCGAGTGAGATGGAGAAAGAAGCTGTGAAATACCTCCCTTACAGCAACAGTGGGTGCTTGTGGTAATATTGCTGGATGTTTTATAGACTAAGAATCTATTTGGACTGTTGCCTGAAAGAAGTGTTTAGTTGGGAGTGTAGTTAAGTGGAAATCTTGTGAGTACTGTTATACTAAATGTAACTGTATAACTGTAGTCTTGTGTGTTTATTTTTTCTTTTCTTTTGTTAATAAATGTTTTAATTTAATCTTTAAAATCTCTAAAGGTGGTAGTGGACTCATTACTTCAGACTTCAGTGCACAAACCTTCTCATAATAAATACAAATTGCAAAACCATTGTGATAGCATGGCCAAATTTCCCTTTGGGATTTGGTTAGCCTGGCAAATACCACCTGCCATAGTATAACAAAATTGAGTGCTCTTTGTGGGATTTTTATTCCTTGATTGGCTTGGAGTTGGTGAATCTTAAGGCTACAAGTACGGGAAGAACATTGAACTCAGGAATTGGTGTTAAGGGATTTTAAAGCAGTTAGACTGCAAAAATAGCTTTAGCAATTGCTGAGACTTTTCTGGGAGTAGAAGATGTAAACATGATTGATTTGTAAAAAGTAACTAAGGTTCAGTTAACGGAATTGGTAGATAATTTGCAGTTAGGATTAACCACAGGGGTGAGTAAAACAGACATAATCAAAGTAATAGCTAAAGCATTTGAAATTGGAAGGGATACTACAAGGACCACATTCTCCAAAGGGTGAGTCACTTGGATTGGCCAAGATTCAGTTGCAAGAGAAAAAACTTGAATTAGAGGTGAAAGAAAAAGAAAGAAAAAGAGTGAGGGAGGAAATGGAAACAGAACGAACATTTCAAAGGGAGCAAGCAGAAAGGCAGGGGAGAGAAAGAAGAAAGGAAAGGGAATTGGAAATGGAAAGGTTATCAATGGAAGAAAGAGAAAAGGAAAGGGAAAGAAAATACCAGCTTAAAAGGCTGGACCTTAAAAAAGAGACCTCGGATGCTGAGGAAGGTTCTGATGTGGAAACAATCACCCAAAATCTAGTGGGGAGATATTTAATTTTGTACAGGCTCTTCCAAAGTTTAAAGAAAGGGAGGTAGTCATTCTTTATTTCATTTGAGAAGATAGCTAAGCAAATGAAATGGCCACAAGAGATCTGGACATTACTTTTACAGTCTAAATTGGTAGGTAGAGCTCATGAGGTATATGCATTGCTGTCAGAAGAAGTATCTGTCGATTATGATGCAGTAAAAAAGGCTATTTTGAGTGCATATGAGTTGGTTCCTGAGGTGTACAGGCTGAAATTTCAGAATGTAAGGAAATAGCCTGGACAGACTTATATTGAGTTTAAAAGAGTAAAACAAAGTAATTTTGAGCAGTGGATACGGACATTAAAGGTAGAGACAACATATGTAGTTCTTAGAGAGGTAATTCTTTTGGAAGAATTTAATGATTCACTTCCTTCAGTAGTTAGAACTCATGTGGAAGAACAGAGGGTTATGAGCTAGTCCATAGACTGAAACATTTTCTCCATCACCCTTTTAAATCCATGAATGATAGAAAGTGGGAAGATGAAAGGAAGGCAGGCAGTCAGGAAGAGAAGGACCTGTTGGAAATTCTCAGGAAGTTTCTCCTCAGATCAGTAAGGAAGGTGCAGAGTATAGAAGTGACACCTGAAAACTTAAATTTTTCTATTGTAATAAGATTGGGCACATGAAGTCAATGTGTTGGAGGTTACAGGGAAAACCTATTGCAGTAAATGAATGACAGAAAACTTCTGGAAATAAGAGTACTGTGGGTTTGGAGATCCAGGAGCAAGAAAAACTAACAGTTTGTGTACAAGTGAAGCAGGAAGAATCAGTGATAGGTAAAGAAGTGGAAATGTGTTCACGATTTAGCCAAGGGAGTTCTGAAGGGCAGGTTACAGAAATGTTTAAAGATTTTGTACATGAAGGGAAAATCTTTCCATGTGTACTTGGTGGATGAGGCAAAGATATTAACATTTTAAGAGACACGGAGGCTAGTCAGTCCTTAATGTTATGGGATAGTGCTGTTTGTTGCCCAGAGAGGATATTACAGGAAAGAGTGGTAATAAATGGAATTCATGGAGATGCTAAACCTATTCCATTGTGGAAGGTAAATTTAAAGAGTAAGTTGAAAACAGGAGATGTGATTGTTGGGGTTATAGAAAAATTGCCCACTGCAGCGGGTCAATTTATCCTAGGTAATGATATAGCTGGAACACAGATGTTGGTGATGCCTACTGTAGTTAAGCAGCCTGTGGAGATGCAATCAACAGAGATGTTGCAGAAAGAGCATCATGGATTGTTTCCAGATTACATAGTAAAGAGATCACAAATTCACAGGTTGAAACAGGAAGACGAAGAATCTAACAGACAGGGGAAGGATGCTGCCACCCAGTTAGCTGGATCTGTCTTGGTCAGAAAGAGAAGGTTGGAGAGAATGAAGTTGAAGTGTTTAGCTCAGTGAAATTGGCAGAGTTACAGCAGATAGATTCATGAATCAAGCAATTATACCAGACAGATTATTCGGAAACAGAGGCAGAATGAACTCCAGAATTATATTACCCCAAAGATAATGTGTTAATGACGAAATGAAGGCCGTCTCATATTCCAGCAGATGAGAAGTGGGCGGTAGTACATCAAATAAACCCATCTAGATATGGAAATGAAATATTGAGAGTGGCTCATAAAATTCCAATAGTTGTACATTTAGGAATTAGGAAAACTCAGGCAAAAATACCAAAATATTTTGATTAGCCTGGATTGCATAAAGATGTCGTCAAAATCTGTAGGTCATCTCACACATGTCAGGACCTCAAGCAGTGATTAAACCTGCACCTTTAATTCTGATTCCAGCATTTGAAGAGCCTTTTACTAGGGTCCTGATTGATTGTGTAGGACCCCTCCCTAAGACTAAAAGTAGAAATCAGTATTTGCTGACAACCATGGATGTGTCCACTAGATTTATGGAAGTGACACCTTTACGAAATATTACAGCAAAGAGGATTACATAAGAACATTAAAACTAGGAGCAGGAGTAGGCAATTCAGCCCCTCGAGCCTGCCCCGCCATTCAATATGATCATGGCTGATCTCATTTCGGCCTCAACTCCATTTCCCGCCCTCTCCCCATAGCTTTTCAACCCATTACTAATTAAAAATCTGTCTATCTCCTCCTTAAATTTATTCAGCGTCCCGGCAACCAATGCACTCCGAGGTAGTGAATTCCATAGAATCACAACCCTTTGAGAAAAGTAATTCCTCCTCGTCTCTGATTTAAATCTACCACCCCTTAGCTTAAAACTATGGCCTCTCGTTCTAGAATGCCCCACAAGGGGAAACAGCCACTAGATTGCCCCACAAGGGGAAACATCCGCTCCACGTCTACTTTGTCTATCCCCTTTAGCACCTTATATTAGATCTCCTCTCATCATTCTAAACTCTAGTAAGTATAGGCCTAAACTGCTCAATCTCTCCTCATAAGACAAGCCCCGCATCTCTGGAATCAATCTAGTGAACCTCCTCTGAACTGCCTCCAGAGCAACTACATCCTTCCTCAAATAAGGGGACCAAAACTGTGCACGGTACTCCAGGTGCAGTCTCACCAATGCCTTGTACAGTTGCAACAACACTTCCCTATTTTTATACTCTATTCCTTTAGCAATAAATGCCAAAATTCCATTTGCCTTCCTTATTACCTGCTGTACCTGCATACTAGCTTTCAGTGATTCATGCACGAGGACACCCAGATCCCTCTGCACTGAAGCATTCTGAAGTTTCTCTCCATTTAAATAAGTCAACCTTTTTATTCTTCCGACCAAAATGGATAATCTCACACTTACCCACGTTAAACTCCATCTGCCAAATTTTGGCCCATTCACCGAATCTGTCCATATCCATTTGTAAATTTCTTATTTCTTCATTGCAACTTACTTTCCCACCTATTTTGGTGTCATCTGCAAATTTAGCTATATTATCTTCTGTCCCTGAATCCAAGTCATTAATATGGATTGTATATAGTTGGGGCCCAAGGACCAAACCCTGTGGCACCCCACTGGTTACAGCTTGCCATCCAGAAAAAGACCCATTTATCCCAACTCTCTGCTTTCTGTTGGTTAGCCAATCATCTATACAAGCTAATATATTACCCCTAACTCCGTGTGATCTTATCTTGTGTATTAATCTTTTGTGCGGCACCTTATCAAAGGTCTTCTGGAAGTCCAGATATACTACATCTACAGGATCCCCATTATCCACTTTGCTTGTCACATCTTCAAAGAACTCTAGCAAATTAGTCAAACATGATTTACTCTTCATAAAGCTATGCTGACTCTGATGGATTGCATTTTGACTTTCCAAATGCCCCATTACTACTTCCTTAACAATGGATTCCAATGAGTTCCTAACGACAGGCGTTAAACTAACTGGTCTACAGTTTCCTACCTTCTGCCTCCCCCACCTTTTTGAATAAAGGCATTGTATTAGCATTTTTACAATCCACTGGAACCTTTCCAGAATCCAGGGAATTTTGGAATATTATAGCCAATGTATCCACTATCTCTGCTGCCACTTCCTTTAAGACCCTGGGATGTAGGCCATCAGGTCCTGGGGACTTGTCACCCTTTAATCCCAATAGTTTGCTCAGTACTTTTTCTCTAGTGATGGTGGTTGTTCTAAGTTCCTCCTTCTCTATATCCTCTGCACTACCTGTTACTATTGGGGTGGTATTCGTGTCCTCCACTGTGAAAACTGAGGCAAAATATTGATTAAGCGTCTCTGCCATTTCTGCGTTCCCCACTATTAACTCCCCAGTTCACCGTCCAAGGGACCTACATTCACTTTAGCTACTCTCTTTCCTTTTATATACTTGTAGAAGCTTTTGCTATCAGTTTTTACATTTTGCGCTAGTTTTCTTTCATAACTTACCTTTGGTCTTTTTATTATTTTTTTTAGTAACCCTTTGTTGATCTTTAAAAGTTTCCCAATCTTCCAGCATGCCACTGACCTTTGCAATTTGGTATGCCTTAGTTTTTGCCTTTATGTTATCTTTAACTTCCTTGCTTAGCCATGGGTGCTTTTTCCCCCTCTTACCATCTTTCTTCCTCATTGGGATATATTTTACTTGGGAGGAATTGAATGTCTCCTTAAATATCTGCCACTGTTCATCAACTGTCCTACCTTATAGTGTTCCTGCCCAGTCCACTAGGGCCAAATCTGCCCTCATACCTATGTAGTTACCTTTGTTTAACTCCAGAACACTAGTGTGGGACTCAAATTTCTCGCTCGCAAACTGAACTTGAAATTCTATTATGCTATGATCACTCTTCCCTACAGGATCCTTTACTATGAGATCATTAATTAACCCATCTCATTATACAAAACCAAATCAAAAATCGCCTGCTCCCTGGTTGGTTCCACAACATTTTGCTCCAAGAAACAATCTCTAATACGCTCTATGAACTCTCCCTCGAGGCTACCCTTGCCAATTTGATTAGTCCAGTCTATATGCATATTAAAATCACCCATGATTATTGCCGTGCCTTTCTTACATGCTCCCAGTATTTCCTGGTTTATTCTGTGCCCTACTGCTGAACTACTGTTTGGGGACCTGTAGATTACTCCCACCAGGGACTTCTTTCCCTTGCTATTTCTTATTTCTACCTAGACTGACTCTACGTCTTGTTCTTCAGTGCCTATGTCATTCCTCACTTAAGCACTGATCTCTTCCTTTCCTAACAAAGCTACACCATCTCCTTTCCCTTCCTGCCTATCCTTCCGAAACACTGAGTACCCTCAACTCCCAAACCTGTTCTCCCTGTAGCCACGTCTCAGTAATCACCTCCAAATCATTCCTCTTTATCTCTATTTGCGCTGTTAACTCATTAGTTTTATTCCGAATGCTACGTGCATTCAGATACAAAGCCTTTAAGTTTGCCCTGTTGTCAATGTTCCCTACTCTTATATGATTCTTTGGTGTAATATGGCGTTCACACACCCTGTCCCTTCCTTTCACTTTTTGAGGGCAATCAGCCTCGTCACTAACCTGCACTCTTACCCTCTCCTTAAACTTTGATTTTTTATATTTCCATGCAAATGAACTCTCCCCCCAACTATTTAGTTTAAAGCCCTATCTATGACCCTAGTTATGCGATTCGCCAGGACACTGGTCCCAGCATGATTCAAGTGGAACCCATCCGAACGGAATAGCTCCCTCTTTCCCCAGTACTGGTGCCAATGTCCCATGAATTCAAACCCGCTTTTCCCACACCAATCTTTGAGCCACGCTTTTACCTCTTTAATCTTATTGACCCTGTGCCAATTAGCTTGTGGCTCAGGTAGTAATCCGGAGATTATTATCTTATTTGTTCTGCTTTTTAATTTAGCCCCTAGCTGCTCGTATTCCCTCAGCAGAACCTCTTTCCTCATTCTACCTATATCGTTGGTACCTACATGGACCACGACAACTGGATCTTTCCCCTCCAACTCCAAATTCCTCTGCAGCCCAGATGAGATTTCCTTAACCCTGGCACCAGGTAGGCAACACAGCCTTCGGGACTCTCGACCCTGGCTACAGAGAATAGTATCTATTCCCCTAACTATACTATCCCCGATTACAACTACATTTCTCTTTTCTCCCCCCACTTGAATGGCTCCCTGTATCACAGTGCTGTGGTCAGTTTGCTCATCCTCCCTACAGTCCCCGCTCTCGTCCACACAGGGAGCAAGAATCTCAAACCTGTTGGATAAGGACAAGGGCTGAGGCTCCTGCAGTGCTACTTCCTGGATTCCTCTACCTGCCTCACTCATAGTCACACCCTCCTGTCCCTGACCACTGGCCAAATTTAAGGTAGTTAATCTAAGGGGTGTGACTGTCTCCTGAAACACAGCGTCCAGGTAACTCTCCCCCTCCCTGATGTGTCGCAATGTCCGAAGCTCAGACTCCAGTTCATCAACCCTGAGCCGGAGTTTCTCGAGCAACCAAAATTTGCTACAGATGTGGTCACTAGGACCCACAACGGGGTCCGCCAGCTCCCACATCATGCAGCTACAACACATCGCCTGGCCCTGCATCTCTATTTCATTTAATTAGTTTTTAAATTTCCTACTGGTCTTTAGTTTATCAATCTGTAAAACATTTCTCCTATTTACCTTTAATCTGAAAGCAAGTTAGAATTGAGATTCAAAATACACTTTTTAAAATCAACTGGGACTCGCTCTCTCTGCTGAGTTAAAGCTGAAGTGTTAGGCCTCCGATCCTGGGCCCCAGTAATCACCCTTAATCTGAAATCAACTTAGAATAGGTAGTTCAAATTGGCAGTTACTTACCAACCAATGAACTTACGGTTTTCCTGTGATGTCACTTTTTGTTTTTCACTCGGCGACGGCGACTGCAGAGGACACTTCTCTCACTCTCTCCTCTAGCTGCTGCTGACTGCCTGTCCCTGGGTCCTCCTCTCACTCTCTCCTCTAGCTGCTGCTGGCTGCCTGTCCCAGGGTCCTCCTCTCACTCTCTCCTCTAGCTGCTGCTGACTGCCTGTCCCTGGGTCCTCCTCTCGCTCTCTCCTCTAGCTGCTGCTGACTGCCTGTCACAGGGTCCTCCCTTCGCTCTCTCCTCTAGGTGCTGCTGACTGCCTGTCCCAGGGTCCTCCCCTCACTCTCTCCTCTAGCCGCTGCTGACTTTTTTTTTTGTAAAAATATACTTTATTCATAAAATATCTTCAATCACATTCCAAACCATTTCAAAAACAACATTACAAGGGTACAATCCAGGTTAAACTTTTACAAAATGTATCACCAGGTGCATCAGTACAAACAATATTACAATCATTTACAGCCTTTCATTTTGATCTGTACAGCCCGAGGGGCTCTAAACAGTTCCCAGTCTCTCGGTGCGCTGTGGTAGAAAGGTCTTAGACAGCGACCCTTCCCCATTGCGCCTTTGCGGCAGCTGCCCCAAGCTGCTGACTGCCTGTCACAGGGTCCTCCCCTCGCATTCTCCTCTAGCTGCTGCTGACTGCCTGTCCCAGGGTCCTCCTCTCGCTCTCTCCTTTAGGTGCTGCTGGCTGCCTGTCCCAGGGTCCTCCTCTTGCTCTCTCCTATAGCTGCTGCTGACTGCCTGTCCCAGGGTCCTCCTCTCACACTCTCCTCTAGCTGCTGATGGCTGCCTGTCCCAGGGTCCTCCTCTCGCTCTCTCCTCTAGCTTTTGCTGACTGCCTGTCCCAGTGTCCTCCTCTCGCTCTCTCCTCTAGCTGCTGCTGGCTGCCTGTCCCAGGGTCCTCCTCTTGCTCTCTCCTATAGCTGCTGATGGCTGCCTGTCCCAGGGTCCTCCTCTCGCTCTCTCCTCTAGCTTTTGCTGACTGCCTGTCCCAGTGTCCTCCTCTCGCTCTCTCCTTTAGGTGCTGCTGGCTGCCTGTCCCAGGGTCCTCCTCTTGCTCTCTCCTATAGCTGCTGCTGACTGCCTGTCCCAGGGTCCTCCTCTCACACTCTCCTCTAGCTGCTGATGGCTGCCTGTCCCAGGGTCCTCCTCTCGCTCTCTCCTCTAGCTTTTGCTGACTGCCTGTCCCAGTGTCCTCCTCTCGCTCTCTCCTCTAGCTGCTGCTGGCTGCCTGTCCCAGGCTCCTCCTCTCACACTCTCCTCTAGCTGTTGCTGACTGCCTGTCCCAGTGTCCTCCCCTCGCACTCTCTTGTAGAGGAGTTGACCAAATTCTTTACAAGATATGGGTTACCAAAAGAAATACAGTCAATCAGAGTTTGAATTTCATGTCACAGCTGTTTAAGGAAGTAATGAACAGCCTGTGGATAAAGCAGATTATCACCCTGAATCACAAGGTGCTTTAGCGAAATGGCATCAAACTTTAAAAACCATAATGAGAGCTTATAGTCAAGACTACCCACAGGGCTAGGATCAAGGGATTCCATTCTTGTTATCCTTCAGTTGTCTGATGATTGGAAACTTGGAAGAGTAATCAGTGAAAGTCATCTCCATGGATTGTGAATAAATCTGTTGTGATTTTAGACCAAAGGTACAATGGAATCTAGTGAGGGTGTAAAGGTTCTTTGTGTTGATGAGGCTGGTGTCTCTAACATGCTTCAGTCATCCTCACTGTCTTCTTGATATCATTGTTGATCCCTGACCAATACGCAGTTTCCATTGCCAGGTGCCTTGGTCGCTCTATGCTAGGTTTGTCCAACCCAATCCGGGCCAGATTGTGGACCATGAAGCCCCTCCACGTGGCCCCTGGAGCCACTGTTCAAAATACTGGTAAGACGGGTAAGTGAAGTTGAAGATTTCTGCAGGGGACTGCTCCCCCAATCATAGGCCATTCCTCTCCTGCATTTGTTGATCGGCTCACCTAGTGAGAGGGAGAGGAACAGGCTGTAATTGGAGAAGTAGCGAACATTGGCAGCTGTGAGTATGTAGAATGAAAAGGAGAGGATTTCAGGAGGGGGGAGACAGAGTGAGTGAGAGACAGTGGGGCATTGGCTCTCTCCTCCCCTCCCCTCAGGCCCTCCCTACTTCTCCCAACACATCTTGCCACCCAGCTCTTTCCACTTCCCTCACCCCCAGCTCCCTCTGCTTCCCCCTGCTCCAGCTCTCTCCACTTCCCCCACTCCCTCCAGCACTCCCCGCTCTCTCTGATCCCCACCAGCTCTGGATGCTTCCCTTGGCGTGTACCCATGTTTGGGCACCGCTAGGCTGCAGGCCTCACTCCAGGTCTCTGGTCACCTCTCATCATAGCCACCCCTCTCTCTGATCTAGTGGATGAGTTTGTCAGTGAGGGTAGGTGGGTGGGTGAATGAAGGTGGGTGAGTGAGGATGTGTGAGTGAGGGTGAGTGGGTGAGGGAATGAGTGAATGAGGGTGAGTGAGAGAGGGTGGGTGGGTGCGTGAGGGTGGGTGGGTGAGAAAGTGAATGAATGAGGGTGCGTGAGGGAGGCTGGGTGGGTGCGTGAGGGTGGGCGGGTGAGGGCAAATGAAGTTGAGGGTCAGTGAGGGTGTGACAGTGGGTGAGTGAGTGAGTGAGGGAGCATGAGTGAGTGAGTGAATGACTGAATGCATGTGGGAGAGAGTATGTGTGTGTGTGAGGGAGACAGTCTGTGTGTGAGAGAGTCTGTGCCTGAAAGAGACTGTGTGAGAGAGACTGTCTGTGAGAGTGAGAGTGCATTTTTTAATTCATTTATGGATTGTGGATGTCATTGGCTGGGCCAGCATTTATTGCCCATCAAGAATAGCCCTTGAGAAGATGGTGGTGAGCTTCCTTCTTGAACCGCGGCAGTCCATGTTGTGTAGGTACACCCACAGTGCTGTTAGGGAGGGAGTTCCAGGATTTTGACCCAGCGACAGTGAAGGAATGGCGATATAGTTCCAAGTCAGGATGATACGTGGCTTCGAGGGGAACTTCCAGGTAGTGGTATTCCCACGAATCTGCTGTCCGTATCCTTCTAGATCGTAGTGGTCGTGGGTTTGGAAGGTGCTGTCCAAGAAGCCTTGGTGAGTTCCTGCAGTGCATCTTCTAGCACTGCTGTGGCAGAGGGAGTGAATGTTTGTGGATGGGGTGTCAATCAAGTGGGCTGCTTTGTCCTGGATGGTGTCAGGCTTCTTGAGTGTTGTGGGAGCTGCACTTATCCAGGCAAGTGGAGAGTCTTCCATCACACTCATGACTTGTGCCTTGTAGATCGTGGACAGGCTTTGGGGAGTCAGGGGGTGTGTTATTCATCACACAATTCCTAGCCTCTGACCTTCCCTTGTAGCCACAGCATTTATATAGCTAGTCTAGTTCAGTCTCTGGTCAATGGTAACCCCCAGGATGTTGATAGTGGGGGATTCAGTGATGGTAATGCCATTGAATGTCAAGAGGTGATGGTTAGATTCTCTTTTTGGAGATGGTGTCACGACTCACTGGGGATAGTACTCTGTGATATCAAGCCTCACTATTCCCTAAGCTGTGACAAATGTGAAAAAGTTTGATGAAACCACCAGATTGCCCCAATTCTAACCGTTTAATTTAGGTTAACAGAATACGAGTACGAGATTTGTAAACTTAAGAAGCAAGTAACTGTTTATTGAACAAACTGTCGTTAACCAGTGGCAAAAGAAAGAAAGAAAGAAAGAAAGAAAGAAAGAAAGAAAGAAATATGAACTGCTAATTTCTAACTTTATAACCTAAACTCTACCTCTTCTTAAAACTCTACCTACACACAAAAACTCGGATTTTAAGGGTGGGATAAAACAGTTCAATAGCACCAATCTCAAGTACAGGATTTGATGGGTTGATTTTGATCGATGTCTTCCAAATTCCTTTCAGTTCTTGTTGATGACATGAGGTGGTCTTCCAGCACTTTCAGTATTCAGTTCACTGGTTGAGCACTTGCCTTTCAATGTCTCTAACAGTGATTTTCCTCTTTGCCTCTTGACAGGGGTTCTCAGAGAGAAAGCAGGTTATAGACATATAAGGAGAAAAAGCCAGCCAGCTATTATTGTGGAGTTATAGGAATATTCCACACACAGAAGAAAGGGGTTTAAGTCTTGTTCCTTTCAGGCTAGGAGCTATTCTGCTGCACTGCTTCTCACACAAAACCTGGTTACCTGGTTAGAAGCCAATTAAAGCATTGTTGCCAGGCAGCTCCCTTGGTCTAGGACTCCTTTCCGGCACCATCCTGTCTTTCAAGGCACACTCTGTTCCAGGGCTGCAACATTGTATATATCTCTCATCCTGTTCCAGTGGACATGTCCTTCAACCTGCAGCCATTGTAATTCTAATCCACAGTCCAAGAAAATAAAAAGATATGCTCTTTACAACAGTCCAACAGAAATAAAAAGATATGTTCTTAACAATGGTCATTGCCTAGCACCTGTGTAATGCGAATGTTACTACCACTTGTCAGCTCAAGCCAAGTTATTGTCCAGGTCTTGCCGCATTTGGACATGGACTGCTTCAGTATCTGAGGAGTTGGAAATGGTGCTGAACATTGTGCAATCATCAGTGAACATCCCCACTTCTAACCTTATGATGGAAGGAAGGTCATTGGTGAAGCAGCTGAAGATGGTTGGGCCTAGGACACTACCCTGAGGAACTCCTGTAGTGATGTCCTGGAGCTGAGATGATTGACCTCCAACAACCATAACCATCTTCCTTTGTGCTAGGTATGACTCCAACCTGTGGAGCGTTTCCCCTTGATTCCCATGAACTCCATTTTTGCTTGGGCTCGTTGATGCCACACTTGGTCAAATGATGCCTTGATGTCAAAGGCAGTCACTTGCACCTCACCTCGGGAGTTCAGCTCTTTTGCCCATGTTTGAACCAAGGCTGTAATGAAGTCAGGAGCTGCGTGGCCCTGGTGGAACCCAAACTGAGTGTCAGTGAGCAGGTTATTGCTAAACAAGTGCCGCTTGATAGCACTGTTAATGACCCCTTCCATTATTTACTCATGATCGCGAGTAGACTGATGGGGCGGTAATTGGACGGGTTAGATTTGTCCTGCATTTTGTGTACAGGACATACCTGGGCAATTTTCCACATTGCCAGGTAGATGCCAGTGTTGTAGCTGTACTGGAACAGCTTGGCTAGGGGTGTGGCAAGTTCTGCAGCATAAGTCTTCAGTTCAGTACTATTGCTGGAATGTTCTCAGGGTCCATAGCCTTTGCTGTATACAGTGCCTTCAGCCATTTCTTAATATCACGTGGAGTGAATTGAATTGGCTGAAGACTGGCATCTGTCTGCTGGGTACCTCCAGAGGAGGCTGAGATGGATCATCCACTCCGCACTTCTGGCTTAACATTGTTGCGAATACTTCAGCCTCGTCTTTTGCACTGATGTGCTGGGCTCCCCCATCATTGAGGATGGGGATATTTGTGGACCCTCCTCCTCCAGTGAGCTGTTCAATGTCCACCAGCATTCACGACTGCATGTGGCAGGACTGTAGAACTAAGATCTGATCCATTGGTTATGGGATCGCTTAGCCCTGTCTATCACTTGCTGCTTATGCTATTTGGCACACAAATAATCCTGTGTTGTTGCTTCATCAGGTTGACACCTCATTTTTAGGTTTGCCTGGTGCTGCTCCTGGCATGCCCTCCTGCATTCTTCATTGAACCAGGCTTGATCCCCTGGCTTGATGGTAATGGTAGAGTGGGGGATGTGCCGGGCCATGAGGTTACAGCTTGCAGTTGAGTGCAATCCTGCTGCTGCTGATGGCCCACAGCACCTCTTGGATGCATAGTCTTGAGTTGGTACATCTGTGCGTGTGAGTAAGGGTCAGTGGGTGAGGGTGTGTGGGTGTGTGAGGGTGATATGAGTGAGAGTGGGTGAGTGAGTGAGGGTGGGTGAGTGACTGAAGATGGTTGAGTGAGGGTGGATGGTTGAGTGATGGTGGGTGAGTGAGGGTCAGTGGGTGTAATCGTAAGTTAAATCTTTCATATGGTTATGGGGGTCATGTGTCTGTACAGACGAATCAGCCCTAAGCATGGGTAATCTTAGGGGTGGAGCTTGGTCTTGGTTCAAGCATGTAGCTTCATCAGGAGCTCTGTAAATAAAGTTTACTGTTTCTTCCAAGAAACCTGCCCGGTACTCCAAGTTTATTACAATTGGCGACGAGAATAAATAGCTCCAATGCTGCACCTTGCCTCTTGAATGTGAGTATTTCAATTTTTAAGGAAAGAAAGAAAAGTATACTCACCAGTCATGCCAAACTCTTCGGCAGAATTAACCCATACGACTCATCCATCGAGGACTGGAGTCAATACATAGAGCGCCTAGGTTTCTACTTTGACTTGAACGAATTAACGGCGGAGGATAAACAGAAGGCAATTCTTATCGGTGTCTGTGGGAGCAAAACCTATAACCTAATCCATTGTCTGAATGCGCCAAATTCCAGATCCTTCAACGAGCTAGTAGGCCTCATGAAGACACATTTTCAGCCTAAGCCATTGGTGATAATGCAAAGATTCATGTTCAGCTCTAGAGTAAGGGCCCTGGGGGAGTCAATTGCAATGTCTATCGCACAGTTAAAACAGTTGACTAAGCATTGCGACTTCGGAGGTACTCTCAATGACATGTTGCGAGATTGTTTGGTTTAAGGTGTATACGATGACGCCATTCAGTGCCGTTTACTTGCAGAAGTTAATATTGATCTGAATTGAGCCATGGAAATAGTGCTAGCAATGGAGAGCGCTGAGAGGGACCTCGCAGGCTTTGCAGAGTGTGCAACATGGCAGCGTCCTTAAGTTGGGGCAGGAACCTGCCGCCGGGCATGGCGTGAAAACCAGAGAGACAGCCGCGAAGCAGGAAACAATCTCTACCACTCAAAAAAACCAAAAATAAACACTGGAAGCATCTTGCCAGCAATTCAGAAATTAATTTGTTACCGATGCGGGGGTAACCATGTACTTGAAATCTACAGAATTAAAGAGGCAGAATGCCACTACTGTCACAAAAAAAGGGCCTGTTATTAAACAATGCAGGGCAAGATCAAGACAGCCAATCAGACAGAAGACCAAGATGATTGAAGTGCACAATATAAGTGAACCAGAAGCTGTTGATATCTATTCCCTATACAATCTCAAGACATGAAAATTGAACCAATCACCATCACCATTCAAGTGAATGGGAAGCCTCTAGTCATGGAGGGTGACACAAGAGCATTGACCACAGTGGTGGGAGAACACATCTTTAAATACCTAAGTGAAGGTACCCAGCCACTGAATCTGGAGCAAACCACAGCTCAGCTGAAGACGTACACTGGAGAGGCAATGCAGGTGAAAGGCAACACCTCTGTACCTGTATCCTACAGGCAAAAGACAGCCCAGCTTCCAGTGATTGTTGTAACAGGTGAAGGATCTAGTCTTCTGGGCTACGATTGGTTGAAAGAAATTAAGCTCAACTGGCCAGAAATTTTTCAAGTTAGAGCAGGAGGGATTCCTGAGCTGTTAAAAAAGTATGACAGTATTCCGTGATGAGTTGGGAAAGATAAAAGGCCTACAAGCAAAAACGTACGTACATTCGGAGGCAACACCCCGGTTCTTTAGTGCCAGACCTGTGCCTTACGCCCTAAGGGAGAAGGCGGATGCAGAATTGTGTCGCTTAGAGAAGTTGGGAATAATCCAGCCAGTCCAGTTTTCAAAATGGGCAGTGCCCATAGTCTCTGTGATGAAACCAGACCAAACCATTCGCATTTGCAGAGATTACAAATTAACTGTGCACTAAACTACTAAATTAGATAAATATCCAATCCCAAGAATTGAAGATCTGTATGATAAGCTTGCTGGAAGAATGTCCAACTCCAAACTGGACATGAGCAATGCATATCAACAGTTAGAGCTAGACATGTAATGGGTATGTAATCATCAGCACACACAATATACATGTACCTGTACCAATATACATGCGTACCCTTTGGTGTATCATCTGCCTGTGCAATTTTACAAAGAACCATGGAAAGCCTACTACAAGGACGTCCCCGAGTTGTCGTGTACCTGGATAACGTCCTGGTCACAGGACCGATGGAAGCCGAACATTTGTCCAACCTAGAAGAGGTTGTAAGGAGATTTTTGGAGGCTAGTGTACAATTGAAAAAAGAGAAGAGTATTTTCCAAGCGACTTTTGATCATCGAGTGGATGCCCAAGGGTTGCATCCAGTAGAGCAGAAAGTCAGGGCAATCAAGGAGGTGCCATCTCCTACCAGTGTCACTGAACTCAAGTCTTTGTTGAACCTAATGAATTATTACGGTCACTTCTTGCCTAACATAACCACGGTGTTAGCCCCTTTACATTTATTATTGAAGAAGAACCATAGGTGGTCTTGGAAGGCACAGCAAGAGGAAGCTTTCATAAAAGTCAAGAAGCTTTTACACTTGTCATGTCTGCTAGTGCACTATGACCCGTCTAAGGTTCTGTCTCCAGAACCTGCTCTGCAGCTGAGAAGGGTTACTCACAAATTGAAAAAGAAAGCTTATCTGTTATATTTGGAGTAAAGAAGTTCCAATATTTGCATGCTCGACACTTCACCATAGTGTCAGATCACAAGCCACTGTTGGGTTTGTTTAGTGAAGGTAAGGCAATCCCACTGATAGCTTCCACTAGAATTCAACGATGGGCTTTGATTTTGTCGGCATATGAGTAAACTTTTATGCATGGTCCGGGTGTGCATATAGCAAATGCAGATGCCCTCAGTCGTCTTCCTTTGCCAGATAGCATTATACATGCACCAGTGCCTCAAGTAGTTGTACTTGTGTTGAATTTTCTGGACTCTTCAAGCAGTCTGTGTGAAGCAGATAAAGAGTTGGACAAATTGGGATCCAATTTTATCAAGAGTCTGTAAACCGGTATTGCAAGGATGGTCAAATACACAAGTCTCAGAAGAATTAAAACCATTCTATGCCCGTAAATCTGAACTGAGTTGTCAAGATGGTATCTTGTTATGGGGAGCCAGAGTCATCATCCCTTTGCAAGGAAGAGAACCTCTATTGACAGGGCTTCTTAGTGCACATCCTGGTATTTTGAAAATGAAGATGCTCCCATGAAGTTATATCTGGTGGCCAGGTATAGAAGTGATATAGAAAAAATGGTTAAGCACTGTCTCCAGTGTTAGCAACAGCAGAAGTTACCCGTGGGTTCAGCTCCACTGCATCCGTGGGAGTGGCCTGGTTGACCCTGGGTTCGACTACATATAGACTACGAAGGTCCATTTTTAGGTACCATGTTTCTAGTGACCATCAACACATATTCAAAGCAGATGGATGTGTATGAAGTGAGATCACCTACATCATGAGCAACTATTGAAAAGCTTTGCCAATGTTTTAGTGTACATGGCCTACCAGAAGTTATTGTGTCAGGTAATGGTATTGCTTTCACCTAGTACGGAATTCCAGAGATTCATGAACCTAAATGGGATTAAACATATTAAAATAGCACCAAATCATTCCTCATCCAAAGGGTTAGCAGAAAGAACAGTACTAACCTTTAAAATAGGCATGAAGAAACTAGCCAAAGGAACGTTAGAAACAAGATTTCTTTTCACAGGATTGTTAGGAAACACATGGATCATTTCAGAAGTAGAGAAAACCCTCCAATAACCAGTTAATCCACCTGAAATTGAAGTCGAACCTTTGATCCCTGAGGTGCCAGATCGACAAAGAGTAGATGTACCTGATGTCTCTGTTGAATTAAATAATTCTGAACTTCCATTGTCTAAGGATGTCCCTAATGTTGCAGATCCTGATCAAGTCGATCCAATGGAATAATCTCAAGTTGTGGAGTTGTGTTGCGCTATACGAATCAGAAAGCCACCTCAAAGACTAAATCTATAATTGCGTGAAGAGTATATGAAATGGGACATTTTTGTAAATAAGAGAGATAAAAGAAAATTAAATGGGGAGGATTTTTTAAAAATTCATTCATGGGATGTGTTGGTCACTGGCTGGGCCAGCATTTATTGCCTATCCTTAATTGCCCTTGTTCAGAGGGCAATTGAGAATCAACCACATTGTTGTGGTTCTGGAGTCACATGTAGGCCAGACCAGGTAAGGACTTCAGATTTCCTTCCCTAAAGGACATTAGTGAACCAGATGAGTTTTTACGACAGTCGGCAATGGCTTCATGGTCATCATTGGACTTTTGTTAAGTGCCTTAACAGACTTAGGACTGGTGTAGGTCGTTCAAAGGTGTCACTAAGCAATTGGGGATATACAACCAGCCTGACAACTTATGAATGTGGAACTGAGCCACAGACTATGCAACATCTCCTGCAATGCCTATCGCTAGAGGAATCCTGCATTGTTGCAGATCTTGCCGAATTCAACAACAAGGCGCAAAAATGTGTCCAGTTCTGGCTGGGCCATGTATAGACTGTCCATGGACACGATAAGAAGATCAGACTTTTAATTCCAGATTTTTTTACTGAATTCAAATTCCACCATCTGCCATGGTGAGTTTCAAACCCAGGACCCCAGAACATTGCCTTTCATACTGTTATAGGGATCATGTTACTGTACAGATGAATTAGCCCTAAGCGTGGGTAATCTTAGGGGTAGAGCTTTCTAGCCTTGGTCTTGGTACAAGCATGTTGCTTCATCAGGAGCTCTGTAAATAAAGTTTACTGTTTCTTACAAGGAGCCCTATCGGTACTCCAAGTTTATTACATCTTTATTAATTACTCTTTTTCATTATCAATTTATTGCTTTGACGTTGCTTTATTTTTGCTCAGCAAGTTGTTTCTTTTGCTTTTGAAATTCACGTTTAATGTTGTGCCAAACCTTATCTTTCCAAAATTTGCTCATTGGCCCCTTAAGTGAGGAAAAAATGGAAATGTGCGCCCCCCCCTCCCCCCACCACCCATGCAAAAAGGTTGGACAAGACTGCTCTATGTCCACATGCCCTGTGTAACTTGTGTAATTGTGACAATATGTCCTGGCGAAGAGCTTCAGGTACAAGCAACTGTTTTCCCTAGCTATAAACATCTGAGGGTGTATGGCTCTTCTTGTATCATATCAGGTCAACCTTCAACAATAACTCTCAGTAATACTTTCAGTCGTGAATCATTTACTGTTTCCTCCTGAAGTTGGTTGTGTTTGAGTTGACCAAAACTCATCAGATCGACATGGAGTACATCTTCTAGTTCAATGTTTCCATCACCTACTTGTAGGTCTAGCAAAACATCCCCAGTCTTTGTCGGATTTGGTAATCTGCTCAATGGGTCTGAAGTAGCCATTTTGCTACCTGGTTTGTAACAGATGTTGAAGTTGTATCCCTGTAGTTTTATTAGAAGTCATTGTAGTCTGGGTGGCGGACTTATCCATGGCTTGTGCCAAATCATTTCCTGCCTCCCGAATATGATTTGCACTGGCAATGGTAATCCAATATCTAAAGGAGTTGCTTTCAAGTGTTACGTATGCAGAGATCTTGTTTTGTCTCCCTGCATTTTGTGATTAATGCCTTAATTGTGTGAACCATTTGCTCGGCAAGACTGTTGGATCTGGGATTGTGTGGCAAAGTTGACACATGGTTTATGCCCCATTTTGGAGCCAAATGCAATTAGTTTACCATCTTGCATAATGCACGTTCCTAACCCTTTTTGAGATGCGTCGACCTCTAAGACCATTTCTTTTCTTGCGTCGTAGTATTGTAGAGCACATGTCTCTTCTGAAAATGCCTGTATAATTGACTCAAACACATGTTGATGGTCCTCCTGCCAAACATATGGAACTTCCCTCCTTAAAAGATCTCCGAGTGATAATGCTTTATTGGCAAAGTTGGGTATGTATTATGCTAGGAAGTTGAAAAATCTGAGGCATTTCTGCAAGTCCTCTGTCCTGGGAAGTAGGTATGTGCCGTACATCTTCAAGTTTGCCTGGGTCAGGACAGATCCCGGAACTCAGATAAAAAGGGCCGACAAAGTTAATCTGACCCACATTCACCTTACATGTCTTATTGTTGAAGATGAGTCCTTCACAACGAGCTGCTGACATCAGTGAGTGTAGATTTCGGTCATGCTCTTTTTTGGTTTTGCCCATCACCTGCTGGAACAGATCCTGACTGATGGATAAACCAAAGGGTAATCTCTGGAAACAGTATCTCCTGAATGGTATCCTGAAAGTAGTGATTTCTTGTTGAGATCCCTCTGCAACTGAGCAGAGCAATATCCGTGTTTGGCGTCCAACTTGGAGAAAAGCCTTGCTCCTGTAAATTTGGGATTCAATTCCTCTAATGTTGGAATCTTGTGTGGGCAACTATATAGAGCAAGATTTAGACATCTTGGATCTAAGCATGCCCAGATTGTGCCATCTTTTTTCAGCACACATATGATGGGACTATACCAGTGTGCTGATGCACAATATCGTTACGCTTCATGTCATCCAACTCACCCTTTTATGTACACACTGTACTTTCTAGGAGAGTTGATCAGCAGAATTGCATCTTCTCTGAGGTGTAGTACAACATCACCTCTGAAGTTTCCTATAGTGTTGAACCTGTCTGGGTATGTCTGTTGTAGGTCGTGGACTGACTCAAGGCAATTATTCTTGGCCTCTTTTGCCACAATTGGTATGCTGGTGATCTTGTGTATGGTCATAATGTTGAATTCCGTACACACCAGTAAACCTGCTTCTACTGGTCCACTCATGTCCACCAGGTAGAATGCTTGTGGTTTCCATGCAGACTTGCCTTAGCTGCATTTCAATGTCAACATACCTGTGCAATGAATGGGTAACCCATTACATGCAATTAATTTGTCTGTTGTAGGTTGTATCATTGATTTCCAACAGTCCAGGTTCATATACTTCATGATGTTGACTGGTAAGATGTTCATGCCGCTCCTGTATCAACTTTGGCTGTGAGCATGTGGTTTGCATCTTTTCTTTGGGAATATGATGCTGAAAGTAGCGAAAGCCTCTAACTCTTAGATTTCATCCACACATTGTGTCACATTCACAACTTGGAAAGCCTGCTCACTTGCCAGTTGAAGATTTTTCCACTCTGAATCTTTACCCTGGTCTGTCTGGCCGCTAACCTCGTGCATGTGCTTACGCTTATTTGGGTCTCTAGCCCAGTGTCTGTTGTTACTGCAAGTATGCGGCACATACTTTTTTGTTGTTTCTGCCTCCCAGGGTTTCAATGTACTCACAACCTCTGTATTGAACCAAACCTTGTCTGTGGCTCATCATGTGGTCTTCAAATTGACATCACCGCTACCATGTTGTGTTTCTATGTTTGCTTTACACAAACTCACCAATCTCACACCAGGACTGGTAAAGTAGATTCAGTTTATTTGAAGACAGTACAGGCTGGCTCAACAAATAGATTTACTTTATGGATTCAGCAATTATTACTCACAAGAACAACACTGCACTCACCACACACACTCCTTGCTGCTGGAGGTCACATGCTGCTCTACATCCTGGCTACCTGCTTATTTGCATATTGGTGCTAAAGTTCCTTAAAGTGATAACAGAATAGGCAACAGGGCAAAATTAATTAACAATCTGACACAAAGGGAATTTCTTGTGAATATTGCCAAATGTATGATTGAATTTAATTTTTGTTTTGAGAGGCTAAAAGAGTCACAAACTAATGTTTAAATTTAAAGAAGGCAATGGGGAGGTAGTGGTGTAATGATAATGTCGCTGGACTAGGCTGAATAATAATAATAAACCTGGAATTAAAAGATAGACTAACGCTGACAACAAAACCATTGTTGATTGTTGCTTAAAGACCCATCTGGTTCACTAATGGCCTTTAGGGAAGGAAAGCTGCTATCCTTACCCTGTCAGGCTTACATGTGATTCCAGGCCCACACTTTTAAATGCCCTCTGCAATAGCCTAGCAAGCCACTCCATTCTATAAAACTGCTATGCACTCTAAAAGGAATAATGAAACTAGATAGACATCCGGCACTGACCTATACACTGGAAATGAAAATGGCATACAATGTCAACCCTGCAAAGTCCTCCTTAATAACAACTGGGGGCTTGTGCCAAGCTGTCTTTGACAAGTCAAGCAACAGCCTGACATAGTCATACTCACAGAACTATACCTTACAGACAATGTTGCCGGCACCTCATCACCATCTCTCCAGTGTGACAAGACATACCCAGCAGAGGTGGTGGCACAGTAGTATAGAGTCAGGAGGAAATGCCCTGGGAGTCCTCAACATTGACTCTGGATCCCATGAAATCTCATAGCATCAGGTCAAACATGGGCAAGGAAACCTCCTGCTGATTACTACGTACCGCCCTCCTTCAGCTGATGAATCAATGTTCTTCCATGTTGAACACCACTTGGAGGAAGCACTGAGGATGGCAAGGGCACATTTTGTATTCTGGGTGGGGACTTCAATGTCCATCACCAACAGTGGCTCGGTAGCAACACCACTGGCTGAGTTCTAAAGACATAACCGCTAGACTGGGTCTGCGGCAGGTAGTGAGGGAACCAACAAGAGGGGAAAACATACTTGACCTCATCCTCACCAATCTGCTTGCTGCAGATACATCTGTCCATGACAGTATCAGGTAGAGTGACCACCGCACAGTCCTTTTGGAGACTAAGTCCCGTTTTCACATTGAGGATACCCTCTATCGTGTTGTGTGGCACTACCACCATGCTAAATGGGATAGATTTCGAACAGACCTAGCAACTCAAGACTGGGCATTCATGAGACGCTGTGGGCCATCAGCAGCAACAGAACTGTATACAAACACAATCTCTAATATCATGGCCCAGCATACCCCCGCTCTACCATTACCACCAAACCAGAGGATCAACCCTGGTTCAATGAAGAGTGCAGGAGGGCATGCCAGGAGCAGCACCAGGCACACCTAAAAATGAGCTGTCAACCTGGTGAAGCTACAACACGGGACTACTTGCATGCTAAAGTAGAAACAGCATGCGATAGACAGAACAAAGCGATTCCACAACCAAAGGAGCAGATCTAAGCTCTGTAGACCTGCCACATCCAGTTGTGAATGGTGGTGGGCAATGAAACAACTCATTGGAGGAGGAGGTTCCACAAATATCCCCATCCTCAAAAATGGGGTAGCCCAGCAGATCAAAAGATAAGCAAAAGATGAGGCTGAAGCATTTGCAGCCACCTTCAGCCAGAGGTGCCAAGCAGATGATCCATCTTGGCCTCCTCCTAAGGACCTCAGCATCATAGATGGTATTCTTCAGCCAATTCGAATCACTATCAAGATGATACTGCAAAGGCTATGGGTCCTGACAACATTTTGGCAATAGTACTGAAGACTTGTGCTCCAGAATTAGCCACACCACAGCCCAGCTGTTCCAGTACAGCTACAACACTGGCATCTACCCAGCAATGTGGAAATTTTCCCAGGTATGTCCTGTACACAAAAAGCAGGGCAAACACAACCCAGCCAATTACTCAACCCAGTCAGTCTACTCTCTATCATCAGCAAAGTGTTGGAAGGGATCATCAACAGTGATATCAAGTGACACTTACTCAACAAAAACCTCCTCACTGACGCCCAGTTTGGGTTCTGCCAGGGCCACTCAGCTCCTGATCTCATTACAGCCTTGGCTCAAACATGGACAATAGAGCTGAACTCCTGAGGTGAGGTGGAAGTGACTATCCTTGACATCAAGATCAAATGTGGCAACAAGGAGCCCAAGCAAAACTGGCGTCAATGGGAATCAGGGGGGAAACTCTGCGCTGGTTGGAGGTATATACAGCACAAAGGAAGATGGTTGTGGTTGTTGAAAATCAGTCATCTCAGTTCCAGGACATCACTGCAGGGGTTCCTCAGGGTAGTGTCCTTGGCCCAACCATCTTCAGCTGCTTCATCAATTACCTTCCTTCCATCGTAAGGTCAGAAGTGGGGATGTTCGCTGATGATTGCGCAATGTTCAGCACCATTCGCGACTCCTCAGATACTGAAGCAGTCCGTGTCTAAATGCAGCAAGACCTGGACAACAATAAATGGCAAGTAACATTTGTGCCTCAGAAGTGCTGAAATTAACCTTCTTCAACAAGAGAGAATTTAACCATCCCACTTTGACATTCAATGGCATTAACATCACATAATTGCCCATCATCAACATCCTGAAGGTTGCCATTGACCAGGAACTGAACTGGACTAGCCATATAAATCCTGTGGCTGCAAGAGCAGGTCAGAGGCTGGGAATCCTGTGTCAAGTAACTCCCTAAAGCCTGTCCACCCCATACAAAGCACAAATCTGGTGTTTCTTTAGATTGGAAAATTGCACTTGGTGCCCCCTTATTTAAGAAAGGTAAGAGAGGGAAACCAGGGCATTATAGATCTGACATCTGTTGTCAGGAAATTATTATATCAATAACTCAGGAGTGATTGACTGAACACCTTGAAAATTTTAAGCTGATCAGAGCTGGCCTGGATTTGTAAAGGGCAGGTCCTGCTTCACGAAGATGTGATGTAATCAACAGATGATGGAATGTCTCTGAACAGACTTTTACAGACTTCCAGAAGGCATTTTAAAAAATTTATTCTGACATGGGATGTGGGTACCACTGGCAAAGCCAGCATTTGTTGCCCATCCCTAATTGTCCTTGAACCGAACATCTGAGAGAGCAGTTAAGTGTCAACCACATTGCTGTGGGCCTGCAGTTACATGTAGGCCAGGCCAGGTAAGGACGGCAGATTTCCTTCCCAAAAGGACATTAGTGAACCAGATGGATTTTTACAACAATCGATGATAGTTGTCATGGTCACCAGTACTGCTTTATATCCAAATATATTAATTGAATTCAAATTTCACCAGCTGCTGATTTAGCAAGATTTGAATCCGTGTTCCCAGAGCATTAGCTTGGGCCTACTGGATTACTAGCACAGTGAAATCACCACTATGCTACCCTCTCCCCAAAGATGAAAACTTTGACAAAGTCCTTCATAAGAGACTGTTAGCTAAAGTTGAAGCTCAACTGAGAGTAAGTTATTGACCTGGTTAAGAAATGGGCTGAGCAGCATGAGACAGGGAGTTGGGTTAAGGAACATGTATGAAAATTGGCCTCAACCATTTACCACACTTATCTGATGACTTATCTAAGACTTATGCTCAACTCATTTTCTTGAAAAAAAATTTAAATCCCATTTTTTAATCCATGTTTTCTTTTAATCCAGTTTTTCACTAATGCTTGTAGATGATGTTGCTTCAGACACGATACTCATACTTGTAAACAACACTTGGCAGTCTCGTGTGCAGAGCTAGACAAAAGGAGGTGGAATAGAAGGCGGCTGCTTGAATGAAGAAATGGAGAAACAGTGCCTACGTGACTGACTACGGGACAGAAGTTAAAATATGTTTTTCTACTTTTTGCTTGAAGGACAAAATCGCCTATCTGCAAACCACTTGACAATTGTGTAACTTGTTTTTTCTCAATGTCTGTGCCTGACAAGATAAGTACTGAGATTGTTTACTTTTAAGACAAGGAAGTTAAGAAACATGAAGTTGTTTATCTGGCTCAAGGTTGAACTTTTATGAACTTGTAGCTCAACCGGTTGAAACTGACTTAAGGTGGGCAAAACTCACAAGATGGACATAGCTGTATGTGAGCATGGGCAAAAGTGAATGGCAGGAGAAAAGGGGATCTGCCCACAATACACCTGCCTGGCAACAACCCCAGATGAGAGGGAATTGGACAAATATATGTGCCACCGTTGTCTGAAATCTGGAAGGGGTCGTGAGCACCGGCATCAATGACATACTTCACACTATAAACATCAGGAGCTTGAGAAGGTCAGCACGGTCATCAGGAAAATGTGACCTGGTCAGTCATAAAAGACATGAAGAGGACTCACCCAGCGGATTGACAGTAGGGGGATGGACCCTTGCACATGGGAAGGCCAATAGCCAGTTTTGTGAGTATACTTGTAGTGATTTGTAATACTCAATAAAGAAAAGCTTGATTAAGCCACAAATTTGTTCTGCGCTGTTGTACACCCAGAGTAAGACTAAAACCAGAATACAGTCCCAGGCAAGGGGACTTTACACTTAGATGATTGCATGGAAATCCAAGTTTGCTGATGGCACAAAAGTAGGTGGCACTGTAAGCATAATAGATACATAAGATTACAGAGATATAGATAGATTAAGTGTATGGACAAAACCATGGCAATTGGATTTCAATTTACGCAAATGTAAGGTCATTGACTTTGGGCCTAAGAAAACGGATAGAACAGGGACTTTTTAAAAGGTGCAAAGCTAGAAACAGTGGGGATCCATAAAGATTCAGGTAGAACAGGTAAGTAAAGTGTCATGAACAGGTGCAAAAAATAAACAAAAAGGTTAAAAGAGCGCTGGCCTTTATGTCTCAAGGACTGGATTAGAAGGGGTAGTATTCCTGCTTCACCATACAAAGCCCTGGTTAGACCACACCTGGAGTTACTGGGAGCAGCCCTGGGCACCACACCTTAGGAAGGATAGACTGACCTTGGGGGGAGTGCAGCGTAGATTCATCACAATGATACCTAGACTCTAATGGTTAAATTATGAGGAGAGATTACACAAACTAACATGTATTCCTGCAGGGTAGATGGTTAAGAGTGATTTGACTGAAGTTTTCAGTATATTAAGATGGGCAAATTGCTCATTTTAAATCTGAGATGGATGAATTTATCTAAAGGTATTAAGGGATATGGGGAAAAGGCCTATATGGTGTGACAGATCAGCCATGATCCCATTGAATGGTGGAGCAGGCTGAACGGGCTAAATGGCCTTTTCCTGTTTCTATATTGGAAAGTTCCTATATGTGTGGTAGAATACTCTACTTGATTGAATGAGTGCAGCTCCAACAACTCTGAAAAAGTATGAGACCATCCAGGACAAAGCACACGTTTCAACAACATCCCATATGCCACCTTAAACATCCACTCCCTCCACCATCAATGCACAGTGGAGCAGTCTGTATCATCTAGATGTTAAGCAGCAACTTGCCAAGCCTCCTGTGTGGCACCCGACCTCTACCGCTTAGAAAAACAAGGGCAGCACATGCATGGGAACACCACCACCTGGAAGTTCCCCTCCAAGTCACTCACCATCTTGACTTGGAAATATATCGCCATTCCTTCACTGTCACTAGGTCAAAATCCTGGAACTCCCTCCCTAACAGCAGGGAGTACTTACATCACACAGACTACAGTGGTTCAAGAAGGCAGCTCACCACCACCTTCTCAAGGGCAACTAGGGATGGACAATGAATGCTGGCCCAGCCAGCGATGTTCATGACCGGTAAATGAATTTTAAAAAGTCTTGAATAAAGCACTAGGCCATGATGGATGCATCCTGGAATGGTGAGGGGAGAGAAAGGGAACAACAGGTGATCTTTCAAACATTCTTAGATATGGAAATTGTGCTGGACCCTGGAGGGTTGTCAACATAACATCAAAAATGGAGAAAGGCCAGAACCAGGTAACTGGAGGCCAATCAACTCAACATCGATAGTGTGTAAACATTTAGAATTCATCATATGAATGAATGAACAAGTGGCTAGAGAGATCTGGAGTCACTCTGCACTCATGTTCTGTGAACATTGTAAAGAGTCAAAGAAAAGAGCAAGAAGAGGGTAAACATCATCTAGGAATGAGCAGGCAGGAACTGAGGATCCAGTGCATGCACTGCACTCCAATGCAACCTTTCTCTCATGTACTCTTCATCAGAATACTGCTCCCCTATGTGGGCACATAGCAGCCGCATAACACCCTTGGACACTGTCCTCAACACATCAATGTGGATAACCAGTGAAATCAACATCAGTTCCCATCCTGTCTCATATCCCATCTTCTGTCACGAGCTGGAGAGCAAAACACTAAAGAGTTTGATCGCATTGAAGCCAACCCAGAACTACCAATCCATGAAGTCCTTCAGAACCTACCGAATATGTAATTTAAATTACACAAACCTTTTTGGATGTTCCGTGAATGCTTTGAGTGACGTAGGTTTTGGCAAAAAGGACAAATGACACAACCTCTGGGCTGATACCAAAATTGCCAACAAAAATTTGGTGAGTAATCCAACAGCAGAACCTCCAGGTTCCCCCCTACCCTCACCACCCCATTGAAAACAGTGGTCTAGACTCAACAGAATCTGCACTCTCCATACCTCCTCCACAAAGGTAACATCAAGGACAGTCCAGGATATGAATATGGTCACCTGGATCACTAGTCACCACCAGGTGAATGAACATGGCTGACAAAAATTTCCACAGGACTAAAGGCAATCCACCTAAGAACATGAAAACACACACACACACAGGGCAAAATTTTGCACTCGTCAGGCAGGCTTGGCGGGAAAGGTTGGGAAGTCGACTGCTGCCCTTGATCGGGGTCGAACCTTGGTTTCATGCTCAAGGGCCAACAAAGGCCCACCCACTGTGAACGCTGGCTGGAGAACCTCTGAGAAGGAGCAGGCGGGGACGGGGGTGCCTGTTGTCTGCCTCGTCCAGTGGTGACCCGGCGGCCAGTTCGAAAACAGCGCAGGCAGCTCCAGGAAGGCTGCCCGTATCAGAACCGCAGCAGCAACATGGCTGCAAACGAGGATGCAGAGGGCAGGCGGGAGGGGAGGTCGGCCCCACTTTTCTCCAGCAAGTCCCTCGCCACCCTCTTGGAGGAGGTGGCTGCCAGGAGGGATACTCTTGTCCCCAGAGATGGGAGGAATAGGCCACCACCCCTCACAAAGAGGGCATGGGAGGTGGTGGCAGCCAGGGTGAGCAGCCACAATGTGGTGTAGCGCACCTGGGTGCAGTGCCAGAAGCGCTTCAATGACCTGCTGCACTCAGGAAGGGTGAGCACCGTGTTGGCATGGGTCAGTGTGAAGATGTGTTATGGGCCGGCCGTCCCCCTATGGACCTCAGGGGTGCTAGAGTCTGAGTGCCAACTGTCAATGATGCTGGAGCTGGCCAAGGGGGTGAGCCATGGCTGCTTGGACTGAGCAGCTCGAGGGCCACGACTCGGATGTGCCCTGCGAGGTGTTCCTCAGGTAGGGTTGCAGCAATGGTGCTGCAGGTAGAGAGTGGACTAATCAATGCCCCTCTGTCCTTTCAGGAGAATACAAGCCATAACAACTTGGAGAGGTCGTAGACTGGCAGAGGACCCCACACCTCTTCATCCTCTCTCGGTACGAGCAGGAGGCCTTGGAGCTCGAGAGGCACCACGATCCTTGGTCAACCAGCCGCGGAGAGGCTGGGGTGTCAGACGAAGGTAAGAGTGCAGTGCACAGAGGTGAGAAATTCAGATGGTTCAATCACTCTTGTGCAGTCTCATCATTGATGGAAGCCTCCAGACTGGATTCCTCATTGATCATTGGAAGACGATGGCATCATGATGCAGATCTCCATTGTCTCACCAGCGTGCCTGGCATGCACAGTGACAGTGTGATGTCCTTCTTCTCCCTTAGATCTGCCACCAAGCAGCCAAGTGCAGGACCTCCAGGAGCTACCCCTGACCCCGGAGGACCACAATGCTCCAGAAGCACCTGCGTCACACCTACTCTCTGAACCAGGCATCAACGCAGATACCAGGTCCTCGGTGGGCATTAGATCGGTGGCTAGATCTTTGCAAATTGGTGAGGGCACTTCACACTTGTTTGACGTGCAGGCAGAGGCAGAGAGTGCCAAGGGCACCGGCAGTCAGAGGGTTGCAGGAGACCAGAACGATGCTCAATCAAAGGCTGATGATGGGCCTCTGGAGTTGTCCATTAGGTGGCAGATGCTGGACGTCCAGTGGGATGTGCAGGAGGATCTGGTGGAGATCAACGAGGGTCTGTGTGCCATGGTCTCCGTTGTGGAGGAGTCCTTGCAAAGCATCAGCACTGCGTTAACCCTCATGGCCATGTGCAACTGAGACACAGCTCCAGGGACAAAATCAGGGGTCCCTGGCGTTGCGCATGGACCTGTAAGCCCTCACACAGGCACTGACCGCAGCTGGTCAGCGTCCGTGTGGGAGGTGGATGAGGCACCCAGTATCCCGGCTTGGTGCCCGTCCATCAATGGTGAGCAGGGAGGGTCCACAGCGACCTCATGTTGGCACACGAGCTGCTTGTCATCTCTGCAGGCTCCTCTCAGGGCGTTCTGGATGATGGCAGCAGCTCCCCTGCCCTCCAGCCAGTGACTGTCGCATTTGATGAGGCTGCGATGACTGGGGAGATGCCAGCTGTGGCACTGGCCGCTCCCTCCCGGTCGGAGCCAGCACAGGCTGCACTGGCCAGAGGATGCCGGCCAAGGTCAACAAGACACCACAGTCAGCAGGCTGTCTCCAATGCTGCTGCCAGCGAGGGGGCAGAACCTAGATGTAGCACCCATTAATGTAAGTTTAAAGTCCCTTAAGCACAACAGGGACTGGTCATGATTCCAACATTAAACTACATTTGCTTTTGTGTTATTGTCCTGAGTAGGCTTCATTTGTTTTGTAGGTGCAGGGTAGGCCAGTATGTAATGCTGGATGTGGGTGGCTTGAAACTTTATTGCGCAGACACTAAGTGTATCTTGGGGGCCGAGGAAAGGGTTATTTCTGTGATCCGGGATGCAGGTGGCAGCTCTGGCACGAGGGAGGTAGCGCTTATGTGGCAGCCCAGCTGAAGGAGCGTTAGATCAAGGTGTCCCTGGTGTCCCTGCCTCCACACCCTCAGCGTTCTCCTCACCATGCTCCTCTTCTGACTCGCTGCTGGATTCATCACCTATAGCCTATGGAGCTGTGCCAACATCCTCTTCCTCCATTGGGTCCCCCCTTGACAGCGCCAGATTGTGGAGAGCACAACACGCAACCACTATCAGTGACACCCACTCTGGGGGGTGGGGATTGTAGTGCACCCCCTGAACGGTCCAGACATCGGAAGCACATCTTGAGAAGACCTATGGTTCTCTCTAACACAGCCCTTATAGAGGCATGACTCCTGTTGTACTGCTGCTCGGCCTCTGTTCTTGGATGACGGAGAGGCGTCATGAGCCACCTTTTGAGTGGATAGCCCTTGTCCCCCAGCAGCCATCCATCCAGTCGAGCTGGAGCACTGAAGAGCCTCGGCACCTGGGATTGTCTGAGGATGTAGGCGTCATGGGAGCTGCCTGGGTACCTTGCACAGACTTGCAGAATCAGCATCCTGTGATCGCACACTATCTGCACGTTCATGGAGTGGAAGCCCTTCCTGTTGACGAAGGCACCGGGCTCACCCGTTGGCACCCTGATGGCCACATGTTGCAGTCGATGGCACTCTGGATGCGGAGGATCCCAGCTGACCTCGTCCATATAGAAATGAAGGAAAGTCAATAGCCACCCGAACAGAGCTTCTGTCACCAGCTTGACGTAACTGTGGACAGCTGATTGGGAGACTACACACAGATCCCCCACTGAGCCCTGGAAAGAGCCGGAGGCATAGAGGCTGAGGGCCACTGCGGCCTTCAGAGCCACTGGCATGAGGTGTCCACCCACACAGTTGGAGCTGATCTCAGGGCCGATCATCTGTAAAATGGAGGTTACGGTCTCCCTTGAGAGGCAGAGCCTCCTTCGGCATTGCACCTCAGACATATTGAGGTAGCTGCATCGCCGCCTGTAAACCCTGGCAGCAGGATAATGGCATCTTCTGTGGCCCCTTCTGCCTTGGACTTCCTGCTGAACCTGCACCCCTTGTGCCTGCGCCTCTCCTCCCACAGGTCTCTCCCCTGGAAGCTGCATTGGGACACCTGGCCTCCTCTCCATTTTGCCGCTCTCTTCCTCCTCAGAGGACGTGCCACCAGCAGAGACTACAATCCCCATTACCAGGGTAAGGGAAGGCTGCCTGATACCTGGAAGTGTCCACATGGTCCGAATCCTCAGGGGGCCTGGAAGGCACCAATGAACCCAGAAATGAAGCCTGAAAATGCTAAGAATGAAGCCCCGATCAGAGAATAAGGTGACAAGTATCAATAAGCCACCAGCAGCAAGTTATCTCCAAAACTCCTCACTACTCACATTGACAATGCTGCTGACCCTTCTTATCCCACCTGTGGATGGGGTTTTGCAAATTGTGGGCTGCCTGCCTGCCCATTTTGCCCATGAGATAAACTAAAAATTGCATGGGCAATGTTAAATCGTCGTCAGTTGGATTGTCAACAGCCTTAACCTGCCTCTTAATTAATGGCGGGCACAGCTCCAACTACACACTGAGACATATGCACACACAAACACATACATGCACATGCACACACACACATTCACACGCATCCACACCCAGAACCTGACCCAGACACACAACCCACACACATGCAACGACACCACCATCACCTTCTCAAGGGCAACTAGGAATGGGCAATAAATGTTGGCCTAGCCAGCGATACCCACATCCCGTAAATGAATAAAAGAAACACACACACATACACACACAAATGCACATACACACACACACATGCAAATACACACACACACATACACTCATACACACAGACATACACTCATACACACACACACAAACATATGCACGCTGAGGCATATGTGCACACGAACACACACACACACACACACACACACACACAGAATACACACACACCCCAATATACTCACACACAAATACACACACGAACACCCACATGCACACACACAACCATCCACACACACACTCCACATACACGCACAAACACACACCCTAACATATATCCCCAGACATACAGGCACACCCATACCTACACACAAACACATACTGAGACATATGCACACACAGATATACACAAACACACACAAATGTGCACACACAAACCATGCACACACATATACACACACGTGTGCACACAAACACACAACACACACACAAATAACCATGCACACACACACAGATACACAACCGCACATACACACACACATGCGCATAAACACATATACACAAATACACACACACAGAATCACACACCCCCACACACACACCCAGACACGCAAACACACGGACACACACCCACGCACAGACAAACACGAACACAGACACACATGCAGATACAGACACACACACACATCCAAACACAGACTCACACAGACACATATATCCACATACACACACCCATGAACACAGACACACACACACACTTATACACACACAAATGCACACACATACATACAAATACACACACAAACACACAGACATACACACTGAGACATATGCACACGCACACATATACGCACACACACAGACATACACACACACATACACATGTATACATACACACGCACCCACATATACCCCCGACAAACATATCCACACACAAACACATACTGAGACATATGCATACACACACACAGACAAATGCACACACACACAAACACACACACTCACACAACCATGCACACACACACACACACCCAGACGCACACACACACACCCACACACAGACACCCACACATCCATACCCACACAACCATGCACACACACACTCACAGACACTCACACAAAAACACACACAGAAACACCCTCCCCCCACACACACATACAAGAAGACACACCCATGCACACAAATGCACACCCCAACAAACACACACTCAGACACACACAAACATACAGACACACACACACACACATACACACAGAAACGCATGCTCAGACATGAACACACACACAAACACACATGCACACAAGCACACACACATACACATACACAAACACACACAGGCATACACAGAGACATATGCGCATGCACACATATACACATACACAGAAATGCACAGACACACACACACCAATACACACACACATACACACGCATATATACACACACATGCCCACACATACACACACGTGCCCACACACAAACAGATACTGAGACATATGCATACACACATATACACACACATGCACAGACAAATGTGCACACACACCCACACACACACAGACACATACACATGTGTGCACACACACATGCACATACACACACATGCCCAGACACCCACTGTCACACAGAAACACGCACACAACGACAACCATGCATACACACACACACTCACAGGCACGCACACAAACACACACACACAGAAACACCCCCCCACACACACAAGCAGACACACAGACACAAATGCACCCAAACACCTACACACACACACAGACAAACACACACTCAGACAACCATGCACACACACAGCCATACGCACATACACACAGACGCACCCACACACATACAGGTATACACACACACACTCACAGACACACACACACACAGAAACATCACCCCCCCACACACAAGCAGACACACACAGACCCACACACACAAACACACACACAGACACACATGCACAGACACACACCCACCCAGACACAAACATGCACACGCACACCCACAAACACAAACAAACACACACACATACCCACAAACAGACTTACACACACAAATGTGCACACATACATACAAATACACAGACATACGCACACAGACATACACACACACACCCATACACACACACATACACATGAATATGTACACACATGCCCACACATACCCACACACACATATCCCCTTGCCCCAGACACACACACAAATGCCCAGACACACACATACCCAGACACACCCACACACATGCACACACACACACACGTGCACACATACACACACACACACACAGAAACACACCACCACACACACAAGCAGGCAGACATACACACACACAAACACACACCCCGGCAAACACACACCCACACACGCAAACACAAACAAACACACACAGGCGCACACACACCTAGACTCACACAAACACACACATACCTACATACACACACCCACAAACACAGGCACACACACAAACGTGCACACATACATACAAACACACACAAATACATACACACACATATACACACGCACACACAGACATACACTCACACACCCATACACACATACATACACACACATCCACACATACCCCCACACACACATACCCACACCCACATATCCCCCTGCCCCAGACACTCACACACACAAACACCCAGACACACACATACCCAGACACACACATACCCAGACACACATACATTCACACACATGCACACACACATACAAATGCACACACACACCCACAAACACACAGTCACACACGCAAACAACCATGCACACATAGATACAAAAACACAACCACGCACACACATGTTCACATATACACAGTCACACACACATAAACACCACCCCACACATACAAGCAGACAAACACACAAACACGCACACACAGACACACATACACAGACACACACACATGCACACCCACAGACTCACACAAACACATACCCACACCCACAAACACAGACAGACACACACACTTACACACACAAATGCACACACATACATACAAATACACACACAAACACACAAAGACATACACACACTGAGACATATGTACATGCACACACAGACATACACCAACACACCCATACACACACACATGCATACGTACACACATGTCCACACATACCCCCCCACACACATATCCACACACAAACACATACTGAGACATATGCATACACACACAGAGGCAAATGCGCACACACACAAACACACACTCACACAACCATGCACACAGATACACACAGCCAGATGCACACACAGACACACACAAACATGCGTACGCACAGATACACACAAATACATACACATATATACATACACACACACAGACATATACACACACACATACACATGCATATGTACACCCATGCCCACACACACATATCCCCCCACCCCAGACACACACGAGCAAACACCCAGACACACACACACAAACAAATACACACACACACATGCACATCCACAAACATACGCACACTGAGGCATATACACACACTTGCAGACACACCTACACACACACCAACGCACACCCCAACACATACCTAGACACACACACAAACACAGACACACCCACACTTACACACACAAACGCGCGCACATACAAATACACACACTGAGACATATACACATGCACACATATACACACACAGACATACACACACACACACCTACACACACACTCACAGATACACACACGAACACACACACACACAGAAATACACCCTCCCCACACACACAAGCAGACACACACCCATGCACACACAGACAGCTACACACACACCCAGACACCCACAGTCACACACATGCATACAATGACAACCATGCACACACACATACACACTGACACACACACACACACACACCTACACACACCCCCACACACTCACAGACACACACAAAACACACACACACAGAAACACCCACCCGCCCACACACAAGCAGACACACATAGACACAAATGCGCCCAAACATCCACACACACATAGGCACACACACACAAACACACACTCAGACAACCATGCACAGATATATACACACACACACGTGCGCACATGCACATACACACAGACACATCCACACACTCATAGACACACACAGAAACAAACCCCCCACACATGAGCAGACACACACAGACACAAACACACCCCCCCACACACACAGACAAACAAACACACACACAGACACACATGCACAGACATAGACACACACCCACCCAGATACACACACATGCACACCCACACACACATACAAGTACACACAGACACACATGCACAGACACACACCCACCCAGATACACACACATGCACACCCACACACGCATACAAGAACACACACATTGAGACACATGCAATACACACATACATACAGACACACAGACATACGCACACACCCATACACGCGCATATGTACGCACATTTCCACACACACATACAGCCAGACACACACATACCCAGACACACACATGTATACATGGACGCAAACACACACACACACAAATGCACACACACATACACCCACCTACTCACACACCCACAAACTCACAGACACACACAAACAAACAGAAACACACCCTTCATACACACAAGCAGACACAAACGCATACCCCAACAAACACACAACCAGACACACTCACCCACACACACACACAGACACACACCCACCCAGACACACACACATGCACACCTACACACAGACACACTTACCCACACAAATGCGCACACATACATACAAATGCACACACATATCCCCCAGACACACATACAAACACCCAGATGCACACACCCACACACATGCACACATACAGACACACATGCACCGACACACACTCACACACATCCAAGCGCGCACACACACATACAAATGCACAAACACACATACACCCACAAACATACGCACACTGAGGCACATGCACACACATGCAGACACACGCACACAGACACAAACCCCAGCAAACACACACAGCCACTCAGACATACATGCATCCACAACCTCACCCCCCTCACACACACACACCCATACATGCACACATACACACAGACATACACACAGACAGATAGACACACACACAAACCAACAGACATACACACACATACTCACACCCATATACTCTCAAACACACACTGACATACACACACACACACAAACAGACATACACACACAGACACAAACTCACACACACAGACACAAACTCACACACACACACAAACAGATATACACACACAGACACAAACTCACACACACAGACACAAACTCACACACACATGTTCACACACATACATGCACATCATACACACACACTCAGATACACATATACACACAAACACACACACATATGTGTACACAGAGACACACACAGACACATACATAGACACACACCCACCTAGACACACACACACGCACACCAAGACACATACAAACACACACAGCTCCACACACACAGACACACTTACACACACAAATGCGCACACATACATACAAATACACACATACCCCCCAGACACACACACACAAACACCCAGACACACACAAACGCCCAGACACACACACACCCACGCACATGCACGCATACAGACACACATGCACTGACACACACTCACACACATATAAATGCACAAACACATATAAACTCACAAACATACGCACACTGAGGCATATGCACACACATGCAGACACATGCACACACACAAATGCACACCCCAACAAACACACACAACCACTCAGACATACACACATCAACCTCACCCCCCCCCCACACACACCCACACACATAGACACACACACACACACCCATATACTCTCTCACACACACACACAGACATACACACACACAAACAGACATACACACAGTCATACACAAACACACATACTCATACACAAACTCACACACAGACACAAACTCACACATATGTTCACACACATACATTCACACATACACACACACAGACACAAACACAGACAGACACACAGCTACAGACATGCATGCACAATGATATACACACACTCACATATACACACACACACACACTCGTGCGCACAGATACACACACAGACACACACACATGCACACGCGCATACATGCAGACATACACACACACATATACACACACACATATACATACACCCACACACATGGGTACGCAAGCACACAGATACAAACACACACAGACACGCACACACACACATACGCTCAGACACAAGCACACACACATACACTCACAGACACTCACACACATATACACACATACATGGTGCTGTGGCTTGGCTGTCCAACTTGGATTTACACTTGTAAAGTAGCAAGATGTCATGGGCAATTAGAAGTGTGGTGTAGATAAGAATTTTAAGATCAGATCTTTGCAAATCTGGAGGCAATGAATGACATTTAAGAGCAGTGTTGTTGGATGAGTCGATACTTGGTGTGAATTAGAATATGTGCAGTAGAATTTTGGGCTCCTCCACCATTGAGGATGGGGATATTTGTGGAGCCTCCTCCTCCAGTGAGTTGTTTAATCGTCCACCAGCATTCACGATTGGATGTGGCAGGACTGCAGAGCTTAGATCTGATCTGTTGTTTCAGGGATCGCTTAGCTCTGTCTATCACTTGCTGCTTATGCTGTTTGGTACACAAGTAGTCCTGTGTTATAGCTTCGCCAGGTTGACACCTCATTTTTAGGTATGCTTGGTGCTCCTCCTTGCATGCCCTCCTTCACTCTTCATTGAATCAGCGTTGACCTTTTGGCTTGATGGTAATGGTAGAGTTGGGGATATGCTGGGCCATGAGGTTACAGATTGTGTTTGAGTACAATTCTGCTGCTGCTGATGGCCCACAGCGCCTCATGGATGCCCAGTCTTGAGTTGCTAGATCTGTTCAAAATCTATCCCATTTAGCACCGTGATAGTGCCAGACAACACGATGGAAGGTATCCTCAATGTGAAGGCAGGACTACATCTCCACAATGACTTTGTGGTGGTCACTCCTACCAATACTCTCATGGGCAGATGCATCTGCAGCAGGCAGGTTGGTTAGAATGAGGTCAAGTATGTTTCTCCCATCACCACCTGCCGCAGACCTAGTCTAGCGGCTATGTCATTTTGGACTTGGCCAGTAGTGGTGTTACCAAGCCACTCTTGGTGACAGACATTGACGTCTCTCCATCCAGGGTGCATTCTGCACCCTTGCCACCCTCAGTGCCTCCTCCAAGTGATGTTCAACATGGAGGAGCACTGATTCAGCAGTTGAGGGAGGGCGGTAAGTGGTAATCAGCAGGAGGTTTCCTTACCCATGTTTGACCTGATGCCATGAGTTGATGTTGAGGACTCGCAGGGCAACTCCCTCCCAACTATATGCCACTGTGTCGCCACCTCTGCTGGGTCTGTCCTGCCAGTGGGACAGGTAGTGCCTGGGACATCATCTGCAAGGTGTGATTCGTGAGGATGACTATGTCAGGCTGTTGCTTGACTCGTCCAGTGAGACAGCCCCCAGATGTTAGTAAGGAGGACTTTGCAGGGTCGACAGGACTGCGATTGCCAGGTGGTCCATCCGGTTCCATTTCTTTTATGTGACTTTGTAGTGGTTGGTTACAACTGAGTGGCTTGCTAGGGCATGTAAGAGTCAACCACATTGCTGGAGTCACATGTAGGCCAGACCAGGTAAGGGTGATGGACTTCCTTCCATTCATGGGCAACGGTCATCTTAAATCCAAATTTTTTTTTTTATTGGCATTATCTGCCGTGGCAGTATTCGAACCCAGGTCCCCAGAGCATTACACTAGGTCTCTGGATTATTAGTCCAGCAACAATACCACTACGCCATCACCTCCCCACTCTGTATTACCCACCCATTTATTCTTTCATGTCATTTCATTATTGGCAAGTTTGTTCTTGTCTTTCTCCTGAAATGTATTGTTGTTGATGCTTTAACAGAATTTCCTGGGTAAGAAGACACTGGAAGCTGCTCCCAGAAGACACTGGGAAGAAACCGCTTTAACAATTCATTTTACTGAAGTTAGCAAAGACAGAATTCTGAACTCACTCCAGCTTCTGATGAGGATCCCTAGCTTCAATTTATCAGTGAGGTGATCATGGTTTATGGACAGTTCTACCACAGAGACAGACATTACCTGGAGATGATCAACATCAATGTTGGGGGCCTGAAGCAAAAGGTTGAGCAAAGGGCATTGTTAAAATTTCCAAAGACCAGATTGGGAAAGTTACTGGCATGTTCCTCAAGAGAGGACACCCTTGAGTTGTGTGATGATTACGATGTGTATGCTGATGAATATTACTTTGACAGAAATCCAAGTTTCTTTCATTATGTGTTGAATTTCTATTCCACGGGCAAGCTCCATGTGATGGAGGGGATTTGTGTATTCTCCTTCCACCAAGAAATAGAATACTGGGGCATCGGAGAGATTTGTATCCACCACTGCTGCAGGTTCAAATACCATGAACGCAAACAGAATGCTGTTGAGAGGGAGTTTGACTCGCAGAGTGATGACCTGAGCTTAACTTCTGAAGATGCCAGCACCATCCCCCTACAAATGGAGAGGTTTAAACATATGTGGTATGGTAAACAGAGGGAAAAGTTGTGGCTCATTTTAGAGAATCCAGAATATTCCTTTCCAGCCAAGGTTTTCACCATATCCTCACTGGTCATAGTGTTGCTTTCCATTGTGGCTATGTGTGTTCATAGTCTGCCTGAATTTCATGGGCGATCTGAAGACCCTGGTTTCCTGATTGTTGAATTCACCTGTATTGTGTGGTTCAGCATTGAGTATATAGCAAGGCTGATAGTCACCCCATGCCTCTGCAAGTTCCTCCAAAATCCACTGAATATCATAGACTTTTTATCATTTCTACCATTCTATATTACCCTGGTAGTAGAACGTATAGATGATGATAGCTCAGAGTTGGTGAACATTGGCCGTGTGGTACAGGTTCTTCGGTTGATGCGCATCTTTCGGGTTCTGAAGTTGGCTCGTCACTCCATTGGATTGAGGTCACTCGGAGCAACCTTTAGACACAGCTATGAAGAGGTAGGACTCTTGGTTGTGTTCTTGACTGTAGGCATTGCCATCTTCTCAGCCCTCATCTACTCATCTGAGAAAGATGAGAAAGAAACTGGACTTCATAGCATCCCTATTAGCTGGTGGTGGGCAACCATTAGCATGACCACTGTTGGTTATGGTGACACTTACCCAGTCACCATACAGGGGAAGCTCATCGGCAGCACCTGCATCATATTCGGCCTGTTGATGGTCGCTTTGCCAGTTACTGTCATATTTAACCATTTTTCAAAATATTATCGACGGGAGCAAGCCATCGATGTCGTGATTCGAACCCAAGAGCTGAGAAAGCTGGCTGCAGGTCTACCATGCGTCAACATCAGGGACATTTATGTGAAGAAGATGCGTTGTAGTTCAAACACCCATACACTGGACCTGAACAGTGCACCTTGTGAGAAACAGAGTTCCATAGAGTCTTCAACCAGCCAGCACGTAGATAATGAACACTGTTCCCAGCAATAATCAGACTGAACCAGCCCTCCCTCCTCCATCTATAACCCCTGTCTGACAAACTTGCTGCAGGTCTTTTCCATTCAACCAGTCATAAAAATTCTTATCATGAATGTGGGAAATACTGTAGTGCATGAGGTAAACTGCTCTCAAACAAGTTAAACTATTACTATCCATCTATAGATTTAGAAAACATAGGAGTCTAGACGCACTTCCTGTTATATAACAGTTACACTTCACATATGATTGGCTGGAAGCAGACGATTGGTATGGCACAGGTAAAGGATTCACCAATCAAATATGACGAGCACAGTTTAAGTGTTATTATTACGAATATGTAGAGGATTCATGAAAACAGCCAATCCTGAACAACTAACTAAAAGAAACATCCAATGAAAGAAGAAAAAACAACCAATGATTCACAAGCAATTGTTGAAAATGTCTTCGTCTCTGTGCTGTGCATAAATAAAATGTTAAAAACATAAACAAAAATGAGATGTGCTTATTATAAACTTGTCTGTGTATTTGAGCAGATTTCTTACTCTTATTACAGAAAAGCCTCAGAACTGTCTCTAAAACCTGAGCTTTGAGAGAATTTCCTTTGCAGTTTTCGGTTTACAATTAGGGGGAGTAACATTTTGTGGCAGGAAAATGAGGCGGAAACTGTTTACTCCATTTTTCCACCCAAAACCAATCCCTCTCAATCCCCTCATGCAGTTCAATGCTGAATGCCGTACCCAAACTACAAATATGGTATTGAGGTTGGTGCAGCTGTGAACTGCTTTCACACTCATGATGCATTCAGGGTAAGAGACTAAGGGTGGAATTTAATGTAGGTGATGGGGGTCCAGCCCCCAGCTCTTCAACTGGCAGGAGCATCATGTCACCTACTTTTGGGAAGGCCCAGCACATCGGGCCAATTGGGCACTTAACTGGGCAGTGGCAGGCCTTCCCTGGGATCATGGACCCTAGAGGTTGAAATCCCACCCCCAAAGAGCTGCCTTCAATCAGAGGCTGGCAGCATTGCTTACTCAGCAGAACCACAGGGGAAGCAGTGACTACCGCTGGTAATGCACTCATCCAAGGTCCATGATCGTCAAGGCTCTCAGGCCAAATGTGAGTTTGGAGGAGGATTTTGGGGTGGGGGTTGTGGGAAAGGAGGTTCGGCAACAATGGTAGAGCAGTGGCTCTCAGCAAGCTCCACCCTTCCTGAGTCCAGCGCCTTTGATCGGGCACTGAGTGCCTTTGACCAAGGGACCCCACTGGAAGCCTACAAGCTACCCAACAGGGTTTGCTGTTCGGGCTTCTTGCATGACAAATCCCTCACCCACTGGTATTAACGTCGGCAAGATGAGGCCTTTAAGTGGGGGCATTAATTGCCCTCAAGAGCTGCAGTTGGAGGCAGGAAGACATCCACCTCCTTCCCACCACGGACTTAATCGAGGCTGAGGCAGGAAGGCACATCCTCACCCGCCAACTTCCCACCTGATTAAATGACTCACCACCACCAAACTCGGCTCAGGTAGGGTATTAAATCCTGACCTGAGAGTCCAGAATTAGAGGCTGTTATAAAACACACTGAGACCAAAGTGATATGATAATGCTAATCAATTTCATTCCGAACAGTCATTGGTGTATATTAATATTGATTTTATTAATGACCTGGACTTTCGTTTACAATGAAGCATGAACAATAATTGCTGGCCTTGTTCAACAGTTCTGGGAATAAGTCAGATTAGCTGCAAAAACTGCTTATTTTGCAAGTACCCGAGATGAGCAAGTTCCTCTTCAATGGTTCACCTCGTTCCCCAGGCCTACTTACCTGCTGACTACCCCATGTCTCTCCTCCCTTAGTATTTCTCTGCATAAGACCCATGGAACATGCTGATTCATTCCCCAATCAGTGATTTACCTGCCAACTACTGGGACAATGACTGCCTCTCCTTCCCTGTGGGATATAGGTTTAAAAAAAAGGTATCCCTTGCTATATTTACAATTACTCTCCTGGGCAGGGTGTGACATTTGACTGTTGTCACATCAATATGAGCTATGACATTCCACAAATTGGCTCCTCTGCCTCTAAACTACACCATCAATATATGCAGCTGTAGCTTTTAAAAAGTACCTGCAGGAGTATCTTCCACCTAACTCTCACTTCTGCTCCATTTCTTTGGTTCACTTCCTCTTTGAGTTGGGTGATAATGTGTCCTCATCTACCAGAGGCTATTGACTATATCAGTCATAGGAACCAGGACTCATGGGCTCATGCTGAGCAAAGGGATGTTTGATGAATATTGTTGGTATGTGCAGGTCTGAGGCCAACCTCCCAGGATCTGAGGCATGTTGTGACAGTTGAATCTGTGCATTTAAGTTGGCCCATCCGCCCTTGCCCCAATTAAGTTGCCAGTTAATTACCACCTAAGGGCAGCTTCCCACTCAATTTTCAGGCTGGAGGGAGCAGTTCGGGGGTGCAGCAAAGCCCAGAAAGTGACCCTGATCACTTGGGCTAGAAGGTGGGGGGGCACCTCCAACAACAGCCTCCTTTCAACATTGGACGCCCCTCCAAAGGGTATGGCTCCTGCAGGTGCTACCTCCACCAACCCTGGCCTCTACACCAACACCACCACTCCCTCTGTCCACCCTCCTGGGCCTCACCTCCCCCACCACACCCAGAACCCCAGAGTTACCTGGTCTTGGGCTCCTGGGACTTCGACTCTGGGGACTGCTTGCAGTTGCAGTCCTGTCCACTGCAGCTTCTGGCACTGCTGGGTCTTCTGATTGGCCAGCAGCTCTCTGAGGTGGGACTTCCTCCCAGGTGAGGGACAGAAATCCCATCTCCAATTAATGCTTGTTGGAGTGTTAAATAGCTGCGGGGCAGCCAGTATCAGTGAGGATGCATTTGTTGTCAACTCTTTGGATGGTGGGAAAGGAAACCCCGCCATCCTAAAAATCCCATTTCCCGTTTGCTCAGAAGGCTTACTTTCCCTGCAGGCAGCAAGTGGCAACTGCAATGCCGGCTGCAACAATGTCACAAGTAAAAGGCAGCCAGTGGTCAGGCTCTCAACCCCTGTAGAAGCAGAGTCCACAGCTCTGACACCAAATTAGGGACAGCATTGTTGGCAGTTTCCAGCCTGTAGCAACTGCTCCATCTTAGAGCTGGACAGATCTGATCATTACCATGAGGCCAGCCATCCCACCAATCCGTGGGTCTGCAAGTCCAGTGAGATGGCAACGGCTGAAGTTCTGATTCCCTCTATCTCTCAGGAAGACAGCACATGGCAAGACCCTAGTCTTCATGCTCAGATGACACTGGTCAGGAGGGTGGAAGGAGAGACCAGGGTGCCCAGGAGTTTCCTCCCTCCAAGTTAGGCAGCCAGCAGTAGTTCACTGTCAGGAGCTGATGGCCACCTTGGTCCTAGAATCGCTCAGTAGGAGGAGCCATCCAGCTCCTGTCAGCCTGGCCCCTGGGTGGTGTTTCAAAGTCGCAACAGGTGCGAGAGAAGTAGGTGAGTAGGTGATGCAAGGTGAGTTTTTTTCTTTATTCTTTCATGCAGGCAACACTAAGGTTGGAGGAGTTGCAGATAGTGAAGAGGATTGTCAAAGGATACAACGGGATATAGATTGGTTGGAGACTTGGGCGGAGAAATAGCAGGTGGAGTTTAATCTGGACAAATGCGAGGTAATGCATTTTGGAAGGTCTAATACAGGCAGGAATTATACAGTAAATGGCAGAACCCTTAAGTGCATCGATGGGCAGAGGGATCTAGGTGTACAGGTCCAAAGGTCACTGAAAGTGGCAACGCAGGTGGATAAGGTAGTCAGGAAGGCGTATGGCATGCTTGCCTTCATCGGCAGGGGCATTGAGTATAAAAGCTGGGAAGTCATGCTACAGCTGTATAGAACCTTGGTTAGGTCACACTTGGAATATTGCGTGCAATTCTGGTTGCCACATTACCAGAAGGGTATGGAGGCGTTGGAGAGGGTGCAGAGGAGGTTTACCAGGATGCTGCCTGGTCTGGAAGTTATTAGCTATGAGGAGAGGTTGGAGAAACTTGGATTGTTCTCGCTAGAGCGACGGAGATTGAGGGGCGACTTGATAGAAGTTTACAAAATTATGAATGGCATGGACAGAGTAGATAGTCAGAAGCTTTTTCCCAGGGTGGAAGAGTCAATTACTAGGGGACATAGATTTAAGGTGAGAGGAGAAAACTATAGAGGAGATGTGCGGGGCAAGTTTTTTACGCAGAGGGTAGTGAGTGTCTGGAATTCGCTGCCAAAGGAGGTGGTGGAAGCAGGTACGATAGTGGTGTTTAAGAGGTAGCTTGAAAAATACATGAATAGGATGGGAATAGAGGGATACCGACCCCGAAAGTGCAAAATGTTTTAGTTGACAGGCAATATGATCGGCGCAGGCTTGGAAGGCCGAAGGGCCTGTTCCTGTGCTATACTTTTCTTTGTTCTTGAATCTTGGTGTCGCTGGCAAGGCTGGCATTTGTTGCCCATCCCTAATTGCTTTTCAGGGCACAGTTAAGAGTCAACCACATTGCTATAAGTCTGAAGTCACAGACCATGTAAGGATGGTAGACTTCCTTCCCTAAAGGACATTAGTGACCCAGATGAGTTTTTAAAACAATCGATGACAGGTTCATGGTTGCCGTTATTAAGGCGAGCTTTTATATTCCAGTTTTATTGACTGAATTTAAATTCCGCCAGCTACAGTAGTCAGGGGGTCAATGAAGTAGGTATTATATTCACACAGCGTACTTTTGATGACTGTAGATTTTACAGGCATTTTGTATGTTGTGGCTCATGGACTTTTTAAATTCACTCTTGCCAGCTGGGTGTCGCTGGCAAGGCCACATTTATTTCCAATCTGTGACTGCCCACACAGGTGGTGACCAACCTTCTCGACAACTGAGTGACTTGCTCAGCCATTTCGAAGGGCAGTTCTGTGGGTCTGGAGTCACATGTAGGCCAGAGCGGGTAAAGGTGGCAGATTTCCCCCCACCTAAAGGACATGAGCAAACTAATTGAGTAGTTAAGAGAATCCAGTAGCTTCATGGTCACCATTACTGAAACGATCTTTTTATTTCAGATGAGTTAATTAACTGAATTCAATTCTTCGGCTACCATGGTGGAATTTGAACTCATATCCCTGAATGATTAGTCCAGGCCTCTAGATTACAGTGCAGTAACATAACCACTATGCTGCGTACTCAGGTTAAAGCAATAAAAAAGAGGAAAGTAATTTAAAAAGCACATTAGCACATCCCCAGGTAAAAATCACTGAAGTAACTACAAATAACCCCTTGAACAGTAATTTATCCCACACGATAGTGCCTTACATCATCATTTACCTTAGTCAATACAATTACTAGAAGGGAGTTGTTATACACGTTAATCTCAACAAACAAAACAGATCCAAGCCAACTAGTTTACTTCTGATCAATTCTTCTTCACTTCATTCCAGATGGGATTTATCTGGTTCAAGTCATTTTCAAAATCTGCAATAAATAAAATTTAAAAAGCATTATTTCTAAACATAGGTGCCACGAGCATATGCGTGAAGAGCAGACTATATTCAGATACCTGGTAAAGGATTACATCCGGGCCACTGGGAGAAACCCAACTTCAAGGTGATGGTCATTCTGTTCTCCATTTCCTCCTTCAAATGATCCTTAAAATGAAAAAGATAGTGAGCTGTGGTTTCTGTTCTCTACTCTGCAACACAGGATCTGCTTCATACCTGATATAAAAGTGTATATTTCAGTGTGTGTATGGAACACATGTATTTTAGTGTGTGTACATTGCTCGATATGGAACACAGTGTCTATTTCAGTTTTTTACATTCCCACGGCACCTTCCCATGCAATTGCAGAAGGTGTAACACCTGCCCCTTTACCTCCTCCCTCCTCACCATCCAAAGGCCCAAACACTCCTTTCAGGTGAAGCAGCGCTTCACTTGCACCTCCTTCAATTTGGTCTACTGCATTCGCTGCTCCCAATGCGGTCTCCTCTACATTGGAGAGACCAAACGCAGACTGGGTGACTGCTTTGCGGAACCTCTTCGGTCTGTCCGCAAGCATGACCCAGACCTCCCTGTCGCTTGCTATTTCAACCATCCTGGTTGAACACCATCCTGCTCTCTTGCCCACATGTCCGTCCTTGGCCTGCTGCATTGTTCCAGTGAAGCTCAACGCCAACTGGAGGAACAGCACCGCATCTTCCGACTAGGCACTTTACAGCCTTCCGGGCTGAATATTGAGTTCAACAATTTCAGACCATGAACTCTCTCCTCAATCCTCACCCCTTTTTTTCAATATTCATTTTCATTTGTTTTAATTTAATTTTAATTTTTTCATTTTTGTTTTTTATCCACTTATTTTTATTTTTTATTTAATTTCATTTTTATTCATTGTTTTATCCCCACCTTTTGTCCTATTTTTGATCTTTTTTCCCCACCGCCGTCCCCTCCCCCCACCCCACCCCCACAAGGACCATCTGCCACTTGTTTATATTGTTCTTTCCAGAGTGCTTACCCTTGTCCTGCTATTATCACATTCTGCTTTCTGAGCTTAATGCCACCACCAGCACCTCCTTTAGCCAGTACCACTATCATTAACACCCCTTTGACCTTTTGTCCATGACATCTCTGGCAATCTCTCCTTTGCCTCCACCTATCGCTGGCCTTCTATCCAGCTTCACCTGCTCCACACCCACCCCAACAACCCCCCCCACCCTCCCCCCCACCGCCTTAAACAGTATAGATTTCATTACATCTTTACTTCTCTTTAGCTCTGAAGAAGAGTCCTATCTCTCATAAGGCATCCCGCTTACACTTTCTCTATCTCTATTCATGCAGGACAAGCTGGCACACAACAACAGGGAGAGGCCGCAGACTGGTGGAAGAATGCCTGAAATAAAGGTCCTCACGGACTTTGAAATAGGGCCATCCAGCTGGCCGGCGATGATCTGGACCAGTCCTGCGCTGACAGTGAAGTTGGTGCTGCTCTACCAAGTGAGGATCCAGCAGTGCAACATCCATCAGACAACCATGCTGTGAGTGATGTGTCCTGTTTCACAGGCCACTGTCATGCACTAATTATCTCTCCTTGCTTTCGTAGGCACATCTGCCAAACAACCGACACAGTCCATGACTCACGGCCTCCAATCAAGCCCCGAAGAAACCTCTGAAGAGGAATCTGAAGGCACCTTCATTGAAGACCCTTCACAGCGCTCACCCACACCCTCCACCAGCGGAGAGACACACGCCTCGGTGGAACCAAACTTTAGAGTAGCCTCAGGATCACAATATGGTGAGCACATAAGATTGATCTACAGCAGGCGGCGGCAGGGAATTCCCAGATGTCCGGCACTCGGAGGACTGGACTGTTGGAGCCAGAAATTTGCTGAGTCTGAGTTAGGTGATGGGCCTCTGAACTCGGTCATGTCACAGTTGCTGGAGCTGCAAAGTCAAGCTCGGGAACATCAGGAAGGGATGTCCGCTGCACTCCTCAGATTGCAAGGCACGTTAGAGGAGTCCGTCCGTCTTCAGGTTGAGGTGATAGCCAATGCACCGAGGTCAACATAGGCAGGATGGCGGCCATCATGGAGACCTTGGTCCAGGATGTCGCTCCTGCACTGCTGCACGGGTTGAACTCCATCACTGATGCCATATTTGGCCTCCAACAGTGTGTATGCGAGAGGGGTGTGGCGCAGCTTGATCTCACTCCAGCTACCCCTTCTGCTCACGGAGTCATCCAGGGGCCCTCGGGCACCCATAGGAAGGAGGATCCGCAGGTGTACACTCTGGGCCCATCCGACTCCCCTCTTCCTGTGACCTCAGCAGCTCCAGTTCCACAGGCCGAGGAGGGTGACCCTGTCACACAGCAGGACCCGGAAAGCAGGCCGGGGCCCTCCAGATCTCAGCCCTCCAGAGGACGCATGTCTAGGTTATCACAGACAGGGCGACACAGTCAGCAGGCTGCCTCCACCTCTGCTGCGGATGTCCGGGGAGCACCAAGACGCAACAGCAGGGTTAGGAAAGTTAACAGGATGTAGTTACACAGCCTGGGCACGGGTGTTAATCACTTGTACATGCTGTTCACTATTGTAAATAAACTCCCAAGGATGTCTCCCTGCCTATGGCTCCTTGTTCTGATGAGCAGTGTTCGTGTCACTCAGGTGTGAAACCTTTCTGCACAAGATAAAGGCAGGTGTCTCAGTCCAGAGCCTCTTCCCTGTGCTCTGAGCAGCCTTCAGACCAAAGTGATGATCCAGCCTCACACTCCCTGGACACATTACTGATGCCTGCACCTCGATGGTGCTTCTCATTGCTGCCAGAATGTTGTGGGCAGGAGTCACCGAGTTCCGTCATTCTCTCCGTGTGCTTTGAGATGGGGCTGGCCCCATCTTGTCAACATCTGCGGCAGGTGATGCTGTGCTCCTGAGGGGCTCAGGTGCTGAAGGCTGACAAAGGATCAGGTGCATTTAAAGTTTCATGACTGCGTCTCTATGATATGACCCTGATCACAGAGTGCAAGCGAGCTGCCCTCGGCCAGACAGGGGTCAGACATTCACAGAGGCTATGTGAAGATCTGTGGAGTGTCCTCACTGCATGTCATCATCATCCTCCTGGAATCTAGTGACTATTAGGGCCTCTCATGCATCTCCATGACAGGAGCCTTATCACAGTGGGTATGTGCGCTGCCATCAGCCAGACTGGAGTCAAACGTTCACAGACGCAATGTGAGGATCTATGGTGTCTCCTCACTGCATGTCATCATCATCCTCCACAAATCAGCAGCTATAGTGGCCTCCCGAGCGCACATGCCTCATCTGGCCAATGCGAGGGCCTCATTACCATCATCATCGCCTTCGAGGACCTCCTCACCCTCATCCCAACCAAGTCCTTCTGACATCTCCTCCTCAGCCAGCTCCTCTCCCTGTTGTAGCACCAGGTTGTAAAGGGTGCAGCAGGCGACGACAATATGTGACATTCTCTGTGGACTATATTGCAGGGTTCCATCAGACCGGTCCAGGCACCGGAACCTCATTTTCAGCATCCCGATGGTCTGCTCCACCAAGTTGCGAGTTGCAGCCTGAGCCTCAATATAGCGTCGCTCTGCTGCAGTTTGAGGCTGCTGCACGGGTGTCATCAGCCGTGGCCTTGGAACGTAGGAACCAACCCTGCAGCTTCTGTGAACCCTGGAAGACATCAGGGCTCTGAGGCCAACTGAGGATGTAGGAATTGTGGACACTCCCTGGGAACTGGGCACACACTTGAAGGATGCATTTGTGGTGATCGCGCACCAGCTGCACATTCAGCGAGTGCAAGCCCTTGCGGTTGACATAATTGGCTGCTTGTTGTGACGGAGATCTGAGCACCATATGAGTGCAGTTGATCGCACCCTGCACCTGTGGGAAATCTGAGATCTGGGCAAATCCCAGCGCTTTTCCATCCTGGCTTTCCAGGTCCCGGGCAAAATGCACAAAGTTTGTGCCTTTGCAAAGATGACATCCGTGACCTCATGGATGCAGTTGTGGGCTGAGGCTTGAGAGACCCCACAGAGGTCACCTGTAGAGCCCTGAAAGGAGCCACTGTCATAAAAATTGAGGGCCACAGTCACTTACACAGCCATTGGCAGTGGATGCCCTCCATGTCCCCGTGGCGCTAAATCCTGCAATAAGTGGCAGATGTGAGCGACCAGTTCCCTAGACATTCACAGTCTTCAGCAACACTGGTTCTCGGTCATCTGCAGGAATGAAAGGCGGTGTCTAAAGACCCTGGGTCTAGCTAGGTTCCGAACAGCAATGGCTCACTGTGGCTCTTCAATGGCATGTGCGGGAGCCCCATCCGCCCCTTCTTCCAGAGAGTGCTACTCCTCCCTCTACGCAGCCAGGCGCCTCCGCCACTCTCTTCTCCTTCATCTCCTCTCTCTGTACTCCATGAGGCATACAGCTAGTTCACCAGGCTCCATGATCCTGGTATACTCCTCCTGCAGGATGAAAGAGAGAGACACATGGGTTGACCTGGGTGTACTATGAACCTCTCTTGGTTAAGTCTGAAGGCCCCTGAACGCATCCCGGAGAATGTTGGCCACCACTTGGATGGCCAGAGTTTAGTGCACTGCATGGCTACCCGAAAACCCACCCACTTCCACCCCAATCCACCTGACCGATTGGCGGCAGCTTTGCCCTCTGGACTGCCTGCTGTGCTCTCAGCTCAGACACAGGCATTCTCCTAACCCACACTGCAAGGCTGCACTGTTAGCTTGAACCATGGGGGAGACTGGTCCAAACCAGGGTGATGATATTGCAAGGGGCTGTGAGCACCTCCAGCAGTGACTGCTCCATGGCCAGCTTTAGTGAGGAGATTGTACAAAGTGCTCAGTCGTACAATTGTTCTGCAGTCCACTCAGTTTGCAGTCTGTGCCCGAAGGGTGAAAGGTTCAGGAGCATTTTCTGGCACTTTCATGCCTCTATGTTGCTTGAGTGGGCAGAGAAGCCAGAGGCCCGACTCCAATCATATCAATGTGGTTGCGTCTGAACTGTCTCAATTGCAGAGGAATGATCACTTTATACAAGGTTTCCCTAATGCATGGCCGCTTCCCTCCCCGTCACCCCGCATGTGCTTGTGCACTACCTTCAACCGCAGAGCAGGCCTTGCCCCACCCTCCAAGTCGCTTCAAACACAGTGCAGCCCTTGCATCCCCCAAGTTGCCTGAACTGCAAGGCAGCCCCCAGCAGTGCACTGTCAGCCAGCTGGGAAAAAGTGGCTTGCCTGTGCCCTTGCCTGAAACGTTGAAGTTCAACAGGCGACCCTGGTGAGCGCAGCAAAACGTTAGTGTGCACTCACCTTTGATTTCCCCTTGAAGTGCAATCTGCCAGGTGCATGCCTTATATCTGCTGTTGTGAAACAATCATGCCAATGTGCTCAGGTGATCCAGCATGGGGGGATGATTCTGGTGATCTGGGCTTATAATAATTTGCAGATACATTACAATAAGGTTCCTGACATCCAACAGTGGGAAACTAGGCCCACCATTGACGGGCAGAGCAGACGATTGCAAACTGGTTTCACAACGTCGTGAAAGCAATTTCTGGCTTTCTCGCCATACTGTCCGCTCACACCGCCAAACATGCCAGACGCCAGCAGGCACAGAAGATTTCGGCCAGTGTTTATTTCAGTATGTGTAATTACTCGATATGGAACACAGTGTGTATTTCAGCATGTGTACATTACCGGATATGGAACACAGTCTGTATTTCAGTATGTGTACATTACTCGATATGGAACACAGTGTGTATTTCAGCATGTGTACATTACCGGATATGGAACACAGTGTGTATTTCAGTATGTGTACATTACTCGATATGGAACACAGTGTGTATTTCAGCATGTGTACGTTACCGGATATGGAACACAGTGTGTATTTCAGCATGTGTACATTACCGGATATGGAACACAGTGTGTATTTCAGTATGTGTACATTACCGGATATGGAACACAGTGTGTATTTCAGCATGTGTACGTTACCGGATATGGAACACAGTCTGTATTTCAGTATGTGTACATTACTCGATATGGAACACAGTGTGTATTTCAGCATGTGTACGTTACCGGATATGGAACACAGTCTGTATTTCAGCATGTGTACATTACTCGATATGGAACACAGTGTGTATTTCAGCATGTGTACATTACTCGATATGGAACACAGTGTGTATTTCAGCATGTGTACATTACTCGATATGGAACACAGTGTGTATTTCAGCATTTGTACATTACTCGATATGGAACACAGTGTGTATTTCAGCATGTGTACGTTACCGGATATGGAACACAGTGTGTATTTCAGCATGTGTACGTTACCGGATATGGAACACAGTCTGTATTTCAGCATGTGTACATTACTCGATATGGAACACAGTGTGTATTTCAGCATGTGTACATTACTCGATATGGAACACAGTGTGTATTTCAGCATGTGTACATTACTCGATATGGAACACAGTCTGTATTTCAGCATGTGTACATTACCGGATATGGAACACAGTGTGTATTTCAGTATGTGTACATTACTCGATATGGAACACAGTGTGTATTTCAGCATGTGTACATTACCGGATATGGAACACAGTCTGTATTTCAGTATGTGTACATTACTCGATATGGAACACAGTGTGTATTTCAGCATGTGTACGTTACCGGATATGGAACACAGTCTGTATTTCAGCATGTGTACATTACTCGATATGGAACACAGTGTGTATTTCAGCATGTGTACATTACTCGATATGGAACACAGTCTGTATTTCAGCATGTGTACGTTACCGGATATGGAACACAGTCTGTATTTCAGTATGTGTACATTACTCGATATGGAACACAGTGTGTATTTCAGCATGTGTACGTTACCGGATATGGAACACAGTCTGTATTTCAGTATGTGTACATTACTCGATATGGAACACAGTGTGTATTTCAGCATGTGTACATTACTCGATATGGAACACAGTGTGTATTTCAGCATGTGTACATTACTCGATATGGAACACAGTGTGTATTTCAGCATGTGTACGTTACTGGATATGGAACACAGTGTGTATTTCAGTATGTGTACATTACCAGATATGGAACACAGTCTGTATTTCAGAACTTCCATCTAGAAAATAGTATTAATCTGAAAGACACCTTCATTTCATTGAATTTCTCCATCACAGAGGCTGCTGCATCTTTGAAAAGATCGTTTTGCTTTTCTACCCGCTCAATTAATATTCTCTGCATGGAAGGCACCACTCCTACACCTTTCTTCTGGCAAGCTTCTGAAATATAAAAAATGTTTGTTATCCGTTATTGTCTTCCAGACATCACTGGCTAGGCCAGCATTTATGACCCAAATGTCCTTGGGAAGGTGATGATGAGCTGCCTTTTTGAAATTGGACACTTTCTTCCAGGAGGCAGTCACACCCCTTAGGCTATTGTCTTCTGATTTGGTCAAAGGTCAGGGACAGGAGGATGGGACTGCAAGTGAGGCAGGTAAGGAGATAAAGAAGGCAGAAGTGCAGGAGCCTCAGCCTTTGCAATTGCCCAATAGGTGTGAGGTTCTCTCAGCTTGTTTGGATGAGAGTGGGGGCTGCAGGGTGGATGAGCAAACTGACCGTGGCACCGTGGTACAGGAAGCCATCCAAGTGGGGGGAGTCAATAGGGATGTAGTAAGGGACAGTATAATCAGAGGGATAGACACAGTTCTCTGCAGCTGAAAGTAAAAGTCCAAAAGGGTGTGTTGCCTGCCTGGTACCAGGCTTGGAGAGGAACATGCAGCGGGAATGGGGAGAATCCAGTTGCCGTGGTCCACGTTGGTACCAAGGACATAGATGGAACTAGGAAAGAGGTTCTGCTTAGTGAGAATGAGTAGCTAGGAGCTAAGTTAAAAAGCTTAACCTCAAAGGTAATAATCACTAGATTATTACCTGAGCCACGAGTGAATTGGCGCAGGGTAAATAAGATTAGAGAGATGAATCTGTGACTCAAAGACTTTGGTTCATGGGGGACTGGCACCAGTGCTGGGGAAAGTGGGAGCTCTACCATTGGGATGTATGACCTGATAGCCATTACAGTGACCAAAGACTAGAGACTGATGATAGCCATTACAGAGACTGGTTGAGAAGTGACCAAAGTTGGGACCTGAATACTGAAGGGTATTTGATATTTTGGAATGACAGGAAGCTACGAAAGAGTGGCGGGATAGTTCTCTTAGTTAAGGATGACATTAATACAGTAGTAAGGAATGACCTTAGCTTAAAAGAGCAAGATGTAGAATCAGTTTGGGTAGGGATAAGAGATAGGAAAGGGAAGAGATCACTTGTGGGAGTAGTGTATGGGTCCCTTAACGGTAGTCACACTAGGATTTAAATAGAAAAAGAGTAATTAAAGTGAATGTTGTTCCTCTAGAGAGTGAGTCTGTGAAATTGATAATGGAAAACAAGGAAATGGTGGAGGCGTTGAACAGGTATTTTTGTGTCTGTCTTCACTTTGATGTTCAAGTATCTTTGGGAAATTTTCTAAGTCTTCTACAGGGAAAAGGTGTTGGGAAAACTATTAGACATAAAGCCTTTTGAAGCTCCACTGCTCTCGCTCCTTGCTGCGGTACTGGTTCATAGTTCAAAAGATCTGGAAAAGGAAATCAGCATTCTCCAACATAGTGGTTATTTGCAGGCTCTGCTGGTGGCAAAAACTGGTGAGGTTCTGCCCAAGAGTTGAGTAAATACCAGTGTGCTGGTCAAATGACTGACTGGACAGTGCACAGAGGTGCTTTAGTGAAAGTGTACTTGCAGAGCAAGCCAGCTACAGGGCTAATACTGGTGGGTGTGATCCCAAACTTGTCCATGCAAGGAATGAACCTTTTGTTAGGAAATGACTAGATCTTGGAGGAGTTGATAGAGCTTGTAAGGGTTTAAGAGCCTAAAGAAAAGCCAACAGAATTAAAGGGGGCCAGGTTAGAGCTTGCTGTGCAAGAAAAGGCCAGAGTACAGCCTGTTAAATTCAAGATGGCCAAGACAGGGCCAAGGGAAAGCAAAAATGCTAAAATGGGAGCCACATAGGTTGAAGGGAATGAGCCCCAAGCGTGGCTAGAAGAAATCTTCTTAATGGATTTAAATATGGACAGAGGAAATTCCCAAACCAGCAGACAAGCAGCGAGGGAGATTTTCAAACAATTAAAGAGCAGTGCAGCAGAAGCTGGCCAACCACCTGTGAGCAGTAGTGTCCCAAAAGTCATGGGACAGATTGTGGACTAATCCATCCCTAAGGTAACATAAATGGGGAAGTCATAAACCTGAAGTTAAGCTGCATTTGTGATAGCCACAATGAAAGTTTAAGTGCAGCAGACACAGAATTAAGCACAGGTCCCTCAAAGGATCAGGTTAAAAACTTAAATCCTCCCAAAGCCAGTGGTTCAAATTTCAAGACCACTGAAAATAGGATGCAAGGGGAGAACCCCAACACCTCACAGGGGTCTAAAAAATAAACCCCACACAATTACCTCAGAAATATGAAACATCAGTGGACTAGAACCTAAATTAACAGGATCATGGATTGTGCAATCAGCTAAGAAAGGGTTAAGAACGTTGCGGCTCTCATAGCCAAAGAGTCAGAACAACTTACATACTAAAAACCTTCACATAGAGCACAACCTGGTGAAATCCAACCCTGCCTTATAAGCCCACATGAAATTTAGATCTTAAATGCTAAATACACTGAACTGCCTATGTCTAGTAAAATCACCATTTTTTGAAATTTTGTATGGCAATATTAATAAATTCTCACCAGATAAAATGTAACTGAGGAATTTTAAGAGAAAAGGAATACAACAGAGAAAATTTCAGCAATATCAGATAACTGTATAGCAAAATTCAGAATGAATGAGTGTGTGTGTATGTATCTTATATTTTGCTTTGCAAGAGAAAAATTACATGAAAAATGTAATAGAATTTTTTTCTCTGTAGGAGGGAGATATGTCACATCAGTGGTAGCATAACAATATTGTGAATCTTTAAGAACCATATTTTTTAAAAAAGCTATATTTTAAAATGACTGAACGTCAAGATGGCTTCCAAGGGCTAAGAGACGTTTTTTGTGGATTGAATTGTCTTATCTCTCAATAGTACAAAGATACCTTTGATTGTGATAAAAGCAAAAAACTGCGGATGCTGGAAATCCAAAACAAAAACAGAAACAGAAATACCTGGAAAAACTCAGCAGGTCTGGCAGCATCGGCGGAGGAGGGCACAGTTGACGTTTCGAGTCCTCATGACCCTTCAACAGAACTAAGTTAAAGTAGGAAAGGGGTGAAATATAAGCTGGTTTAAGGGGTGGGGGAAGTGTTGTTGGGACAAGCAGCCAGTGATAGGTGGAGATAACCAAAAGAAGTCACAGACAAAAGGTCAAAGAGGTGTTGAAGGTGGTGATATTATCTAAAGGAATGTGCTAATTAAAAATGGAAAGCAGGACGAGCAAGGTACAGATAGCCCTAGTGGGGGTGGGGGAATACTAAAAGTGCTAAAAGGTGGAGATAAACAATGGGTGGAAATACATTTAAAAATAATGGAAATAGGTGGGAAAAGAAAAATCTATATAAATTATTGGATAAAACAAAAAGGAGGGGGAAGAAACGGAAAGGAGGTGGGGATGGAGGAGAGAGTTTAAGTTCTAAAATTGTTGAACTCAATATTCAGTCCGGAAGGCTGTAAAGTGCCTAGTTGGAAGATGAGGTGCTGTAACTCCAGTTTACATTGAGCTTCACTGTAGCAATGCAGCAAGCCAAGGACAGACATGTGGGCATGAGAGCAGGGTGGAGTGTTGAAATGGCAAGCGACAGGGAGGTCTGGGTCATGCTTGCGGACAGACCGAACGTGTTCTGCAAAGCGGTCACCCAGTCTGCGTTTGGTCTCTCCAATGTAGAGGAAACCGCATTGGGAGCAACAAATGCAGTAGACTAGGTTGAGGGAAGTGCAAGTGAAATGCTGCTTCACTTGAAAGGAGTGTTTGGGCCCTTGGATGGTGAGGAGAGAGGAAGTGAAGGGGCAGGTGTTGCATCTTCTGCGGTCGCATGGGAAGGTGCCATGGGAGGGGGTTGAGGAGTAGGGGGTGATGGAGGAGTGGACCAGGGTGTCACGGAGGGAACGATCCCTACGGAATGCCGCCGGGGGGGGGGGGTGAAGGGAAGATGTGTTTGGTGGTGGCATCATGCTGGAGTTGGCGGAAATGGCGGAGGATGATCCTTTGAATGCGGAGGCTGGTGGGGTGATAAGTGAGGACAAGGGGGACCCTATCATGTTTCTGGGAGGGAGGAGAAGGCGTGAGGGCGGATGCGCGGGAGATGGGCCGGACACGGTTGAGGGCGCTGTCAACCACCGTGGGTGGAAAACCTCGGTTAAGGAAGAAGGAGGACATGTCAGAGGAACTGTTTTTGAAAGTGGCATCATCAGAACAGATGCAACAGAGGCGAAGGAACTGAGAGAATGGGATGGAGTCCTTACAGGAAGCGGGGTGTGAGGAGCTGTAGTCGAGGTGGCTGTGGGAGTCGGTAGGCTTATAATGGATATTGGTGGACAGTCTATCACCATAAATTGAGACAGAGAGGTCAAGGAAGGGAAGGGAAGTGTCAGATATGGACCATGTAAAAATGATGGAGGGGTGGTGATTGGAAGCAAAGTTAATACATTTTTCCAGGTCCCGATGAGAGCATGAAGCAGCACCGAAGTAATCATTGATGTACCGGAGAAAGAGTTGTGGGAGGGGGCCGGAGTAGGACTGGAACAAGGCATGTTCCACATACCCCATAAAGAGACAGGCATAGCTGGGGCCCATGCGGGTACCCACAGCCACACCTTTTATTTGGAGGAAGTGAGAGGAGTTAAAGGAGAAATTGTTCAGCGTGAGAACAAGTTCAGCCAGACGGAGAAGAGTAGTGGTGGATGGGGATTGTTCGGGCCTCTGTTCGAGGAAGAAGTGGAGAGCCGCCAGACCATCCCGGTGGGGGATGGAGGTGTAGAGGGATTGGACGTCCATGGTGAAGAGGAGGCGGTTGGGGCCAGGGAACTGGAAATTGTTGATGTGACGTAAGGTGTCAGAGGAATCACAGATGTAGGTGGGAAGGGAATGAACAAGGGGAGAGAGAAGGGAGTCAAGATAGCGAGAAATGAGTTCCGTGGTGCAGGAACAGGCTGACATGATCAGTCTGCCGGGACAGTCCTGTTTGTGGATTTTGGGTAGGAGGTAGAAGCGGGTCATCTAAGATTGGGCGACTATCAGGTTGGAAGCTGTGGAAGAAAGATCTCCAGAGGAGATGAGGTCAGTGACAGTCCTGGAAACAATGGCTTGATGTTCAGTGGTGGGGTCATGGTCCAGGGAGAGGTAGGAGGAAGTGTCTGCGAGTTGACACTCAGCCTCTGCGAGGTAGATGTCTGTGCGCCAGACAACAACAGCACCACCCTTGTCAGCGGGTTTGATGACAATGTTAAGGTTGGACCTGAGAGAACGGAGTGCAGTAAGTTCAGAGAGAGACAGGTTAGAATGGGTGAGAGGAGCAGAGAAATTGAGACGACTAATGTCACGCTGACAATTCTCAATGAAAAGATCAAGAGAAGGTAAGAATCCAGAGGGAGGGGTCCAGGTGGAGGGAGAATATTGGAGGTGGGTGAAAGGATCTGTTGAACGGGGAGAGGACTCCTGCCCAAAGAACTGAGCGCGGAGACGAAGGCGGCGGCATCCAAGGGCCCAAACACTCCTTTCAAGTGAAGCAGCATTTCACTTGCACTTCCCTCAACCTAGTCTACTGCATTCGTTGCTCCCAATGCGGTTTCCTCTACATTGGAGAGACCAAACACAGACTGGGTGACCGCTTTGCAGAACAGCTTCGGTCTGTCCGCAAGCATTACCCAGACCTCCCTGTCGCTTGCCATTTCAACACTCCACCCTGCTCTCATGCCCACATGTCTGTCCTTGGCTTGCTGCATTGTTCCAGTGAAGCTCAACGCAAACTGGAGGAACAGCACCTCATCTTCCAACTAGGCACCTTACAGCCTTCCGGACTGAATATTGAGTTCAACAATTTTAGATCTTGAACTCTCTCCTCCATCCCCACCCTCTTTCCGTTCCTTCCCCCTCCTTTTTGCTTTATCCAATAATTTATATAGATTTTTCTTTTCCCACCTATTTCCATTATTTTTAAATGTATTTCCACCCATTGTTTATCTCTACCTTTTAGCACTTTTAGTATTCCCCCACCCCCACTAGTAATATCTGTACCTTGCTTGTCCTGCTTTCCACTTTTAATTAGCACATTCCTTTAGATAATATCACCACCTTCAACACCTCTTTGACCTTATGTCTGTGACATCTTTTGGTTATCTCCACCTATCACTGGCTGCTTGTCCCAACAACACCACCACCCCCCTTAAACCAGCTTATATTTCACCCCTTTCCTAATTTAACTTAGTTCTGTTGAAGGATCATGAGGACTCGAAACGTCAACTGTGCTCTCCTCCGCCGATGCTGCCAGACCTGCTGAGTTTTTCCAGGTATTTCTGTTTCTGTTTTTGTTACCTTTGATTGTGACTGTGTGTGGGTTAGACCAAAAGGTAGACAAGGAATATTGACACCTTCATTGTAATATGTTGGCTTGCCTTTCAAAAAACAAAGGCTTATGACTGATTGAAAATCTCACGTGGGAGAAACCAACCCAGTCTACTTTTTGAATTACCACAATACCTCCTTAGGGCCATGACTCAACACTATATACAAGGTCACATGATATGGTGGCCATTTTTGCTCCTTGCTAAAGGATATCGCAGAAATTAAAACTGACTTATAGGTTTTTCAAGAGAATTCAAACAGAGAGAGAGTCCTGCAAGTAAAGCCATCAGAACACCACATTCAGCTCAGCAGCCAAGTAATTACCTGCCATATGTTGAAAGAGAAAGAAGGATTCTCTCGCTTCTAACCTGTTCCACCTTCATGTTCACCTCAGAAATCCACCTCTGGGCAGATCAACTATAAGAACCATTATAAATACTGAGAAATCTCTGCTCTTTCAAGACCTTCACTCCAACCAACGCATCAACTCAATAAGAAACATCAGGCTTGCAGCAAAGTATAACTGTATTGAATTCCATTTTTATAATCATTGTTTTACCTTCATTTGTATCTAAATTTTGTGTGTGAGTCAAGTGTGTGGTATGTCACATTTTTGTTAACCTGTGGGGCAACTGTGTGAGAAAGAAAATTACCTTTGCTATTTTTTTAATGCACAAAAGCTTGCTGCTGGGTTATTACAATTGAGTCAATCACTCCAAAAATAAAAAAATGCACACATCCACATACAAATAAATTGATTGCTGGCAAATTAAAAGTAACACCTAAAATTTGTCCTTGACAGTAGAAGTATAAAAACAGATAGCAAAAGTTTCTACAAGTATTCAGAAAGGAAAAGAGTAACAAAAGCGGGTGTTGGTCCTGTGGGGAGTGAGCCTCAGGAATTAATAATGGAAAACAAGGAAATGCGGAAGTGTTGAGCAGGTATTTTGCATCTGCCATCACTGTACAACACTTAGGAAACTTCCCAAAATTACATGAAAGAGAGGGAGGAACTTAAAACAATCACCATCACCAGGGAAAAGGTACTGAGAAAATTATTAGATTTGAAGACTGACAAGTCGCAAGGACCTGATGCCCTGTGTTCTAGGATCTTAAAAGAAGTGGCTGCAGAAATATTAGAGGCATTGGTTATAATTTTCCATAATTCCTTAGATTCTGGAAGGGTCCCAGTGAATTGGAAAATAGCAAATATAACACCTTGAAACAAGAAAGGAGGGAAGCAGAAAGCAGGAAACCGTAAGCCAATTAGCCTATCATCTGTCATAGGGAAATTGATAGAATCCATGATTAAGAGGATATAGCAAGGTACTTATAAAATCGTAATGGGATCAGGAGGAGTCAACATGGGTTTGTGAAAGGGAAATTGTTTTCAACTAACTCTAGAGGTTAGGAATCCTGCGGTGAGTAACTTCACCTCCTGACTCCCCAAAGCCTGTCCACCATTTACAAGGCACAAGTCAGGAGTGTGATGGAATACTCCCCACTTGCCTGAATGAGTGCAACTCCAACACTCAAGAAGCTCGACACCATCCAGGACAAAGCAGCCTACTTGATTGACACCCCATCTACAAATATTCACTCCCTCCACCACCGACACACAGTAGCAGCAGTGTGTACCGTCTACAAGATGCACTGCAGGAATTCACCAAGGCTCATTAGACAGCATCTTCCAAACCCATGACAACTTCCATTGAGAAGGACAAGGGCAGCAGGCATTCACTCCCTCCACCATGTGGATACACAGTGGCAACAATGTGTATAATCAACAAGATGCATTTCAGCAATTCACCAAGTTATCTTTTGACAGTATCCTCCAATCCCACGACCCCTCTAAATGCAGCAGGCACATGGGAACACCACCACCCTTTTTTTCATTCGTTCATGGGATGTGGGCATCGCTGGCTAGGGCAGCATTTGTTGCCCACCCCTAATTGCCCTTGAGAAGGTGGTGGTGAGCTGCCTTCTTGAACTGCTGCAGTCCATGTGATGTAGGTGCACTCACAGGGCTGTTAGGGAGGGAGTTCCAGGATTTTGACCCAGCGACAGTGAAGGAACAGCGATATATTTCCAAGTCAGGATGGTGAGTGACTTGGAGGGGAACTTCCAGGTGGTGGTGTTCCCCTTGCATCTGCTGCCCTTATCCTTCTAAATGGTAGTGATTATGGGTTTGGAAGGTGCTGTCGAAGGAGCCTTGGTGAGTTTCTGCAGTGCATCTTATAGATGGTACACACTGCTGCTACTGTGCATCAGTGCTGGATGGAGTGAATGTTTGTGGATGTGGTGCCAATCAAGTGGCTGCTTTGTCCTAGATGGTGTCAAGCTCCTTGGAGCTGCACTCATCCTGGCAAGTGGAGAGTATTCCATCTCAATCCTGTTTTGTACCTTATAGATAGTGGACAAGCTTTGAGGAGTCAGGAGGTGAGTTACTCATCTCAGAATTCCAAGCCTCTGACTTGCTCTTGTAGCTGCAGTATTAATATGGCTGGTTCAGTTCAGTTTCTGGTCAATGATAACCCCTTGATAGTGGGAGATTCAGCAATGGTAATGTCACTGAGTGTCAAGAGGAGATGGTTAGATCTTTCCATTGGAGATAGTCATTGACTCTGTAACACACTGTGCCCCTGTACCAGTGTTTAACTCCTAGCTACCTGTAACACATCATACTCCCATACTGCATGTGTTTTGGCATGGCCAGTTATCTAAAACGGACAGTACCTTCGTATGCTGGTTTCATTGAACTTTGTACAGACAAAATAGCTGCTTTATAAATGTGCTGCTTCCTTTCAATTATCTGCCTCTCAAGATCGTTTAATAATCCATTGAGCTGTAACAAGAGTTAAAAGTCATTAAAATCACATTGTATATCGTGCAAGGTGTGAGACAATGCAGTAAATTTGTAAATGTGCAGAGCTCCTGTTTCATTTTGTCAGCAATAACAAGTGTTCCATTCAATGTGAAGTTGGCATTATTTTCTTGACGTTGCATTAAAACTCTGTGATATTGGCGGGGGGGTGGGTGTGCAGGTGTTTGGTATTGAGTGGGAAACCCTTCAAGGTCCTGCCAATATTCATAGCAGAACGTTAAGATAATCATTTTTCTCTTCCATTTCTCACCGTGGAGCAGGGAACTAACAGCAGGAGGCCACTGGGCACAAAACCTGGCAATCAGGAAAAAGGGATAAAGCCTGGGATCGGAATTATTTGGGATTGGGAGTTGTTGATCACAAAATCCCTTCTTAACACATTTCACAGGCCGGTTTTTCTAGCAATGGAAATGTTAAATTTAAATCAAGCTTCCAATGCACTGTGGTAGCCTGATTTGTCTTGCCTGTCAATTTTTGTTCCCCGCCTTTTAATTTTTGAAGCTACAGCCCCCTCCCACCAAAGTCATTTCTAGTCGCTGTCAATTTCTGTCATTCTGCCATTGTAATCTTGCTGGGCAATTGCCATTGCTGCAGAGAGAGGGCACAGCCCTATCCCATCAGGGATTCCAAGAGACTCCACGAGGATGTTTCCACAGGCCTGTGTCTGTGCAAATGTTAATATTAATAAACTGAGAAGAACTATGCATACAATCTTAATGATCTGGGTGTGACAGTACCAGCCTTCTGCCCCAGGATATTGCGGATACAATTTCAAAATTTACAGGTGACACAAAACTTGGAAGTATAGTGATCTGTGAGGAGGATAGTGATGGACTTCATAGACATGCTGGTGGAATAGGCAAATGCAGAGAGGTGCAAGTGAAACATTGGGGACAATTTTCTCCCCGTCATGGGGATTGTGCGGGGGCGGGCGTGCAGCCGATCAGCGCCCGCGATCGGCTGAGTGCCGCCAGTTTACGTGGGTGGGTGAATTAAGACCCGCCCAGCGTGACGTGCGCCCAGAAGCGCTGTGCAGGCGAGGGGGTTGCTTGAGTCACATGTGCGCGAAAGAGCGCAGAAATCTCCCTGAGGCACAGAGGTGCCTCAGGGAGATTACTTTCACTTATAAAACATTGATTGAAGGTCAAAAAAAATTTAAGCACATGTCCCCTCATGTGAAACTGTGACATGACCTGTAACATGTCCATTAATTTTATTAAACATCTTTCAAACACTATAAAAACGTTCATGAAACCTCATCCTGCCTGTGGATGAGGTTCCGTGAAAAATGCGAAGGCTACCTGGGCTCTTCACCTGCCTGTCAACTTAAGGTTGGACGGGCAGCTCAGCTATTGCTTTCCCCATCCACCACTACTCTCCTCCATCTGGCTGAACTTGTTCTCTCACTGAACAATTTCTCCTTAAACTCGTCTCACTTCCTCCAAATAAATGGTGTGGCTATGGGTACCCGCATGGGTCCCAGTTATGCCTGTCTCTTTTTGAGGCATGTGGAACATTCCTTGTTCTTTCTCCGGTACATCGATAACTGCTTCGGTGCCACTTCATGTTCTCATCTGGATCTGGAAAAATTTATTAATTTTGCTTCCAATTTCCACCCCTCCAATCATTTTCACATGGTCCATCACTGACACTTCCCTTCCCTTCCTTGACCTCTCTGTCTCAATTTATGGTGATAGACTGTCCACCAATATTCATTACAAGCCTACCGACTCCCACAGCTACCTCGACTACAGCTCCTCACACCCCACTTCCTGTAAGGACTTCATCCCATTCTCTCAGTTCCTTTGCCTCCGTTGCATCTGTTCTGATATTGCCACTTTCCAAAACAGTACCTCTGACATGTCTTCCTTCTTCCTTAACCGAGGTTTTCCACCTACGGTGGTTGACAGGGCCCTCAATCGTGTCCGTCCCATCTCCCGCGCATCCGCCCTCACTCCTTCCTCTCCCTCCCAGAACCATGATAGGGTCCCCCTTGTCCTCACTTATCACCCCACCAGCCTCCGCATTCAAAGGATCATCCTCCGCCATTTCCGCCAACTCCAGCATGATGCCACCACCAAACACATTTTCCTTCACACCCCTGGCAGCATTCTGCAGGGATCGTTCCCTCTGGGACACCCTGGTCCACTCCTCCATCACCCCCGACACCTCAACCCCCTCCCATGGCACCTTCCCATGCAACCGCAGAAGGTGCAACACCTGCCCCTTTACTTCCCCTCTCCTCACCATCCAAGGGCCCAAACATTCCTTTCAAGTGAAGCAGCACTTCACTTGCACTTCCCTCAATTTAGTCTACTGCATTCGCTGCTCCCAATGCGGTTTCCTCTACATTGGAGAGACCAAACGCAGACTGGGTGACCACTTTGTGGAACACCTTCAGTCTGTCTGCAAGCATTACCCAGACCTCCCTGTCTCTTGCCATTTCAACACTCCACCCTGCTCTCATGCCCACGTGTCCGTCCTTGGCCTGCTGCAATGTTCCAGTGAAGCTCAAAGCAAACTGAAGGAACAGCACCTCATCTTCCGACTAGGTACTTTACAGTCTTCCCGACTTAACATTGAGTTCAACAACTTCAGTTCATGAACTCTCTCCCCCATCCCCACCCCCTTTCCGATCCACCTTTTTCCAATAATTTATCATTTTAAAAATATATATTTCTTTTCCCACCTATTTCTATTATTTTTAAATTTATTTCCATCTATTGTTTTATCTCCATCTTTTAGCCTATTTCGATCCCTTCCACCCACCCCCACTAGGGCTATCTGTACCTTGCTCGTCCTGCTTTCTACCCTTAATGTCACCATTAGCACATTCCTTAGATAATATCACCACCGTCAACACCCCTTTGTCCTTTTGTCTACGACATCTTTGGCAATCTCCACCTATTACTGGCCCTCTATCCAGCTCTACCTGTCCCACCCCCCTCAAACAGCTTATATTTCACCTCATTTCTATATTTCCTTAGTTCTGTTGAAGAGTCATACGGACTTGAAACGTTAACTGTATTCCTCTCCGCAGATGCTGTCAGACCCGCTGAGTTTTTCCAGGTATTTTTGTTTTTGTTTCAGCTTTTGCTTTATTGGCTTTTTAAATGGCCTTAATAGGCCTTTGACGGTTCAGCGAGCACGTAGCCGTGTTGGCTGCACACCTACTGAACTGAAAATCTAAATGACGCGCAGTGACGTTGTAATGCATGCCTGCTGACACCGCGCCCCCGGTCACCGAGCTGAAGATTCTGCCCATTGTGTTAGGAAGAATAAGTAGAGGTAATAGAAAATAGAAGGCACAATTCTAAATGGGGTGCAGGAGCAGAGCGTATATGTGCCCAAATCATGGCAGGACAAAATGAGAAAGTGGTTAGAAACTGAGGCATCTCTCTACCTCCCAATCGTAATCAGCCATGCATACACGCACACACTCCCAAACCTCCTGTCCCCACATTCATTCACTCATCAGCCCCTCTTGCCAACACCACCCTCCCCCTACCACACACCCACACACTTGTTTTTTATTCATTCACAGGATGCGGGTGTCACTGACTGGGCCAGTATTTATTGCCTATCCTTACTTTCCCTTGAGAAGGTGGTGATGAGCTGCCTTCTTGAACCGCTGCAGCCCATGTGGTAGGTACACCCACAGTTCTGTTAGGGAGGGAGTTCCAGAATTTTGATCCAGCAACAGTGATGGAATGGCGATACATTTCCAATCAGGATTGTGAGCGGCTTGAAGGGGAACTTTCAGGTGGTGGTGTTCCCATTTATCTGCTGCCCTTGTCCTTCTAGGTGGTAGTGGTCATGGGTTTGGAAGGTGCTGTTGAAGGAGCCTTGGTGAATTTCTGTACTGCATCTTGTAGATGATACACACTACTGCTATTGTGTGTCGGTGGTGGAGGGAGTGAATGTTTGAGGATGTGATGCCAATCAAGCGGGCTGCTTTGTCCTGGATATTATCAAGCTTCTTGAGTGTTTGGGAGCTGCACTCATCCAGGCAAGTGGGGAGTATTCCATCACACTCCTGACTTGTGCCTTGTAGGTGGTGGACAGGCTTTGGGGAGTCAGGAGGTGAGTTACTCGTCACACTATTCCTAGCCCCTAACCTGCTCTGGTAGCCACAGTATTTATATGGCTAGTCCAGTTCAATTTCTAGTCAATGGTAACCCCCAGGAAGTTGGTAGTGGGGGTGTCAGTCATGGTAATGCCATCGAACATCAAGGGGCATGGTTTGATTCTCTCTTGTTGGAGCTGGTCATTACCTGACACTTGTTTGGTGCGAATGTTACTTGCCACTTGTCAGCGCAAGCCTGCATATTGTTCAGGTCTTGCTGCATTTGGACATGGACTGCTTCAGTATCTGAGGAGTCACAAATGGTGCTGAACATTGTGCAATCATCAACAAACATCCCCACTTCTAACTTTTTGATGGAAGGAAGGTCATAGACAAAGTAGCTGAAGATGGTTGGGCCTGGGTCACTACCTTGAGGAAATTCTGCAGTGATGTCCTGGAGCTGAGATGACTGACCTCCAACAACCACAACCATCTTCCTTTGTGCTCGGTATGACTCCAACCAGCGGAGAGTTTCCCCCTGATTCCCATTGACTCAGTTTTGCTAGGGCTCCTTGATGCTACACTCGGTCAAATGCTACCTTGGTGTCAAGGGCAGTCACACTCACCTCACCTCAGGAGTTCAGGTCTTTTTAATCATATTTGAACCAAGGTTGTAAAGAGCTCAGGAACTGAGTGACCCTGGCAGAACCCAAACTGGGTGTCATGAGCAGGTTATTGCTTAGCAAGTGTCGCTTGATAGCACTGTTGATGACCCCTTCCATTACTTTACTGATGATCGAGAGTAGACTGCTTGTGTGGTAATTGGCTGGGTTGGATTTGTCCTGCTTTTTGTGGACAGGACTAACCTGGGCAATTTTCCACATAGCCGGGTAGATGACAGCGTTGTAGCTGTTCTGGAACAGCTTAGCTAGGGGCACGGCAAGTTCTGGAGCACAAGTCTTCAGTACTATTGCCGGAATATTGCCAGGGCCCATAGCCTTTGCAGTATCCAGTGTCTTCAGCTGTTTCTTGATGTCACCTGGAGTGAATCGAATTGGCTGAAGACTGGCAGCTGTGATGCTGGGGACCTCCGGAGGAGGCCAAGATGGACTATCTACTCAGCACTTCTGGCTGAAGATTGTTGTGAATGATTCAGCCTTATCTTTTGCACTGCTGTGCTGGGCTCCCCCATCATTGAGGATGGGGATATTTGTGGAGCCTGCTCCTCCAATGAGTTGTTTAATTGTCCACCACCATTCATGACTGGATGTGGCAGGACTGTAGAGCTTAGATCTGATCCATTAGTTGTGGGATCGCTGAGTTCTGTCTTTCACTTGCTCCTTATGCTGCTACACTCAGCTACACTCTTCCCATTTCCTCCTTTTGGTTGAGTTGCCAGCATCTGCGAGGTAGAGTCACGATCTTGGAGTAAGAAACTTGGGCAACAGGATGATGGGCAAAAACACAGCTGGTTTTTCCTGCACTCCGTTAGAGACTGAGTTACTTGCCAGCTTCCAGCTGCACACATACACCCTGGGACCACTCAAATTCATTGTTAAAAGTGGTTTGTGATGTCAAAGTGGGCTTTGGCTCACTGTCCACCCCATGCTGTTTGACAGCATCGGTCCAGTGGGTCAGGACTGTCGCATCAGAGCCTCCAAACTGGGTTGCCTCCTCCCCAAAGTCACCATTGCTGCCTTATGTGAGTCCTAGAGTCATAGAGGTCCACAGCACAGAAAAAGGCCCTTCAGCCCATCCAGTCTGCACCAGTCAAACAAGTACCTAACTATTCTAATCACATTTTCCACCACGAGGCCCATAGCCTTGTATGCCATGGCATCACAAGTGCACATCCAAATGCTTCTTAAATGTTATGAGGGTTTCTGCCTCTACCATCCTTTCAGTCAGTGAGTTCCAGATTCCCACCACCCTCTGGGAGAGGGGAGCTCTGTGACCCCGTCAGGAGTTGCAACCCATAGTTTGGAAATCTCTGTTCTAAAGTCTTCAGCTCCTTCCTAGGGTGTGATGACCCAAACTGGACATAATACACCAGTTGAGGCAGAACCAGCATTTTGTAACTTCCTTGTGCTTGTACTCTATGCCTCAATTTCTAAAGCCTGAGGTGCCATTGGCCTATTTAGCCACTTTCTCATCCTGCAGCCTTCCATAATTTGTGCACGTATACACCCAGGTCCCTCTGCCCCTGCACCCCATTTAGGATTGTGCCTCTTATTTTATATTACCTCTACTTATTCTTCCTAACACAATGTTTCACTTGCACCTCTCTGCATCTGCCCATTCCACCAGCCTGTCTATGCTCTCTTGAAGCCTTCCAACTCCACTTACCTCAGTTTTCATGAAATTCTGTCGGCATTCCCAAACCCTTGCATCATCTGTAGATTTGGTGGGAAGAGGCTGATCTATAACGTTTGTCAGTGTTAAGTTAATACGATTCAATTGTCCTTTCATCGAAGCCCTTCTACCTCTGTTAAGCCTATTGAACCAAGTAGGATACATCAAATCGTCAGAAAGTCTAATCCTCAGGTCTACACCAAATTTAGCATTTGTAATTTTCTCACTCTTTGCACCTTCACACAGACAGATTAGAAACACCTGGGCCATTTGGACTAATCTTATTTGTGAAGAGGGGAGAAGGGTGGGGACAGAGAGAGAGATGGAGAGATGAGACAGGGTACCCATTTGCAGCTATTAGCCTGTGGTCCTCAGCATGGCAGACTAACACAAATCAGCTTTGAGCAAAGCAAGTTACCTGTGGCCTCGAGTACTTCATAATTTCCTTATGAAAGGCCAGCAGCAGGCTCGGGTCTCATTCTAATGAGAAGATCATCCTGAAATCTGCAACATATCTGAACAGAGGCATGTGTAGCATGATCCCTGTATGTCCATCAATTTGGCATTGGACAAACTGTGATATGTTAGAATGATAAAATAATATAGCACATGAGGAGGCCATTTGGTCTATCATGTCTTGCCGGCTCCTTCCAGAGCTATCCAATTGGTCCCATTCTCCTCTCCTTTCCCCCTTCAAATATTCATTCATTTCCCTTTTGACAGTTATTGAATCTGCTTGCACATCCTTTTCAGACAGTACATTCCAGATCACAACAACTTGCTGCACTTTCCATGAATTTTAATTCATCCAAAACTCTGCTGCCTGGATCCTAATTCACACAAAGTTCCATTCACTATTAATCCTGTGCTCACAAACACACATTGGCTTTTGCTCTGGAATTGCCTCAATTTTAAAATCTCATCCTTGTCTTCAAATCTCTCCATGAACTCGACTCTCCCTATCTCCATGATCTCCTCCACTCATATAATCCTCCAAGATATCTGCATTTCTCCAATGCTGGCCTTTTGTGCATCCCTGCTATTATTCGTTCCAACATTAGCACCTATGCCTCCTACTACCAAGGCCTTAAACTTTGAAATTTCTTCTCTAAACCTCTCCATCTCTCCACCTCTGTCTCTCCTTCCTCTCTCATTTCAGGCATTCATCAAAACCTCTCTCTTTGATCAAACTTCTGGACACCTGTTCAAATATCTCCTTATGTGACTCAGTGTCCAAGTTTGCTTCATCGCTCTCCTTGGGCCATTTTACTATGCCAAAGGTGCTAAGTAAATAGAAGTTGTTGAAATGTGAAAAAGAATCCTCACATTGCCTTTGGTTCTTTTACCAATTACCTTAAATCTGTCACCTTGTTACTGTCCCTCTGCCACTGGAAACAGTTTCCCCTTACTCACTCTGTCTAACCCTTACAGGATTTTGAACAATTCTATCAAATCTCTTCTTAACAATACTTGTCTATTTGAACAATCCCAGCTTCTGCAATGAGTCCACATAATTGAAATATCTCATCCATGGTAGCATTCTAGTAAATCCCTTCCACACCCGTCCCATGGCTTTCACGTGCTTCCTCAAGTGCACTGCCCAGGATGCAACATTGTACCGGAAATTACGGCAGGTGGAGTGGGTGTTTGTGGGTTAGATTGTCTATCTATATTCCTGCCAATCCATGTGACTGGACAATTGACCAATCAGAGTGACTGGGAGGGAGGAACTTAAAACAATCGTGGTGTTCTGCAGGGATCAGTGCTGGGACTTTTGCTGTTTGTAGTATACGTAAATGATTTGGAGGAAAATGTAACTGGGCTAATTAGTAAGTTTGCAGACAACACTAAGGTTGGAGGAGTTGCAGATAGTGAAGAGGATTGTCAAAGGATACAACGGGATATAGATTGGTTGGAGACTTGGGCGGAGAAATGGCAGATGGAGTTTAATCCGGACAAATGCGAGGTAATGCATTTTGGAAGGTCTAATACAGGAAGGAATTATACAGTAAATGGCAGAACCCTTAAGTGCATCAACGGGCAGAGGGATCTGGGTGTACAGGTCCACAGGTCACTGAAAGTGGCAACGCAGGTGGATAAGGTAGTCAGGAAGGCATATGGCATGCTTGCTTTCATCGGCAGGGGTATTGAGTATAAAAGCTGGGAAGTCATGCTGCAGCTGTATAGAACCTTGGTTAGGCCACACTTGGAATATTGGGTGCAATTCTGGTCGCCACATTATCAGAAGGATATGGAGGTGTTGGAGAGGGTGCAGAGGAGGTTTATCAGGATGCTGCCTGGTCTGGAGGTTATTAGCTACGAGGAGAGGTTGGAGAAGCTCAGATTGTTCTCACTAGAGCGACGGAGATTGAGGGGCGACTTGATAGAAGTTTACAAAATTATGAGTGGCATGGACAGAGTAGATAGTCAGAAGCTTTTTCCCAGTGTGGAAGAGTCAATTACTAGGGGACATACATTTAAGGTGAGAGGAGAAAACTTTAGAGGAGATGTGCGGGGCAAGTTTTTTACGCAGAGGGTAGTGAGTGTCTGGAATTCGCTGCCAGAGGAGGTGGTAGAAGCAGGTACAATAGTGGTGTTTAAGAAGCAGCTTGACAAATACATGAATAGGATGGGAATAGGGGGATACGGACCCCGCAAGTGCAAAATGTTTTAGTTTGACAGGCAAAATGATCGGCGCAGGCTTGGAGGGCCGAAGGGCCTGTTCCTGTGCTGTACTTTTCTTTGTTATCACTACAGAAAAAGTACTATCACAAATCACAGAATAGTTACAGCACAGAAGAAGGAAATTCAGCCCATTGTGTCTGTGCTGGCCCTCTGAAGGAATAAGTCATTTCGTGCCACACCCCTGTCTTTTCTCTACAGCCCTGCATGTCTCCTTTTCAGATAATGATCCAATTCCCTTTTGAATCCTCCACCACACTCTCAGGAAGTACATTCCAGATCCTAACCACTTGCTGCGTAAAAATGTTTTTCCTTATGTCACCATTGCTTATTTTGCCAATTACCTTAAACCTGTGCCCTCTGGTTCTCGATCCTTCCACCAATGGGAACAGTTTCTCCCTATATACTCTGTCCAGACCCCTCATGATTTTGAATACCTCTATCAGGTCTGCTCTTAGTATGCTCTTGTCCAACAAGACCAGTCCCAACTTCTCCAATCTATCTACATAACTGAAGTTCCTCATTCCTGGAACCATTCTCGTGAATCTTTTCTGCATTCTCTCTAATGCCTTCACATGCTTCCTCAATTGCGGTGCCCAGAACTGGACTCAATGTACTGGGGAGTGCAGTCAGAGCCAAATCCATGGCATCACGGCTGGCTCAGCTGTAGAGGGGACATGCAGAACACTGGAAGTGCAATAGTGAAAGGAGATTCACTAGTTAAGAGAACAGTCATGCATTTCTGCGGCTTCAGATGTCAATCTAGGATGGCCCTGGTGCCAGGGTCAGGATGTAACTGAGTGGCCGAGCACCCTGAGTGGGGAGGGTGAGCAGCCAGTGGCTGTGGTCCATATTGGTACCAATGACATAGGTAGAAAGAGGGATGTGGTCCTGCAGTCAGAACTTAGGGAGCAAGTTAGTTTAAATCCTCCCAACTAGCACTAGCAGATACTGGGAGAAACAGATAGCACTAGAGTAGGAAACATTAAAGTATTGGGCGGGTTCAAAGTAAGAGGGAAAGTCTAAATCCAGGTTACCATGCATATATGTGAATGCACGGAGGTTGGTAAATAAGATTGGTGAGTTACAGGCACAGATTGCCATGTGGAAATATGATATTGTGGCTATAACAGAGACCTGGCTCAAAGAAGGGCAGGACTGGGTGTTAAATGTTCCTAGGTTGAAGGTGTGAGTTCAGATATGGGCAGCAGGATCTTTGATGAGCTGAAATTTACAGAGAATGTGAGGTGGGAGGCCTTGCCATTAACATTGGCAAGTCTGGAGGTAAGAAAATGTGGATGAGAGTTTTAGTAGCAGGCGGGTTGAGGCGGGGGCTGGGAAGAGCAACTTTACGGAGGTGGAAGAAACTGATCTTGGTGTGGAATGGATATGTGGTTGAAAGTTCATCTCAGTTTGAAATAGGATGTCAAGGTTCTGAACAGTCTGGTTCAGCCTCAGACAGTGACCAGGGAGAGGGATGGAGTCAACGTCTAGGAGAAGGTATTTGTAAACCATGGCGGCTGGGTGGGGGTGGGGGTGCGGTTGGTGGTGCAAAGGTAATGGCTCAGTCTTTCCAACATTTAATTGGAGATGATTTCTGCATGGCCATAGGTGGGTGCTGTCAGCATACACATGGAAACTGGCACTGCTTTTTCGGATGATGTCACCGAGGGGCAGCATATAAATGAGAAATGAGAGGGGCTCTAGGATAAATCCTTGGGGGATTCCAGAAGTACAGCCTGAGAGTGGGAAATGAAGGCATTGCAGGTGATTGCTGGGCTGAATCTGGTGCTGGAGAATGAAGTGGGCCAAATGAACCAAGTGTCCGTGCAGGAACACTCGGGTAAGAGTAATCATTGTGTCATAAGGTTTAGACTAGTAATAGAGAAGTGCAAGGAACAATCTAAAGTAGAACTTCTAGATTGGAAGAGATCTAATTTCAATGGGATGAGAAGAGGTCTAGCCAGGTTAAAATGGGATCAAAGACTGACAGGAAAAACTGTAACAGAACAATGGATGATCTATAAGGAAGAGATATTTCAGGTACAGACTAGGTACATTCCAACAATGGTGAAAAGGAGGGGAAGCAAAACAAGGGTTTCTTGCATAATGAGGGAGATGGAGCAAATGCTGAAACAAAAAAGTGTGTGTCAGGTGAATTCTGTAAGTGCAAGCCAGGTCAAATATAATAGGTTCAGAGAGGAGTGAAGAGGGAAACAGAATTAGAATTCTAATTAAAATAAGACTGGCAAGGAGAGAATATGAGAATAGAATGGCAGTTAACATAAAAGGAACCCAAAAATCTACCAGCATGTAAGTAGTAATTGGGCAGTAAGAGGTGGAGTGGATCTTATCAGGGACAGAGGGTGATTATATGGTTAGAGGTGCCAGGCAAGGCTAGAATACTTAATAAGTACTTTATACTATAAGAGGAATCTGAGAAAATGTCAGTAGAAGTGGAGATGGTGATGGGTGGGGGTCAAAATCGAGAGGCAGAGATACTGGAAAGGCTGGCTATGCTTAGAGTGCATAAGTCACCTGGTCCAGTTGGCTTGCATCCCACATTACTAAAGAGAGTGGGGATAGAGAGAGCAGAAGAAATTGCCAGAGGATTGGAGAGTGACAAATGTGACACCCTTATTCAAGAAAGGATGTAAAAACATTCCTAGCAACTACAGGCAGGTTTGTTTAACTTTAGTTGTGCTTAAGGGCACAGGCCTCACAATGTAAGGGGAATACTATGTCATAGCTTCTCAGGAAACAGGAAATCAGTCATAAAGGAAGGTTTAGAAATATATTATTTGAATGGTAATGTGACACAGCTTCCTGCTCAAGAGCAGGCAATCAGCAACAGTGCAACACAAAATATCTCTGCATTAGTGAAAATAAACGGTATTCGAAGTATCGTCAATGAATTGGACTTCTAACTGCATTTACTAAGACGTGAATCTCAACTTTGTCCGATGGTTAATGATTCCTGGTTGGTCACACCCCACCTCATTGATTAGTTTGTAAGTGTTGTACAGATTAGTAGAATACTTACTGAAGGGTATTTTCAGAAAAAGTATCAATTTCCCGGTAGAGAGACTTTGACAGATCAAAGTTGACATTGATGGGACCAAACCTGGCTGAGTTGTAAACCCCATCGTTTCTACATATCGCCTTCAGTGTCTTGTGGTAACCTTGGTAAGATTTTGCACCTGGCTACAAAAACAAGGATGCCAATATGCACATTAATTTGTGTTTACTACTTAAACCAATGACCATCTTATGTTCTACAGTCACTTTATTTAATGGATACTAAATTATGTCAGGAATGGTTCCAAAGCCTACATCCATTCCAACTGTAAGTGAAAATTGCACAATAAGAGATTGGGGCTAATCAAGTCCTGATGGGGTATGTAGAAGTACAAGATAGGTCAATAATTTTTTGGGTACTAAAAGAATTTTGGGTTGTGGGGATAACAGGGGAGGATGTAGGTGAGTTTAGCCGTGATCTTATTGAATTATACAGACAAATTTATTAGGGTTCTTTTAGGATGTAACAAACAGGCCAGGTCAAGGGGAACCAGGAGATGGTTCCAAAGCGAGTTTACCAAAACTCGCTTTCACAGCCACATCTCCTTCCTCAGTGACTGACTTCAGCTCCTACTTACCCCACGTGGATTCCAGCTGAAGTTCCACACCTATGTTTTGAATCCACCCAGGATTACGGGTAAGTCTGAGATATACAACGTTCCTCAGATCTGATGCTCTTGCCGCATCCTGAGGTCCCCAGTCAGTACCATGTGCTGCCACATGTATACACTTGACCTCTCTCTCCAACACCACCAATTCAACCTATCTCAAAGCTGTCCTGGACCCCAGTATCATTTCATTTTTTGACTCATCCGATGCCTAAACAAGAAACTTTTTCTCTTCCTTTCAGGTGTTAAGGAACACACTCCACCCCTTCCCGTTCCTCTGACCCCAACCCTTCTTCTAATCCCAGCTCTTGCCGTGTATTCACTATACACTCTGACCTTCCCCTCTATGATGCTGAACGATCTGTGCTCAGCGAAGGACTGTTTTATCCCCTTATGCCCTCACCACAATGAATTTCAGACTTGGCGTGATGTTGATCTCCACTCGACCTTCTTTTCTTGAAGGAAAGCAGTACTAACTTCTCCAATCTATCTTCATAACTGAAGTTATTCATTCCTGGGCCTATCCTTGTGAATTTTTTCTGCACTCTCTCCAATGCTGTCACATCCTTCCTAAAGTATAGCGCCCAGAACAGGATGCACTGCTCCAGCTGAGGCCAAACTTGTGCCATATACAAATTCAACATAACCTCTTTGTTTTTGAGCTCTATGCCATTATTAATAAAGCTTAGCATGCAGAATGCTTTATTAGCTTCTCTCAAAACCAGCCCTGCCAACTTCAATGACGTATGCACATGTACACCCAGGTCCCTTTGCTCCTGTACCCTCTTTAAAATTATACCCTTTATTTTATATTATCTCTCCACATTCTTCTGCCAAAATGAATCACTTCACATTTCTCCACATTGAACTTCATCTGCCATCTGTCCACCCATTTCACCATTGTCTTTGTCCCTTTGCAGTTCTATACTATCCTCCTCACAGTTCACAATGCTTCTAAGTCTTGCATCATCCGCAAACTTTGAAATTGTGCCCTGTACACCAAGGTTGATGTCATTAATATATATCAGGAAAAGCAAGGATACCAACACTGATCCCTGGGGAACTCCATTACAATCCTTCCTCTAGCACGAAAAACATCCATTAACCATTATTCTCTGTTCTCTGTCACTCAGCCAACTCCATATCCATGTTGCTACTGTTTCTTTTATTTCATGAGCTATAATTTCGCTCACAAATCTGTTGTGTAGTGCTGTATCAAACGCCTTCCGGAAGTCCATGTACACCACATCAACAGCATTGCTCTCATCAACCCTCTCTGTTACCTGTTCAAAAAACTCAAGCAAATTAGTTAAGCATGATTTTCCCTTAAGAAATCCATGCTGCTTTCCTTATTTAACCCACATTTGTCCATGTGACTATTAATTTTGTCCCAAATTATTGTTTCTAGAAACTTCCCCACGACCAAAGTTAAACTAGTTGGCCTGTGGTTGGTGGGCTTATTTTTACACTCTCTTTTTGAACAAGGGTGTAAGGCTTGCAATTCTCTCCAGTCCTCTGTCCCTACCCTGAATCTACGAGAGACTGAAAAATTATGGTCAATGTCTCTGCAATTTCCACTCTCACTTCCCTCAGTATCCTTGGATGCATCTCATCCAAACCTGGTGCCCTATCACCTTTAGGTACAGATAACCTCTCCTATACCTCCTCCTTTTCAATTTTAAACCCTGAATTACCTGATCTTTTACCAGGGCCTGGGTAACATCTTCCTTGATAAAGATAGATGCAAAGTATTCACTTAATACCCAGTTATGTCCCCTGTTCTCATGTGGCTTTTTGGTCCCGAATTGCCCCCCTCCTCCTTTTGCCCCTCTTTTACTATTTATATGCTGATAGTAGACTTTGGGATTCCCTTTTATTTTAGCTGTCGATCACTTTTCATACTCCCTCTTTGTTTCTCTTATTTGCTTCTTCACCTCCCCTCTGAACCTCCTATATTCAGCTTGGTGTTCAATTGTATTTTCTACCTAACACCTGTTATAACCATTTCAACACACCATTTCAATACACTACCCTGCTCTCATGCCCACATGTCCATCCTTGGCCTGCTGCAGTGTTCCAGTGAAGCCCAACGCAAACTGGAGGAACAGCACCTCATCTTCCGACTAGGCACTTTACAGCCTTCTGGACTTAATATTGAGTTCAACAATTTCAGATCATGGACTTTCTCCTCCATCCCCACCCCCTTTCCGATCCCCCTTTTTCCAATAATTTATAATTTATTTATAATCTTTCTTTTCCCACCTATTTTTAAATTTATTTCGATCTAATGTTTTATCTCCACCTTTTAGCCCATTTCAATCCCTTCCCCCCACCCCACCACCACTCGGGCCATCTGCCACTAGCTTGTCCTGCTTGCTACCCTTAATGTCCCCATTAGCACATCACCATCAACACCCTTTTGTTCTTTTGTCTATGACATCTTCTCTTTGCCTCCACCTATCACTTGCCCCCTATCCAGCTCTACCTGTCTCACCCCCCTCTACCAGCTTATATTTCACCTCATTTCTCCATTTCCTTAGTTCTGATGAAGAGTCATATGGACTCGAAACGTCAACTGTATTCCTCTCCACAGATGCTGTCAGACCTGCTGAGTTTTTCCAGATATTTTTGTTTTTGTTTCAAATTTCTAGCATCCGCAGTATTTTGCTTTTACCTGTTATAAGTATACTTTTCCTTCTTTACCTTAATTTCTAATTCCTTTATCATCCAGGGAGCTCTGGATTTGTTTGCCCTACCTTTCCCTTTTGAGGGAACATACCTTGACTATGCTTGAACCATCTCTTCATTTAAGGTAGCCCATTGTTCAGCTCCTGTTTCTCCTGCCAACCTTTGATTTCAATTTTATTGGCTCAGATCCGTTCTTACCCCATTGAAGTTTGCTTTCCCCCAATTAATTATTCTTACTCTGATTGTTCTTTGCCCTTTTCCATTGCCAGCCTAAACCTTATGATACAATGATCACTGTCCTCCAAATGTTCTCCTACTGACCCACTCTACTTGGTCCCAAAAATGAGGTCTAGTGCCTCCTTTCACATTGGACTGGAAACATACTGAAGAAAATTTTCCTGAACACATTCTTCCTAGAATGTGTTCCTACTCTTGCTGTTCTCTGCCCTTTACACTAATGCTACCCCAATCTGTATTTAGATAATTAAAGACCCAATTATAATTACGCTATAACTTTTGCACCTCTCTGCAATTCCCTAACAAATTTGTTCCTCTGCACCCTTCCCACTAGTTAGCGGTCTATAGATTACACCGAATGATGTAATTGCACCTTTTTTGTTCCTTAGCTCTAGCCAAATGGATTCTATCCTTGATCCCTCTGGGACATCCTCTTTCTCCAGCACTGCAATGCTCTCCTTAATCAATACTGCCAGCCCTCCCCCTTTTTTTACCTTTTCTATCTTTCCTGAACACCTTGTATCCAGGGATATTTAACACCCAGTCCAGGCCTTCTTTAAGCCAGGTCTCTGTTATAGCCACAACATCACATTTCCACATGGCAATCTGTGCTTGCAACTCACCAATCTTATTTACCACACTCCATGCATTCACATACATGCACAGTAATTGTGATTTAGGTCTTATTACTTTCTTCCTTACTCTGACCCCACCTATTAACTAACTATTCTCTATTCTAGTGCTGCCTGTCCCTCCCAGTATTGTATTCCTCTCTAATATTCTCTCCTGGTTCCCACACCCCTACCATGTTAGTTTAAATCCTTCCCAACGGCACTAGCAAAACGCCTGCAAGGAACTCAGTCCCAGCCCTGGCCAGGTGCAACCCGTCCAGCCTGTACAGGTTCCCCTCTCCCCCCAGAGCCAGTCCCCATGTCCCAAGAATCTAAAACCCTTGCTCCTGCACCATCTTTCCAGCCACACATTCAACTGTCTTATCCTCATATTTCTATACTCAGTTGCACGTGGCACTGGGAGTAATCTGGGGATTACTGCTTTTGAGGCCCTGCTTGCTAATTTTCTACCTAGCTCCCTAAATTCTGATTGCAGGGCCACATCCCTCTTTCTACCTATGTCATTGGTACTGATGTGGACCATGACTGCTGGCTGTTCACCCTCCCCCACTCCACTCAGGGTGCCCTACAGCTGCCCAGTGACATCCTTGACCCTGGCACCAGGGAGGCAACACATCATTCCAGATTCACATCTGCAGCCACAGAAACACCTATCTATTCCCCTAGCTATTGAATCACCTACAGTATTGCTCTTCCAGACTTCCTTGTTTCTAGGATCCCTGTACAACTGAGCACTGAGCCACCATTGGTGCCATGGACTTGGCTCTGGCTACACTCCCCAGATGAACCATCACTCTCCTTGGCATTCAGAACTGAATGCTGATTGGACAGTGGGACGCACTCTGGGGCTCCTGCTCTACCTGCCTGTTCCTTTTTGACAGTCTAGTCATCACCCCTTCCCTCTCTCACTACATAGTGAGCTGCGAGGTGACCACACCAATTAATGCGCTATGCATGTAACTATCAACCTCATGAATGCTCTGCAGTGACATCTGCTGCTCAAGTTCCACAACTCAGAGCTCAAGCTGCTGCAACTGATGACACTTGCTGCACAAATGGTTAGCCAGGACATGGTAAGTGTTCTGGAGTCCCCACATAGTACAGGATGTGCACTCTGGAGGTTGGAGCAGCCCTGCCATTTCTGTATTTATTAATTAATATCTTGTTACTGCAATTAAACCTTACATCTGGTAATAAACCTTACCAATATTAATAAAACTTTAGCAATTGTAATAAAGTTTGCTACTATTAATAAACCTTAATAATATTGATAAACTCTACCCTACCAATACTTGCTACCCCTTACTAGTGGTAATAAACCTCACTTAAGAATAAAAAATAAGACTTACCAGCTACTCAGGTGCAGCTGACAGCCTCCAGATCCTCCTTTCATCCTTCTTCTAGGTGCTGCTGACCACACAGGGTCCTCTTTTCACCCATTCTTCTAGGCACTGTTGACTTCTCCAGGCCCTCCTTTTGCCTTCCCCATATTGCCCACCTTAATAACCCTGCTCCTGTCACCCACTTCAACTTTTCTCCTTCTGAACTTGCCGTACTCTGTTCTCTCAGGTCCAACCCTGACTTTGTTATCAAGCCTGCCAACAAGGGTGGTGCTGTTGTTGTCTGACGCACAGACCTCTACCTTGCAGAGGCTGAGCGCCATCTCTCAGACACTTCTTCTTATCACCCCCTGAACATTAAGCCATTGTTTCCAGAAGTGTCACTGACCTCATCTCCTCTGGAGATCTTCCCTTCACAGCCTCCAGCCTCATAGTCCTTTAACTCCATGTAGCCCACTTCTACCTCCTTCCAAAAATCCACAAACAAGACTGTCCTGATAGACCCATCATTTCAGCCTGTTCCACTGAACTCATTTCTTCCTACTTTGACTCTATTCTCTCTCCTCTTGTCCAGTCTCTTCCTTTTTACATTTGTTGTTCTTCTAACGCTACATCATTTCAACAATTTCCAGTTTCCTGGCTCTAACTGCCTCCTCTTCACCATGGACGCCCAATCCCTCTACACCTCGATCCCCAACCATAATGGTCTGAGGGCTCTCCGTTTCTTCCTTGAACAGAGGCCTGAACAATCCCCATCCATCACCACTCTCCTCCACCTGGCTCAGCTTGTTCTCTCATTAAATAATTTCTCTTTTAACTTGTCTTTAGGGCATGGGCCTTAGTTATGCCTGTCTTTTGGTGGGGTACGTGGAACATTCCTTGTTCCAGTCCTACTCAGACCCCCTCCCAGAACTCTTTATCTGGTACATCAATGACTATATTAGTACCGCTTCCTGCTCTCACCCAGAACTGGAAAAATGAATCAATTTTGAGTCCAATTTCCACGCCTCTCTCAACTTCACATGGTCCATCCCTGACACTTCCCTTCCCTTTCTTGACTTTTTGTCTCCATTTCTGGGGATAGACTGTTTACTAATATTCATTACAAACCCATTGACTCCCACAGCTACCCTCCCACACCTTGCTTCCTGTAAGGGCTTCATTCTATTCTTCCCGTTTCTCCTTCTCCATCGCATCTGTTCTGATGATATTCCCTTCCAGAATGGCGCTTCTGACATGTCTTCCTTTTTCCTCAATCGAGGTTTCTCCCCACTGTGGTTGACAGGGGCCTCAACTGTGTCTGACCCATCCCCCGCACTTCTGCCTTTGCCCCTTCCTTCCTTCCCAGAGCCATCATAGGGTCCCCCTTATCCTCACTTTCCACCTCATCAGCCTCTGCATTCAAAGGATCATCCTCCGCCATTTCACCAACTCCAGCATGATGCCATCACCAAACACATCTTCCCTTCACCGCCTCCCATCAGCATTCTGTGGAGACTGTTCCCTCCATGACACCCTGGTCCACTCCTCTATCACCCCAACACCCCATCCCCTTCCCACGGCACCTTCCCATGCTATTGCAGGAGGTGTAATGCCTACCCCTTTACCTCCTCTCTCCTCACAGTCCAAGGCCCCAACCAACCCTTCCAGGTGAAGCTGTGATTCACTTGCAATTCTTCCAATTTAGTCTACTGCATTCTCTGCTCACAATGTGGTCCCCCCTACGCTAGGGAGACTAAATGCAGGCAGGGTGACCTCTTTGCAGAACACCTTCACTCAGCCCACAGGCATGACCCCAACATCCCGGTCACTTGCCATTTTAACTCACCACCTTGCTCTCATGCTCACATTTCTGTCCTCAGCCTGCTACAATGTTCCAGTGAAGTGCAATGTAAGCTGGAGAAACAGCACCTCATCTTCCAATTAGGCGCTTTACAGATTTCTGGATTCAACACTGAGTTCAACAACTTCAGACCATGAACTCTGTCCTCCATTTTGATTCTTTTTCTCCTCCAAGTGCCAGTCTGTATCTTGTTCATTTTTTTTAACTTTCAGACAGTGCTGACCTCTGCTATTCACACCTATTCTGGACCACTCCTTTGTTTCTTTAATACTATCATTACCACTCCCTTTGCCTTGTGTTCCATGACATATTTGTCACTTCATCTCACCCACCCTCCAACCCATCCCTGACCTCTTTTGCTCCACCTGCTTTCCCACCTTTTTCAACTGCAAAAAACCCATCACATTCCTACCTCCCTTCAATTCCGAAGAAGTCATATTGGACTTGAAACATTAACTCTTTTTCTTACTCCACAGATGCTGCCAGGCGGGCTGAGTTGTTCCAGCACTTTTTGTTTCTATTTTGGAACTCCAGCACCACAGTATATTGCTTTTACATGAACCAGCAGATGTAGTGTATTTGGATTTCCAAAAGACATTTGATAAGAGGCCACATAAAAGGTTATTAAACAAGATAAGAGATAATGGTGTTGGGGCAAGATATTAGCATGGATAGAGTACTGCCTAACTAACTGCCAAAAGGAAAGTATATGGGTCATTTTCAGGTTAGACAATTTTAACAATTTATTCCAGGTTTGGGAATTAATGCTGGCACCATCAATGGAAAAAAGGGTGTTGAAATCATCCTTGTGAGTTACAAACACTGCTGTCATTCTCCACTTCACAGAATCACACAGTGCAGAAGAGGCTCTTTGGCCCATTGAGTCTGCACTGACATGTGAGAAACACCTGACCTACCTACCTCATCCCATTTACCAGCACTTGGCCCATAGCCTTGAATGTTATGACGTGCACCTCACTCATTGTACCTACCAGCTCTGCATGCTGTTTAATGACTTTCATGCACTTTTTCTCTGCTTCCTCAACTCCTGATTTCAGATGATCCTGGAGATCTTTCCCACAACACTCCAGGTGTTTAGTAAAAGCTTCCAATCCTTTCTTCAATTCCTTAGAAATGGTGTCAAATATGCTGCTGAGGATAATATTCTGCAAAAATTTACAGTGTTTTTAAAAACAAGTCAAGTATTGTAATGTTTGCACAAAAATAATTCACAAAAATTGGCTTAAAAGGTGTTTTGCAACAATAGGCAATCTGAGAGAGGTACGGGCAGGAGTTTGTCCAAGGCAGTATGGGGCAGGGTTGAGTGGTTGGAAAGGTCGGGGCAGAGTCGAGTATTTGAAAAGTTTGGAGCAGGATTGGTAGTTTGGAACATTCTGGGCAGGTTCAAGTGTTTGGAAATTTCGGAGCAGGCTCCAGTGTTTGGAAAGTTTGGAGCAGAGTCGAGAGTTTGGAAAGTTCGGACCAGGGTCGAGTGTTTGGAAAGTGCGGATCAGAGTTGAGCATTTGGAAAGTTCGGAGCAGAGTCGAGTGTTTGGAAAGTGCGGAGCAGAGTCGAGTGTTTGGAAAGTTCAGAGCAGGGTCAAGTGTTTGGAAAGTTCGGAGCAGGGTCAAGTGTTTGGAAAGACTCATTGACGTCTACAGCCAGAAGGAGGCCATTCGGCCCATCATGTCCGTGCCAGTCAACAAAGATCTGACTACACTAATCCCATTTTCCAGCACTTGGCCCATAGCCCTGGAGGCTATGGCAACGCAAGTGAGTTTCCAAATGCTTCTTAAATGTTACGATGGTTTCTGACTCAGCCACCCTTCAGGCAGTGAGTTTCAGACTCCCACCACCCTCTGGGTGAAAAAATTTCTTCTCAGCTCCCCTCTTAGCCTTCTACCTCTTACCTTAATTCTATGCCCCCTGGTTATTGACCCCGCTACTAATGGAAAAAAATGCCTTCCTATCCACCCTATCTATGTCCCTCATAATCTTATACACCTCCATCAGGTCCCCTCTCAACCTTCGCTGCTCCAAGGAAAACATCGCCAGCCTAGCCAATCTCTCCTCATCACAAAAAATCTCCATCCCAGGCAGCATCCTAGTAAATGTCCTCTGCACCCTCTCCAGTGCAATCACATCCTTCCTATAATGTGGTGACCAGAACTGCACGTAGTACTCCCATTGTGGCCTAACCAGCATTTTATGCAGTTCCAACATAACCCCCCTGCTCTTGCATTCTATGCCTCGGCTAATAAAGGCAAGTATCCCATATGCCTTCTTAACCACCTTATCTACCTGCCCTGCTACCTTCAGGAATCTGTGGATATGCGCACCAAGATCCCTCTGATCTTCAGTACTTTCCAGGGTCCTACTATTCATTGTGTAATCCCTTGCCTTGTTAGCCCTCCCCAAATGCATTACCTCACACTTTTCTACGTTGAATTCCATTTGCCACTGCTCTGCCCACCTGACCAGTCCATTGATATCCTCCTGTAGTTTACAGCTATCCTCCTCACTTTTTATCACCTACCAATTTTCGTGTCATCTGCGAACTTCTTGATCATACCCCCTATATTTAAGTCCAAATCATTTATGTGCACCACAAACAGCAAGTGCCCCAGCACTGAGCCCTGTGGAACTCTACTGGAAACAGAGTTCCAGTCACAGAAACATTCCTCTACCATCACCCTCTGCTTCCTGCCTCTCAGCCAATTTTGGATCCAACGTGCCACTTTGCCTTGGATCCCATGGGCTCTTACTTTCTTCACCAGTCTGCCATGAGGGACTTTATCAAAAGCCTTGCTAAAGTCTGTGTAGACCACATCAAATGCATTACCCTCATCAACACTCCAGGATACCTCCTTAAAAAATTCGATCAAATTTGTCAAACACAACCTACCCTTAACAAATCCATGCTGACTATCCCTGATTAATCCATGTCTCTCCAAGTGCAGATATATTCTGTCCCTCAGAATCCTTTCTAGTAACTTCCCCACCACCAAGGTTAGACTGACTGGCCTGTAATTTCCTGGTCTATCCCTTCCTCCCTTTTTTTAATAATGGGACAACGTTAGTGGTCCTCCAGTCCTCTGACAACTCACCTGTGGCCAGAGAGGATTTGAAAATTACTGCCAGGGCCTCTGATATCTCTTCCCATGCCTCCCTCAACAGCCTGGGATACATCTCATCCAGGCCTGTGGATTTATCCACTTTTAAGGCTGTAAACCCACTAGTACTTCCTCTCACTCTATGTTAATTTTCTCTAATATTTCACAGTCCTCCACCCTGATGTCTATACCTGTGTCGTTCTTTTCCATTGTGAAGACTGATGCAAAGTATTCATTAAGGACTGTACCCACGTCTTCCAGGTCCACACAGAGATTACCTCTATGGTCCCTAATTGGCCCTACTCTTTCCCTAGTTATTCTCTTGCTCTTTATATATTTAAAACACCCCTTTGGGTTTTCCTTTATTCTACTCACCAATGCTTTCTCATGCACTCTCTTAGCTTTCCTAATTTCCTTTTAAAGTTCCTCTCTGCACTTTATTTTCTCCTCTAAGGGCTCTGCCATATTGAGCCCTCAGTATCTGCCATAAGCTTCTCTTTTTATCTTAATCTTAACCTTTATGCCCCTTGACATCCAGGGTTCTCTGGATATGGTCCCCCCTTTGTCTTTACTGGAACATATTTGCCCTGTACTCTCACTATTTCCTCCTTAAATGACTCCCACTGCGCTGACACAGTTTTATCAGCAAGTAGCTGCTCCCAGTCCACTTGGGCCAAATCGCATCTCATCTTAGTAAAATTAGCCTTTCCCCAGTTTAGAACTTTTATTCCCAGCCCAACCTTATCCTTTTCCATAACTATCCTAAATCTAACTGAATTATGAACACTATCTCCAAAATGCTCCCCTACCTGATATGCCTTCCACCTGCCCAGGCTCATTTCCGAATATTAGGTCCAGAACTACGCCCTCCCTTGTTGGGCTTTCCAAGTACTGGCTAAAAAAGTTCTCCTGGATGCAACTTAAAAAATTTTGCTCCCTCCCTACCTTGCACAGTAAAACTATCCCAGTTAATATTTGGGTAGTTAAAATCTCCTACTATTACTGCCTTATTATTCCTACACTTCTCTGAAATTTGATTACATATTTGATCCTCCATCTCTCCCTGACTGTTTGGGGCCTATAGTACACACCTAACAGCATGTTTGCCCCTTTTGTGTTTTTTATTTCTACCCATATGGCCTCATTTAATGATCCTTCCAAGATATCATCCCTCCTCACTGCTATAATTGATTCCTTGATCAATATTGCAACCCCCCTCCTCTTCTATCCCCCTCTCCATCTCCTCTGTATACCCTATAACTAGGAATGTTGAGCTGTCAACCCTGCCCTTCTTTTAGCCAAGTCTCGGTTATAGTTATGATATCATACTCTCACGTGCCTACCTGTGCCCTCAGCTTGTCTGTCTTATTCCTCAGGCTCCTTGCATTAAAATATATTCCATTTAGCCTTGCTAAATTCTTCCTTCTTTCTTATCTAGCCTATGTTTCCTCTGCCTTCCAGACTCACTTACTCGCATTTTAACTTCTAATTCCATCTCAGCTTCTCTCCCCTCTGAACTACATTTCAGGATCCCATCCCCCTGCCAATTTATTTTAAATCTGCCCCAACAGCATTGGCAACCCTCCCCACAAGGGTGTTGGTCCCATTCCTGTTCAGTTGTAACGCATCCAACTTGTACAGGTCCCACCTCCCCCAGAAACTGTTCCAATGCCCCGGGAATCTAAAGCCCTCCCCCCTGCACCATCTCTCCTGCAATGCATTCATCTGCTCTATCCTTCAGTTCCTTTACTCACTACTGCGTGGCACTAGGGGTAATCTGGAGATTACCACCTTTGAAGTCCTGCTTTTCAATCTCCTACCAAACTCCCTAAAGTCTACTTGCAGGAGCTCATTTCTCTTTCTTCCTACATCATTGGTCCCAACATCGACCAAGACCTCTGGCTGTTCATCCTCCCCCTTCAGAATATCCTGCAGCCATTCCGTAACATCCTTGACCCTGGCACCCGGGAGGCAACATACCATCCTGGAGTCATGTCTACGGCTGCAGGCGCACCTGTCCATATCCCTCACTAACGAATCCCCTAACACTATTGCCCTTCCACACTTCTTCTTCCCGCCCTGAGCAGCTGGGCCACCCATGGTGCCATGGCCTTTGCTCTGTTTGGCCTCCACAGAGAAACCGTCACTCTCACCATTTTCCAAGGCCGAAAAACAGTTTGCGAGTGAGGTGCACACGGGGGATTCACTCACTACCTGCCTGGTCCCCTTTTCTGTCTGGCGGTCACACATTCCCTCTCTGCTTGCACTTCCTAAGCTACGGGGTGACCACATCCTGAAACGTGCTATCCACAAACCTCTCAGCCTCGTAAATGCACCGTAGTGCCCCCAGCTGCCGCTCAAGCTCCAAAGCCCAGAGCTCAAGTTGCCCCAGTCGGAGGCACCTCCTGCATACATTGTCATCCAGACCGCCAGGATGGTCTAGGATTTCCCACATAGCGCAGGATATGCAAATCACAGGACAGAGCTCCCCAGGCATACCTTACCTAAATAGAATAGGGATCCTTGCTTTTATTTTACCATTACTCCTACTTGAGTATAGACTAGGTGCTAGATCCTCTAGATAGACTAGACTCTCTAGGTGCTGCTGACTGCCTGCCCCAGGGTCCTCCTCTCACACTCTCCTCAAATTCGGAGCAGAGTGAGTGTTTGGAAAGTATCAGGCAGGGTCCAGTGATTGGAAAGCTCTGAGAAGAGTGAACGTTTGAAAAGTTCCGGACAGGTTTGATTGGAAAGTTCAGAGCAGAGTCGAGTGTTTGGAAAGTTCGAGGCAGGGTTGAGTTTTTAGAAAATTCAGGGAAAGGGTTGAGTGTTTGGAAAGTTCCAGACAGAGTCCAGTGACTGGAAATTTCAGAGCAGGGGTGTGAGTTTGGAACGTTCGGTGCAGACTGAACATTGAGAAAGTTTGGGACAAGGTCTGAGTGTTTGGAAAGTTCCGGACAGGGTCGAGTGTTTGGAAAGCTCGGAGCAGAGTCGAGTTTTTTGAAACTTAGGAGCAGAGTGAGTATTTGGAAATTTCTGAGCAGGATCGAGAGTTTGGAAATTTCTTGGAGGAGGATCGAGAGTTTGGAAATTCCGGAGCAGGATCGAGAGTTTGGAAAGCTCGGAGCAAGGTCGCTTGATTGGTAAGTTCGGAGCAGGGTCGAGAGTTTGGAAAATTTGGAGCAGGGGCGAGTGTTTGGAAATTTTGGAGCAGGGGTGAGTGTTTGGAAATTTTGGAGCAGGGGTGAGTGTTTGGAAAGTTCGGGACAGGGTTGCTTGATTGGAAAGTTCAGAGCAGAGTGAGTGTTTGGGAAGTCCAGAGCAGGGTGAGTGTTTGGAAACTTTGGGGCTAGGTCGTGTATTTAGAAAGTTCCAGAGTAGGGTCGAGTGTTTGGAAAATTCGGAGAAAGGGTTCAGGGTTCGGAAAGTGCGGGGAAGGGCCGAGTGTTTGGAAAGTTCCAGACAGAGTCCAGTGTTTTAAAAACTCGGGACAGGGTCGAGTGTTTGGAACATTTGGAGAAAGGGTCCAGTATTTGGAAAGTTCGGAGCAGAGTGAGTATTTGGAAAGTTCCGGATGGGGTTGAGTGTTTGGAAAGTTCGGGGAAGGGTCAAGTGTTTGGAATGTTCGGAGCAGAGTGAGTGTTTGGAAGGTATCAGGCAGGGTCCAGTGATTGGAAAGCTCTGAGGAGAGTGAGCATTTGGAAAGTTCCAGGCAGGTTTGATTGTTTGGAAAGTTCAGAGCAGAGTCGGGTGTTTGGAAAGTTCGAGGCAGGGTTGAGATTTTAGGAAATTCAGAGAAAGGGTCGAGTGATTGGAAAGTTCCAGACAGAGTCCAGTGATTGGGAATTTTGGAGCAGGGGCGTGTTTGGAAAGTTCCGGACAGGGTGGAGTGTTTAGAAAGTTCAGAGCCGAGTGAGCTTTGTGGAAAATTTGGGACAAGGTCGAATGCTCGAAATATCCAGAGCAAGTGAGTGTTTGGAAAGTTCCGGACAGGGTCGGGTGTTTGGGAAGTTCAGATCAGGGTCGTATGATTCGAACAAAAACAAAAATACCTGGAAAAACTCAGCAGGTCTGGCAGCATCTGCAGAGAGGGATACACGTGACATTTCGAGTCCATATGACCCTTCATCAGAACTAAGACACATGGAAATGAGATGAAATATAAGCTGGTAGAAGGGGGTGGGACAGGAGAGCTCAATAGGGGGCCAGTGATAGGTGGAGGCCAAGAAGAGACTGCCAAAGATGTCATAGACAAAAGGACAAAGGGGTGTTGACGGTGGTGATATTATCTAAAGGATGTGCTAATGGGGTCTTTAAGGGAAGCAAGCTAGTAGCAGATAGCCCTAGTGCAGGCAGGGTGGGGGGAAGGGATCGAAATGGGCTAAAAGGTGGAGATGAAACAATAAGTCGAAATAAATTTGAAATAGGAAGGAAAAGAAAAAATATAGTGTAAAAAAATTATAAATTATTGGAAAAAGGGGGATCGGAAAGGGGGTGGGGATGGAGGAGAGAGTTCATGATCTGAGCTTGTTGAATTCAATATTAAGTCCGGAAGGCTGCAAAGTGCCTAGTTGGAAGATGAGGTGCTGTTCCTCCGGTTTGCGTTGAGCTTCACTGGAACATTGCAGCAGGCCAAGGACGGACATGTGGGCATGAGAGCAGGGTGGTGTGTTGAAATGGCAAGCGACAGGAAGGTCTGGGTCATGCTTGCGGACAGACCGAAGGTGTTCCGGAAAGCGGTCACTCAGTTTGCGTGTGGTCTCTCCAATGTAGAGAAGACTGCATTGGGAGCAGCGAATGCAGAAGACTAAATTGAGGGAAGTGCCGCATCACTTAAAAGGAGTGTTTGGGCCCTTGGATGGTGAGGAGGGGGGAAGTAAAGTGGCAGGTGTTGCACCTTCTGCGGTTGCATGGGAAGGTGCCGTGGGAGGGGGTTGAGGAGCAGGGGGTGATGGAGGAGTGGACCAGGGTGTCCCGGATGGAACGATCCCTGCGGAATGCCGCTGGGGGGAGTGGTGAAGGGAAGATACGTTTAGTAGTGGCATCATGCTGGAGTTGGCGGAAATGGTGGAAGATGATCCTTTGAACGCGGAGGCTGGTGGGGTGATAAGTGAGGACAAGGGGGGCCCTATCATGGTTCTGGGAGGGAGAGGAAGGTGTGAGGCTGGATGCGCGGGAGATGGGCCGGACATGGTTGAGGGCCCTGTCAACCACCGTGGGTGGAAAACCTCGGTCAAGGAAGCAGGAAGACATGTCAGAGGAACTGTTTTGGAAAGTGGTATCATCAGAACAGATGAGACGGAGACGAAGGAACTGAGAGAATGGGATGGAGTCCTTACAGGAAGCAGGGTGTGAGGAGCTGTAGTCGAGGTAGCTGTGGGAGTCGGTAGGCTTGTAATGAATATTGGTGGACAGTCTATCACCAGAAATTGAGACAGAGAGGTCAAGGAAGAGAAGGGAAGTATCAGTGATGGACCACATGAAAATGATGGAGGGGTGTTAATTGGAAGCAAAATTAATAAATTTTTCCAGATCCAGACGAGAGCATGAAGCAGCACCGAAGCAATCATCGATGTACTGGAGAAAGAGTTGTGGGAGGGGGCCCCCTAGTCCTCACTTATCACCCCACCAGCCTCCGCGTTCAAAGGATCACCCTCCGCCATTTCCGCCAACTCCAGCATGATGCCACCACCAAACATATCTTCCCTTCACCCCCCCGGGGGCTATCCGCAGGGATCGTTCCCACCAGGACATCCTGGTCCACTCCTCCATCACCTCCTACACCTCAACCCCCTCCCGTGGCACCTTCTCATGCAACTGCAGAAGGTGCAACACATACCCCTTTACTTCCCCCCTCCTCACCATCCAAAGGCCCAAACACTCCTTTCAAGTGAAGCAGCATTTCACTTGTACTTCCCTCAATTTAGTCTACTGCATTCACTGCTCCCAATGTGGTCTCCTCTACATTGGAGAGACCAAACGCAGACTGGGTGACCGCTTTGCGGAACACCTTCGGTCTGTCCGCAAGGATGACCCAGACCTTCCTGTCGCTTGCCATTTCAACACACCACCCTGCTCTCATGCCCACATATCCGTCCTTGGCCTGCTGCAATGTTCCAGTGAAGCCCAACGCAAACTGGAGGAACAGCACCTCATCTTCCAACTAGGCACTTTACAGCCTTCCGGACCGAATATTGAGTTCAACAATTTCAGATCATGAACTCTCTCAAAGAACAAGGAACAAAGAAAACTACAGCACAGGAACAGGCCCTTCGGCCCTCCAAGCCTGCGCTGATCATATTGCACTTCCAGGGTCCATAATCCCTCTATTCCCATCCTATTCATGTATTTGTCAAGCTGCCTCTTAAACACTACTATCGTACCTGCTTCCACCACCTGCTCTGGCAGCGAATTCCAGACACTCACTACCCTCTGCGTAAAAAACTTGCCCTGCACATCTCCTCTATAGTTTTCTCCTCTCACCTTAAATCTATGTCCTCTAGTAATTGACTCTTCCACCCTGGGAAAAAGCTTCTGACTATCTACTCTGTCCATGCCACTCATAATTTTGTAAACTTCTATCAAGTCGCCCCTCAATCTCCGTCGCTCTAGTGAGAACAATCCAAGTTTCTCCAACCTCTCCTCATAGCTAATAACCTCCAGACCAGGCAGCATCCTGGTAAACCTCCTCTACACCCTCTCTAACACCTCCATATCCTTCTGGTAATGTGGTGACCAGAATTGCACGCAATATTCCAAGTGTGGCCTAACCAAGGTTCTATACAGCTGCAGCATGACTTCCCAGCTTTTATACTCAATACTCATGCCAATGAAGGCAAGTATGCCATATGCCTTCCTCACTTTCAGTGACCTGTGGACCTGTACACCCAGATCCCTCTGCCCGTCGATGCACTTAAGGGTTCTGCCATTTACTGTATAATTCCTGCCTGTATTAGACCTTCCGAAATGCATTACCTCGCATTTGTCCGGATTAAATTCCATCTGCCATTTCTCCGCCCAAGTCTCCAACCAATCTACATCCCGTTGTATCCTTTGACAATGCTCTTCATTATCTGCAACTCCTCCAACCTTAGTGTCGTCTGCAAATTTACTAATTAGCCCAGTTACATTTTCTTCCAAATCATTTATGTATACTACAAACAGCAAAGGTCCCAGCACTGATCCGTGCAGAACTCCACTAGTCACAGCTCTCCATTCAGAAAAGCACCCTTCCACTGCTACCCTCTGTCTTCTATAACCAAGCCAATTCTGTATCCATCTTGCCAGCTCACCTCTGATCCCATGCGACTTTACCTTCTGTACCAGTCTGCCATGAGGGACGTGGTCAAAGGCCTTACTGAAATCCATGTATATAACATCCACTGCCCTTCCATCGTCGATCATCTTTGTCACTTCCTCGAAAAACTCGATCAAGTTAGTGAGACACGACCTCCCTTTCACAAAACCATGCTGCCTCTCACTAATACGCCCATTTGCATCCAAATGGTAGTAAATCCTGTCACGAAGAATCTTCTCCAATAATTTCCCTACCACTGACGTAAGACTCACCGGCCTGTAATTTCCTGGATTATCCCTGCTACCCTTCTTAAACAATGGAACAACATTGGCCATTCTCCAGTCCTTTGGGACCTCACCCATGGCCAGAGAGGATACAAAGATTTCTGTCAAGGCCCCAACAATCTCCTCCCTTGCCTCCCTCAGTACTCTGGGGTAGATCCCATCTGCCCCTGGGAGCTTATCCAACTTAATATTCTTCAAGACGCCTAACACCTCCTCTTTTTTGATCTCAACATGATCCAGGCTATCTACACACTCTTCCCTAGACAAATCGACCGCTAAGTCCTTCTCTTTGGTGAATACTGATGAGAAGTATTCATTTAGTACCTCTCCTCCATCCCCACCCCTTTCCGATCCCCCTTTTTCTAATAATTTATAATTTTTTTACACTATATTTTTTTCTTTTCCCTCCTGTTTTTAAATTTATTTCGATCTATTGTTTCATCTCCACCTTTTAGCTCATTTTGATCTCTTCACCCCACTCCACCCGCACTAGGGCCATCTGCCAGTAGCTTGCTACTAGCTTGCTTCCCTTAATGTTCCCATTAGCACATCCTTTAGATAATATCACCACCATCAACACCCCTTTGTCCTTTTGTCTATGACATCTTTGGCAGTCTCTTCTTGGCCTCCACCTATCACTGGCCTCCTATTGAGCTCTCCTCTCCCACCCCCTTCTACCAGCTTATATTTCATCTCATTTCTATGTGTCTTAGTTCTGATGAAGGGTCATACGGACTCGAAACGTCACCTGTATCCCGAGTGTTGCAGACTGGCACATTCCAAAGTCCAGGACTACGTGCTGAGGGATGCACTAAAGCTTGGGGCAGCTGCCGCAAAGGCAGCTGCCTAAGACCTTTCTGCCACAGTGCACCGAGGGACTGGGAACTGTGTAGAGCCCCTTGGGCTGTACAGCTCAAAATGAATGTCTGCAAATGATTGTAATATTCATTGTTTGTACTGATGCACCTTGTGATACATGTTGTAAAAGTTGAACCTGATTGTGCTTTTGTGATGGTGATTTTGAAATGGTTTGGAATGTTGTTGAAGATATTTTATAAATAAAGTATATTTTTGCAAAAAAAAAAGTATCCCTCTCTGCAGATGCTGTCAGACCTGCTGAGTTTTTCCAGGTATTTTTGTTTTTGTTCTAGATTTCCAGCATCGGCAGTATTTTGCTTTTATCGTATGATTGGAATGTTCGGAGCAGGGTCGAGTGTTTGGAAATTTCGGGACTGGGTCGGGTATTTGGGAAGTTTGGAGCAGAGTGTTTGGAAAGTTCAGAGCAGGGTCGTATGATTAGAATGTTCGGAGCAAGATTGAGTCTTTGGAAAGTTCAGGGAAGGGTCGAGTGTTTGGAATGTTTGGAGCAGAGTGAGTGTTTGGAAGGTATCAGGCAGGGTCCAGTGATTGGAAAGCTCTAAGGAGAGTGAACGTTTGGAATGTTCTGGGAAGGTTTGATTGTTTGGAACGTTCGGAGCAGAGTCGAGTGTTTGGAAAGTTCCAGACAGGGTCCAGTGATTGGAAATTTCAGAGCAGGGGCATGAGTTTGGAAAGTTCGGGACAGGGTGGAGTGTTTAGAAAGTTGGGAGCTGAGTGAGCTTTTGGAAAATTTGGGACAGGGTCGATTACTTGAAATGTCCAGAGCAGAGTGAGTATTTGGAAAGTTCCGGGCAGGGTCGGGTGTTTGGGAAGTTCGGAACAGATTGAGTGTTTGGAAAGTTCCGGACAGGTTTTATTGTTTGGAAAATTCGGAGCAGAGTCGGGTGTTTGCAAAGTTCGAGGCAGGGTTGAGTTTTTAGAAAATTTGGAGAAAGGGTCGAGTGTTTGGAAAGTTCCAGACAGAGTCCAGTGACTGGAAATTTCAGATCAGGGGCGTGAGTTTGGAACGTTCGGAGCAGAGTGAGCATTGGGAAAGTTCGGGACAAGGTCGAGTGTTTGGAAAGTTCCGGACAGGGTCGACTGTTTGGAAAGCTCGAAGCAGAGTCGAGTTTTTTGAAACATCGGAGCAGAGTGAGCGTTTGGAAATTTCGGAGCAGGGTTGAGAGTTTGGAAAGTTCGGAGCAGGGTCACTTGATTGGAAAGTTCGGAGCAGGGGTGATTGTTTGGAACGTTCAGAGCAGGGCGAGTGTTTCGAAACTTTGGGGCTGGGTCGTGTATTTAGAAAGTTCCGGAGAAGGGTCGAGTATTTGGAAATTTCGGGACCAGGTCGGGTGTTTCAGAAATTCAGAGCAGGGTTCAGTGTTTAGAAAGTTCAGAGAAAGGTTTCAGTGTTTGGAAAGTTTGGAGCAGAGTGAGTGTTTGGAAAGTCCCAGACAGGGTCTAGGGATTGGAAAGTTCAGAACAGGGGCGTGTATTTGGAACGTTTGGAGCAGAGTGAGTGTTTGGGAAGTTTGGAGCAGAGTGAGTGTTGCAAAGTTTGGAGCTGGGCCAAGTCTTTGGAAAGTTTGGAGCTGGGTCGAGTGTTTGGAAAGTTCGGAGCAGAGTGAGTGTTAGGAAAGTTCGGAGCTGGGTTGAGTGTTTGGAAAGTTTGGAGCAGAGTGAGTGTTTGGAAAGTTCTGAGCACAGTGATTGTATGGAAAGTTCCAGACAGGGTCCAGTGATTGGAAATTTTGGAGCAAGGGTGTGTGTTTGGGAAGTTTGGGACTGGGTCGATGTGTGGGAAGTTCGGAGCTGGGTCGAGCATTTGGAAAGATCGGCGCAGAGTGAGTGTTTGGAAAGTTCGGAGCAGAGCGTGTGTTTGGAAAGTTCAAGACAGGGTCCAGTGATTGGAAATTTTGGAGCAGGGGTGTGTGTTTGGGAAGTTTGGGACTGGGTCGATGTGTGGGAAGTTCGGAGCTGGGTCGAGTATTTGGAAAGATCGGCGCAGAGTGAGTGTTTGGAAAGATCGGAGCAGAGCGTGTGTTTGGAAAGTTCCAGACAGGGTCCAGTGATTGGAAATTTTGGAGCAGGGGTGTGTTTGGGAAGTTCGGGATTGGGTCGGATGTTTAGGAAGTTCGGAGTAGATTGAATGTTTGGCAACTTTGGAACTGGGTTGAGTGTTTGGAAACTTCGGAGCAGAGTGAGTGTTTGGAAAGTTTGGAGCTGGGTCGAGTATTTGGAAAGTCTGGAGCTGGATTGAGTGTTTGGAAAGTTCGGAGCAGGATTGAGTGTTTGGAAAACTCGGAGAAAGGTTCCAGAGTTTGGAAAGTTTGCAGCAGGGTCGAGTGTTTGAAAAGTTCGGAGCAGTATGAGTGTTTGGAAAGTTCGGAGCAGAGTGAGTGATTGTAAAGTTCGGAGCAGAGTGAGTGTTTGAAAAGTTCGGAGCAGAGTGAGTGTTTGGAAAGTTCGGAGCAGAGTGAGTGTTTGGAAAGTTCGGAGCAGAGTGAGTGTTTGGAAAGTTCGGAGCAGAATGAATGTTTGGAAAGTTCGGAGCAGAGTGAGTGTTTGGAAAGTTTGGAGGAGAGTGAATATTTGGAAAGTTCGGAGCAGGATTTAGCGTTTGGAAAATTCGGACAAAGGTTCCAGTGTTTGGAGAGTTCGGAGCAGGGTCGAGTGTTTGAAAAGTTCGGAGCAGAATGAGTGTTTGGAAAGTTCGGAGCAGAGTGAGTGTTTGGAAAGTTCGGAGCAGAGAGAGTGTTTGGAAAGTTCGGAGAAGAGTGAGTGTTTGGTAAGTTCGGAGCAGATTGAGAGTTTGGAAAGTTCGGAGCAGAGTGAGTATTTGGAAAGTTTAGAGTAGGGGTGTGTGTTTGGGAAGTTCGGGACTGGGTCAGATGTTTGGGAAGTTCGGAGCAGATTGAATGTTTGGTAACTTTGGAGCTGGGTTGAGTGTTTGGAAACTTCGGAGCAGAGTGAGTGTTTGGAAAGTTTTGAGCTGGGTCGAGTATTTGGAAAGTCTGGAGCAGGGTTGAGTGTTTGGAAAGTTCGGAGCAGAGTGAGTGTTTGGAAAATTCGGAGCAGAGCGAGTGTTTGGAATGTTCTAGACAGGGTCCAGTGATTGGAAATTTTGGAGCAGGGGTGTGTGTTTGGGAAGTTCGGGACTGGGTCGGGTATTTGGGAAGTTCGGAGCAGGTTGAATGATTGGCAACTTTGGAGCAGGGTTGAGTGTTTGGAATATTCAGAGCAGGATTGAGTGTTTGGAAAATTCGGACAAAGGTTCCAGTGTTTGGAAAGTTCGGAGCAGGGTCGAGTGTTTGAAAAGTTCGGAGCAGAGTGCGTGTTTGGAAAGATCCCGACAGGGTCCAGTGATTGGAAATTTTGGAGCAGGGGTGTGTGTTTGGGAAGGTCGGGACTGGGTCGGATGTTTGGGAAGTTCGGAGCAGTTTGAATGTTTGGCAACTTTGGAGCTGGGTTGAGTGTTTGGAAACTTCGGAGCAGAGTGAGTGTTTGGAAAATTCAGAGAAAGGTTCCAGTGTTTGGAAAGTTCGGAGCAGGGTCGAGTGATTGAAAAGTTCGGAGCAGAATGAGTGTTTGGAAAGTTCGGAGCAGAGTGAGTGTTTGGATAGTTCGGAGCAGAGTGAGTGTTTGGAAAGTTCCAGACAGGTTCCAGTGATTGGAAATTTTGGAGGAAGGTGTGTGGGTCAAGTATTTGGAAAGTGTGGAGCTGGGTCGAGTGTTTGGAAAATTCGGAGCAGAGTGAGTGTTTGGAAAGTTTGGAGCAGGGGTGTGTGTTTGGGAAGTTCGGGACTGCGTCAGATATTTGGGAAGTTGGGAGCAGATTGAATGTTTGGCAACTTTGGAGCTGGGTTGAGTGTTTGGAAAATTCGGAGCAGACTGAGTGTTTGGAAAGTTTGGAGCAGGGTCGAGTGTTTAGAAAGTTCGGAGCAGGGTTGAGTGTTTGGAAAGTTCGGAGCAGAGTGAGTGTTTGGAAAGTTCGGAGCAGAGCTAGTGTTTGGAAAGTTCGGAGCAGAGTGAGTGTTTGCAAAGTTCCAGACAGGGTCCAGTGATTGGACATTTTGGAGCAGGGGTGTGTGTTTGGGAAGTTCGGGACTGTGTCGGATTTTTGGGAAGTTCGGAGCAGCTTGAATGTTTGGCAACTTTGGAGATGGGTTCAGTGTTTGGAATCTTTGGAGCAGAGTGCGTGTTTGGAACGTTTGGAGCTGGATCGAGTATTTGGAAAGTCTGGAGCTGGGTCGAGTGTTTGGAAAGTTTGGAGCAGAGTGAGTGTTTGGAAAGTTCGGAGCAGAGCGAGTGTTTGGAAAGTTCGGAGAAGAGTCAGTGTTTGGAAAGTTTCAGACAGGGTCCAGTTATTGGACATTTTGGAGCAGGGGTGTGTGTTTGGGAAGTTCGGGACAGGGTCGGGTGTTTAGGAAGTTCGGAGCAGATTAAATGTTTGGCAACTGTGGTGCAGGGTTGAGTGTTTGGAATCTTTGGAGTAGGATTGAGTGTTTGGAAAATTCGGAGAAAGGTTCCAGTGTTTGGAAAGTTTGGAGCAGGGTCGAGTGTTTGAAAGGTTGGGAGCAGAGTGAGTGTTTGGAAAGTTCGGAGCAGAGTGAGTGTTTGGAAAGTGCGGAGCAGAGTGAGTGTTTGAAAAGTTCGGAGCAGAGTGAGTGTTTGGAAAGTTCGGAGCAGAGTGAGTGTTCGGAAAGTTCAGAGCAGAGTGAGTGTTTGGAAAGTGCGGAGCAGAGTGAGTGTTTGAAAAGTTCGGAGCAGAGTGAGTGTTTGGAAAGTTCGGAGCAGAGTGAGTGTTTGGAAAGTTCGGAGCAGAGTGAGTGTTTGAAAAGTTCGGAGCAGAGTGAGTGTTTGGAAAGATCGGAGCAGAGTGAGTGTTTGGAAAGTTCGGAGCAGAGTGCATTTCTGGAATGTTTGGAGCTGGATCGAGTATTTGGAAAGTCTGGAGCTGGGTCGAGTGTTTGGAAAGTTCGGAGCAGAGTGAGTGTTTGGAAAGTTCGGAGCAGAGTGAGTGTCCGGAAAGTTCGGAGCAGAGTGAGTGTTTGGAAAGTTCGGAGCAGAGTAAGTGTTTGAAAAGTTCGGAGCAGAGTGAGTGTTTGGAAAGTTCGGAGCAGAGTGAGTGTTTGGAAAATTCGGAGCAGAGTGAGTGTTTGGAAAGTTCGGAGCAGAGCTAGTGTTTGGAAAGTTCGGAGCAGAGTGAGTGTTTGCAAAGTTCCAGACAGGGTCCACTGATTGGACATTTTGGAGCAGGGGTGTGTGTTTGGGAAGTTCGGGACAGGGTCGGGTGTTTGGGAAGTTCGGAGCAGATTAAATGTTTGGCAACTTTGGAGCAGGGTTGAGTGTTTGGAATCTTTGGAGCAGGATTGAGTGTTTGGAAAATTCGGAGAAAGGTTCCAGTGTTTGGAAAGTTTGGAGCAGGGTCGAGTGTTTGAAAGGTTCGGAGCAGAGTGAGTGTTTGGAAAGTGCGGAGCAGAGTGAGTGTCTGAAAAGTTCGGAGCAGAGTGAGTGTTTGGAAAGTTCGGAGCAGAGTGAGTGTTCGGAAAGTTCGGAGCAGAGTGAGTGTTTGGAAAGTGCGGAGCAGAGTGAGTGTTTGAAAAGTTCGGAGCAGAGTGAGTGTTTGGAAAGTTCGGAGCAGAGTGAGTGTTTGGAAAGTTCGGAGCAGAGTGAGTGTTTGAAAAGTTCGGAGCAGAGTGAGTGTTTGGAAAGATCGGAGCAGAGTGAGTGTTTGGAAAGTTCAGAGCAGAGTGCATTTTTGGAATGTTTGGAGCTGGGTCGAGTATTTGGAAAGTCTGGAGCTGGGTCGAGTTTTTGGAAAGTTCGGAGCAGAGTGAGTGTTTGGAAAGTTCGGAGCAGAGTAAGTGTTCGGAAAGTTCGGAGCAGAGTGAGTGTTTGGAAAGTTCGGAGCAGAGTAAGTGTTTGAAAAGTTCGGAGCAGAGTGAGTGTTTGGAAAGTTGGGAGCAGAGTGAGTGTTTGGAAAATTCGGAGCAGAGTGAGTGTTTGGAAAGTTCGGTGCAGAGCTAGTGTTTGGAAAGTTCGGAGCAGAGTGAGTGTTTGCAAAGTTCCAGACAGGGTCCACTGATTGGACATTTTGGAGCAGGGGTGTGTGTTTGGGAAGTTCGGGACTGAGTCGGATATTTGGGAAGTTCGGAGCAGCTTGAATGTTTGGCAACTTTGGAGCTGGGTTGAGTGCTTGGAAAATTCGGAAAAAGCTTCCAGTGTTTGGAAAGTTCGGAGCAGGGTCGAGTGTTTGGAAAATTAGGAGTAGAGTGCGTGTTTCGAAAGTTTGGAGCTTGGTCGAGTATTTGGAAAGTCTGGAGCTGGGTCGAGTGTTTGGAAAGTTTGGAGCAGAGTGAGTGTTTGGAAAGTTCGGAGCAGAGTGGGTGTTCGGAAACTTCGGAGCAGAGTGAGTGGTTGGAAAGTTCGGAGCAGAGTAAGCGTTTGAAAAGTTCGGAGCAGAGTGAGTGTTCGGAAAGTTCGGAGCAGAGTGAGTGTTTGAAAAGTTCGGAGCAGAGTGAGTGTTTGGAAAGTTCGGAGCAGAGTGAGTGTTTGGAAAGTTCGGAGCAGAGTGAGTGTTTGAAAAGTTCGGAGCAGAGTGAGTGTTTGGAAAGTTCGGAGCAGAGTGAGTGTTTGGAAAGTTCGGAGCAGAGTGCATGTTTGGAATGTTTGGAGCTGGGTCGAGTATTTGGAAAGTCTGGAGCTGGGTCGAGTGTTTGGAAAGTTCGGAGTTGAGTGAGTGTTTGGAAAGTTTGGAGCAGGGGTGTGTGTTTGGGAAGTTCAGAGCAGATTAAATGTTTGGCAACTTTGGAGCTGGGTTGAGTGTTTGGAAAATTCGGAGCAGAGTGAGTGTTTGGAAAGTTTGGAGGAGGGTCGAGTATTTGGAAAGTATGGAGCTGGGTTGAGTGTTTGGAAAGTTCGGAGCAGAGTGAGTTTTTGGAAAGTTCGGAGCAGAGTGAATGTTTGGAAAGTTCGGAGCAGAGTGAGTGTTTGGAAATTTCAGAGCAGAGTGAGTGTTTGGAAAGTTCGGAGCAGAGTGAGTGTTTGGAAAGTTCCAGACAGGGTCCAGCGATTGGAAATTTTGGAGCAGGAGTGTGTGTTTGGGAAGTTCGGGACTGCGTCGGGTGTTTGGGAAGTTCGGAGCAGATTGAATGTTTGGCAACTTTGGAGCAGGGTTGAGTGTTTGGAATCTTCGGAGCAGGATTGAGTGTTTGGAAAATTCGGAGCTGGGTTGAGTGTTTGGAAAGTTTGGAGCAGAGTGAGTGTTTGGAAAGTTCAGAACAGAGTGAGTGTTTGGAAAGTTCCAAACATGGTCCAGTGATTGGAAATTTTGGAGCAGGGGTGTGTGTTTGGGAAGTTCGGGACTGAGTCGGATATTTGGGAAGTTCGGAGCAGCTTGAATGTTTAGCAACTTTGGAGCTGGGTTGAGTGTTTGGAAACTTTGGAGCAGAGTGCGTGTTTGGAACGTTTGGAGCTGGATCGAGTATTTGGAAAGTCTAGAGCTGGGTCGAGTGTTTGCAAAGTTCGGAGCAGAGCGAGTGTTTGGAAAGTTCGGAGCAGAGTGAGTGTTTGGAAAGTTTCAGGCAGGGTAGAGTGATTCGAAATTTTGCAGCAGGGGTGTGTGTTTGGGAAGTTCGGGACAGGGTCGGGTGTTTGGGATGTTCGGAGCAGATTGACAGTTTGGCAACTTTGGAGCAGGGTTGAGTGTTTGGAAAATTCAGAGAAAGGTTCCAGTGTTTGGAAAGTTTAGAGCAGGGTCAAGTGTGTGAAAAGTTCGGAGCAGAATGAGTGTTTGGAAAGTTCGGAGCAGAGTGCGTGTTTGGAAAGTTTGGAGCTTGGTCGAGTATTTGGAAAGTCTGGAGCTGGGTCAAGTGTTTGGAAAGTTCGGAGCAGAGTGAGTGTTTGGAAAGTTCGGAGCAGAGTGTGTGCTTGGAAAGTTTGGGTCTGGGTGGAGTATTTGGCAAGTTTGGAGCAGAATGAGTGTTTGGAAAGTTCGGAGCAGAGTGAGTGTTTGGAAAGTTCGGAGCAGAGTGAGTGTTTGGAAAGTTCGGAGCAGAGTGAGTGTTTGGAAAGTTCGGAGCAGAGTGAGTGTTTGGAAAGTTCGGAGCAGAGTGAGTGTTTGGAAAGTTCGGAGCTGGGTCGAGTGTTTGGAAAGTTCGGAGTAGAGTGAGTGTCTGGAAAGTTCGGAGTAGAGTGAGTATTTGGAAAGTCTGGAGCTGGGTCAAGTGTTTGGAAAGTTCGGAGCAGAGTGAGTGTTTGGAAAGTTCGGAGCAGAGTGTGTGTTTGGAAAGTTTGGGTCTGGGTGGAGTATTTGGCAAGTTTGGAGCAGAATGAGTGTTTGGAAAGTTCGGAGCAGAGTGAGTGTTTGGAAAGTTCGGAGCAGAGTGAATGTTTGGAAAGTTCGGAGCAGAGTGAGTGTTTGGAAATTTCAGAGCAGAGTGAGTGTTTGGAAAGTTCGGAGCAGAGTGAGTGTTTGGAAAGTTCCAGACAGGGTCCAGCGATTGGAAATTTTGGAGCAGGAGTGTGTGTTTGGGAAGTTCGGGACTGCGTCGGGTGTTTGGGAAGTTCGGAGCAGATTGAATGTTTGGCAACTTTGGAGCAGGGTTGAGTGTTAGGAATCTTCGGAGCAGGATTGAGTGTTTGGAAAATTCGGAGCTGGGTTGAGTGTTTGGAAAGTTTGGAGCAGAGTGAGTGTTTGGAAAGTTCAGAACAGAGTGAGTGTTTGGAAAGTTCCAAACATGGTCCAGTGATTGGAAATTTTGGAGCAGGGGTGTGTGTTTGGGAAGTTCGGGACTGGGTCGGATGTTTAGGAAGTTCGGAGCAGATTGAATGTTTGGCAACTTTGGAGTTGGGTTGAGTGTTTGGAAACTTCGGAGCAGAGTGAGTGTTTGGAAAGTTTGGAGCTGGGTCGAGTATTTGGAAACTCTGGAGCTGGGTTGAGTGTTTGGAAAGTTCGGAGCAGAGTGAGTGTTTGGAAAGTTCGGAGCAAAGTGAGTGTTTGGAACGTTCGGAGCAGAGTGAATGTTTGGAAAGTTCGGAGCAAAGTGAGTGTTTGGAAAGTTCGGAGCAGAGTGAGTGTTTGGAAAGTTCGGAGCAGAGTGAGCGTTTGCAAAGTTTGGAGCAGGGGTGTGTGCATGGGAAGTTCGGGACTGGGTCGGATGTTTGGGAAGTTCGGAGCAGATTGAATGTTTGGCAACTTTGGAGCTGGGTTGAGTGTTTGGAAAGTTCGGAGCAGAATGAGTGTTTGGAAAGTTCGGAGCAGAGTGAGTGTTTGGAAAGTTCGGAGCAAAGTGAGTGTTTGGAACGTTCGGAGCAGAGTGAGTGTTTGGAACGTTCGGAGCAGAGTGAGTGTTTGGAAAGTTCGGAGCAGAATGAGTGTTTGGAAAGTTCGGAGCAGAGTGAGTGTTTGGAAAGTTCGGAGCAAAGTGAGTGTTTGGAAAGTTCGGAGCAGAGTGAGTGTTTGGAAAGTTCGGAGCAGAGTGAGTGTTTGGAAAGTTCGGAGCAGAGTGAGCGTTTGCAAAGTTTGGAGCAGGGGTGTGTGCATGGGAAGTTCGGGACTGGGTCGGATGTTTGGGATGTTCGGAGCAGATTGAATGTTTGGCAACTTTGGAGCTGGGTTGAGTGTTTGGAAACTTCGGAGCAGAGTGAGTGTTGCGAAAGTTTGGAGCTAGGTCGCGTATTTGGAAAGTCTGGAGCTGGTTTGAGTGTTTGGAAAGTTCGGAGCAGAATGAGTGTTTGGAAAATTCGGAGCAGAGTGCGTGTTTGGAAAGTTCGGAGCAGAGTGCATGTTTGGAAAGTTCCAGACAGGGTCCAGTGATTGGATATTTTGGAGCAGGGGTGTGTGTTTGGGAAGTTCGGGGCTGGGTCGGATGTTTAGGAAGTTCGGAGCAGATTGAATGTTTGGCAACTTTGGAACTGGGTTGAGTGTTTGGAAACTTCGGAGCAGAGTGAGTGTTTGGAAAGTTTGGAGCAGGGTCGAGTATTTGGAAAGTCTGGAGCTGGGTTGAGTGTTTGGAAAGTTCGGAGCAGGATTGAGTGTTTGGAAAATTTGGAGAAAGGTTCCAGAGTTTGGAAAGTTCGGAGGAGGGTCGAATGTTTGAAAAGTTCGGAGCAGAATGAGTGTTTGGAAAGTTCGGAGCAGAGTGAGTGTTTGGAAAGTTCGAAGCAAAGTGAGTGTTTGGAAAGTTCGGAGCAGAGTGAGTGTTTGGAAAGTTCGGAGCAGAGTGAGTGTTTGGAAAGTTCGGAGCAGAGTGAGTGTTTGGAAAGTTCGGAGCAGAGTGAGCATTTGCAAAGTTTGGAGCAGGGGTGTGTGCATGGGAAGTTCGGGACTGGGTCGGATGTTTGGGAAGTTCGGAGCAGATTGAATGTTTGGCAACTTTGTAGCTGGGTTGAGTGTTTGGAAACTTCGGAGCAGAGTGAGTGTCGCGAAAGTTTGGAGCTAGGTCACGTATTTGGAAAGTCTGGAGCTGGTTTGAGTGTTTGGAAAGTTCGGAGCAGAATGAGTGTTTGGAAAATTCGGAGCAGAGTGCGTGTTTGGAAAGTTCGGAGCAGAGTGCATGTTTGGAAAGTTCCAGACAGGGTCCAGTGATTGGATATTTTGGAGCAGGGGTGTGTGTTTGGGAAGTTCGGGATTGGGTCAGGTGTTTGGGAAGTTCGGAGCTGGGTCGAGTGTTTGGAAAGTTCGGAGCAGAGTGAGTGTTTGGAAAATTCGGAGAAAGGTTCCACTGATTGGAAAGTTCGGAGCAGGGTCGAGTGTTTGAAAAGTTCGGATAGAATGAGTGTTTGGAAAGTTCGGAGCAAAGTGAGTGTTTGGAAAGTTCGAAGCAGAGTGAGCGTTTGCAAAGTTTGGAGCAGGGGTGTGTGCATGGGAAGTTCGGGACTGGGTCGGATGTTTGGGAAGCTCGGAGCAGATTGAATGTTTGGCAACTTTGGAGCTGGGTTGCGTGTTTGGAAACTTCGGAGCAGAGTGAGTGTTGCGAAAGTGTGGAGCTAGGTCACGTATTTGGAAATTCTGGAGCTGGTTGGAGTGTTTGGAAAGTTCGGAGCAGAATGAGTGTTTGGAAAGTTCCAGAAAGGGTCCAGTGATTGGACATTTTGGAGCAGGGGTGTGTGTTTGGGAAGTTCGGGACTGGGTCGGATGTTTGGGAAGTTCGGAGCAGATTGAATGTTTGGCAACTTTGGAGCTGGGTTGAGTGTTTGGAAACTTCGGAGCAGAGTGAGTGTTTGGAAAATTCGGAGAAAGGTTCCACTGATTGGAAAGTTCGGAGCAGGGTCGAGTGTTTGAAAAGTTCGGATAGAATGAGTGTTTGGAAAGTTCGGAGCAGAGTGAGTGTTTGGAAAGATCGAAGCAGAGTGAGTGTTTGGAAAGTTCCAGACAGGTTCCAGTGATTGGAAATTTTGGAGCAGGGTGTGTGTTTGGGAAGTTCGGGACTGGGTCGGATGTTTGGGAAGTTCGGAGCTGATTGAATGTTTGGCAACTTTGGAGCAGGATTGAGTGTTTGGAATCTTCCGAGCAGGATTGAATGTTTGGAAAATTCGGAGAAAGGTTCCAGTGTTTGGAAAGTTTGGAGCAGGGTCGAGTGTTCGGAAAGTTCGGAGCAGAGTGAGTGTTTGGAAAGTTTGGAGCAGAGTGAGTGTTCGGAAAGTTCGGAGCAGAGTAAGTGTTTGGAAAGTTCGGAGCAGAGTGAGTGTTTGGAAAGTTCGGAGCAGAGTGAGTGTTTGGAAAGTTAGGAGCAGAGTGAGTGTTTGGAAAGTTCGGAGCAGAGTGAGTGTTCGGAAAGTTCGGAACAGAGTGAGTGTTTGGAACGTTCGGAGCAGAGTGAGTGTTTGAAAAGTTCGGAGCAGAGTGAGTGTTTGGAAAGTTCGGAGCAGAGTGAGTGTTTGGAAAGTTCGGAGCAGAGTGCATGTTTGGAATGTTTGGAGCTGGGTCGAGTATTTGGAAAGTCTGGAGGTGGGTCGAGTGTTTGGAAAGTTCGGAGCAGAGTGAGTGTTTGGAAAGTTTGGAGCAGGGGTGTGTGTTTGGAAAGTTCGGGACTGGATCGGATATTCGGGAAGTTCGGAGCAGCTTGAGTGTTTGGCAACTTTGGAGCTTGGTTGAGTGTTTGGAAAGTTCGGAGCAGAGTGAGTGTTTGGAAAGTTCGGAGCAGAGTGAGTGTTTGCAAAGTTCCAAACAGGGTCCAGTGATTGGACATTTTGGAGCAGGGGTGTGTGTTTGGGAAGTTCGGGACTGAGTGGGATATTTGGGAAGTTCGGAGCAGCTTGAATGTTTGGCAACGTTGGAGCTGGATTGAGTGTTTGGAAACTTTGGAGCAGAGTGCGTGTTTGGAACGTTTGGAGCTGGATCGAGTATTTGGAAAGTCTGGAGCTGGGTTGAGTGTTTGGAAAGTTCGGAGCAGAGTGAGTGTTTGGAAAATTCGGAGCAGAGCGAGTGTTTGGAAAGTTCTAGACAGGGTCCAGTGATTAGAAATTTTGGAGCAGGGGTGTGTGTTTGGGAAGTTCGGGACTGGGTCGGGTGTTTGGGAAGTTCGGAGCAGATTGAATGATTGGCAACTTTGGAGAAGGGTTGAGTGTTTGGAATCTTCGGAGCAGGATTGAGTGTTTGGAAAATTCGTAGAAAGGTTCCAGTGTTTGGAAAGTTCGGAGCAGGGTGCAGTGTTTGAAAAGTTCGGAGCAGAGTGAGTGTTTGGAAAGTTCGGAGCAGAGTGCGTGTTTGGAAAGTTTGGAGCTGGGTCGAGTGTTTGGAAAGTTCGGAGCAGAGTGAGTGTTTGGAAAGTTCGGAGCAGAGTGCGTGTTTGGAAAGTTTGGGTCTGGGTTGAGTATTTGGCAAGTTTGGAGCCGAATGAGTGTTTGGAAAGTTTGGAGAAGAGTGAGTGTTTGGAAAGTTCGGAGCACAGTGAGTGTTTGGAAAGTTCGGAGCAGAGTGAGTGTTTGGAAAGTTCGGAGCTGGGTCGAGTGTTTGGAAAGTTCGGAGTAGAGTGAGTGGTTGGAAAGTTCGGAGCAGAGTGAGTATTTGGAAAGTCTGGAGCTGGGTCGAGTGTTTGGAAAGTTCGGAGCAGAGTGAGTGTTTGGAAAGTTTGGAGCTGGGTTGAGTATTTGGCAAGTTCGGAGCAGACTGAGTGTTTGGAAAGTTCGGAGCAGAGTGAGTGTTTGGAAAGTTCGGAGCAGAGTGAATGTTTGCAAAGTACCAGAAAGGGTCCAGTGATTGGACATTTTGGAGCAGGGGTGTGTGTTTGGGAAGTTCGGGACTGAGTCGGATATTTGGGAAGTTCGGAGCAGCTTGAATGTTTGGCAACTTTGGAGCTGGGTTGAGTGTTTGGAAACTTTGGAGCAGAGTGCGTGTTTGGAAAGTTCGGAGCAGAGCGAGTGTTTGGAAAATCTGGAGCTGGGTCGAGTGTTTGGAAAGTTCGGAGCAGAGCGAGTGTTTGGAAAGTTCGGAGCAGAGTGAGTGTTTGGAAAATTCGGAGCAGAGCGAGTGTTTGGAAAGTTCTAGACAGGGTCCAGTGATTAGAAATTTTGGAGCAGGGGTGTGTGTTTTGGAAGTTCGGGACTGGGTCGGGTGTTTGGGAAGTTCGGAGCAGATTGAATGATTGGCAACTTTGGAGCAGGGTTGAGTGTTTGGAATCTTCAGAGCAGGATTGAGTGTTTGGAAAATTCGTAGAAAGGTTCCAGTGTTTGGAAAGTTCGGAGCAGGGTGGAGTGTTTGAAAAGTTCGGAGCAGAGTGAGTGTTTGGAAAGTTCGGAGCAGAGTGCGTGTTTGGAAAGTTTGGAGCTTGGTCGAGTATTTGGAAAGTCTGGAGTTGGGTCGAGTGTTTGGAAAGTTCGGAGCAGAGTGAGTGTTTGGAAAGTTCGGAGCAGAGTGCGTGTTTGGAAAGTTTGGGTCTGGGTTGAGTATTTGGCAAGTTCGGAGCAGAATGAGTGTTTGGAAAGTTCGGAGCAGAGTGAGTGTTTGGAAAGTTCGGAGCAGAGTGAGTGTTTGGAAAGTTCGGAGCAGAGTGAGTATTTGGAAAGTCTGGAGCTGGGTCCAGTGTTTGGGAAGTTCGGAGCAGCTTGAATGTTTGGCAACTTTGGAGCTGGGTTGAGTGTTTGGAAACTTTGGAGCAGAGTGCGTGTTTGGAAAGTTCGGAGCAGAGTGAGTGTTTGGAAAGTTCGGAGCAGAGTGAGTGTTTGGAAAGTTCAGAGCAGAGTGAGTGTTTGCAAACTTCCAGACAGGGTCCAGTGATTGGACATTTTGGAGCAGGGGTGTGTGTTTGGGAAGTTCGGGACTGAGTCGGATATTTGGGAAGTTCGGAGCAGCTTGAATGTTTGGCAACTTTGGAGCTGGGTTGAGTGTTTGGAAACTTTGGAGCAGAGAGCGTGTTTGGAAATTTCGGAGCAGAGCGAGTGTTTGGAAAGTTCGGAGCAGAGTGAGTGTTTGGAAAGTTCGGAGCAGAGCGAGTGTTTGGAAAGTTCGGAGCAGAGTGAGTGTTTGGAAAGTTTCAGACAGGGTCCAGTGATTGGACATTTTGGAGCAGGGGTGTGTGTTTGGGAAGTTCGGGACAGGGTCGGGTGTTTGGGAAGTTCGGAGCAGATTGAATGTTTGGCAACGTTGGAGCAGGGTTGAGTGTTTCGAAAATTAGGAGAAAGGTTCCAGTGTTTGGAAAGTTCGGAACAGGGTCGAGTGTGTGAAAAGTTCGGAGCAGAATGAGTGTTTGGAAAGTTCGGAGCAGAGTGCCTGTTTGGAAAGTTTGGAGCTTGGTCAAGTATTTGGAATGTCTGGAGCTGGGTCGAGTGTTTGGAAAGTTCGGAGCAGAGTGAGTGTTTGGAAAGTTCGGAGCAGATTCCGTGCTTGGAAAGTTCGGAGCAGAGTGTGTGCTTGGAAAGTTTGGGTCTGGGTGGAGTATTTGACAAGTTCGGAGCAGAATGAGTGTTTGGAAAGTTCGGAGCAGAGTGAGTGTTTGGAAAGTTCGGAGCAGAGTGAGTGAGTGGAAAGTTCGTAGCACAGTGAGTGTTTGGAAAGTTCGGAGCAGAGTGAGTGTTTGGAAAGTTCGGAGCTGGGTCGAGTGTTTGGAAAGTTCGGAGCAGAGTGAGTGTTTGGAAAGTTCGGAGCAGAGTGAGTATTTGTAAAGTCTGGAGCTGGGTCGAGTGTTTGGAAAGTTCGGAGCAGAGTGAGTGTTTGGAATGTTCAGAGCAGAGTGAGTGTTTGGAAAGTTAGGAGCAGAGTGAATGTTTGGAATGTTTGGTGCAGAGTGAGTGTTTGGAAAGTTCCAGACAGGGTCCAGTGATTGGAAATTTTGCAGCAGGAGTGTGTGTTTGGGAGGTTCGGGACTGCGTCGGGTGTTTGGGAGGTTCGGAGCAGATTGAATGTTTGGCAACTTTGCAGCAGGGTTGAGTGTTTGGAATCTTTGGAGCAGGATTGAATGTTTGGAAAATTCGGAGCTGGTTTGAGTGTTTGGAAAGTTTGAAGCGGAGTGAGTGTTTGGAAAATTCCAGACCGGATCCGGTGATTCAAAATTTTGGAGCAGGGCTGTGTGTTTGGGAAGTTCGGGACTGGGTCGGATGTTTAGGAAGCTCGGAGCAGATTGAATGTTTGGCAACTTTGGAGTTGGGTTGAGTGTTTGGAAACTTCGGAGCAGAGTGAGTGTTTGGAAAGTTTGGAGCTGGGTCGAGTATTTGGAAAGTTTGGAGCTGGGTTGAATGTTTGGCAACTTTGGAGCAGGGTTGGGTGTTTGGAAAATTCGGAGAAAGGTTCCAGTGTTTGGAAAGTTCGGAACAGGGTCGAGTGTGTGAAAAGTTCGGAGCAGAATGAGTGCTTGGAAAGTTCGGAGCAGAGTGAGCGTTTGGAAAGTTCGGAGCAGAGTGCCTGTTTGGAAAGTTTGGAGCTTGGTCGAGTATTTGGAAAGTCTGGAGCTGGGTCGAGTGTTTGGAAAGTTCGGAGCAGAGTGAGTGTTTGAAAAGTTTGGGTCTGGGTTGAGTATTTGGCAAGTTCGGAGCAGAATGAGTGTTTGGAAAGTTTGGAGCAGAGTGAGTGTTTGTAAAGTTAGGAGCAGAGTGAGTGTTTGGAAAGTTCGGAGCAGAGTGAGTGCTTGGAAAGTTCGGAGCAGAGTGAGTGTTTGGAAAGTTCGGAGCAGAGTGCGTGTTTAAAAGTTCCAGACAGGGTCCAGTGATTGGAAATTTTGCAGCAGGAGTGTGTGTTTGGAAAGTTCGCGACTGTGTCGGGTGTTTGGGAAGTTCGGAGCAGATTGAATGTTTGACAAATTTGGAGCAGGGTTGAGTGTTTGGAATCTTCGGAGCAGGATTGAGAGTTTCGAAAATTCGGAGCTGGGTTGAGTGTTTGGAAAGTTCAGAGCAGAGTGAGTGTTTGGAAAGTTCAGAGCAGAGTGAGTGTTTGGAAAGTTCCAGACAGGGTCCAGTGATTGGAAATTTTGGAGCAGGGGTGTGTGTTTGGGAAGTTCGGGACTGGGTCGGATGTTTAGGAAGTTTGGAGCAGATTGAATGTTTGGCAACTTTGGAGCTGGGTTGAGTGTTTGGAAACTTTGGAGCAGAGTGAGTGTTTGGAAAGTTTGGAGCTGGGCCGAGTATTTGGAAAGTCTGGGGCTGGGTTGAGTGTTTGGAAAGTTCGGAGCAGAGTGAGTGTTTGGAAAGTTCGGAGCAGAGTGAGTGTTTGGAAAATTCGGAGCAGAGAGAGTGTTTGGAAAGTTCGGAGCAGAATGAGTGTTTGGAAAGATCGGAGCAGAGTGAGTGTTTGGAAAGTTCGGAGCAGAGTGCCTGTTTGCAATGTTTGGAGCAGGGGTGTGTGTTTGGGAAGTTTGGGACTGGGTCGGATGTTTGGGAAGTTCGGAGCAGATTGAATGTTTGGCAACTTTGGAGCTGGGTTCAGTGTTTGGAAACTTCGGAGCAGAGTGAGTGTTTGGAAAGTTTGGAACTGGGTCGAGTATTTGGAAAGTTTGGAGCTGGGTTGAGTGTTTGGAAAGTTCGGAGCAGGATTGAGTGTTTGGAAAATTCGGAGAAAGGTTCCAGAGTTTGGAAAGTTCGGAGCAGGGTCGAGTGTTTGAAAAGTTCGGAGCAGAATGAGTGTTTGGAAAGTTCGGAGCAGAGTGAGTGTTTGGAAAGTTCGGAGCAGAGTGAGTGTTTGGAAAGTTCGGAACAGAGTGAGTGTTTGGAAAGTTCGGAGCAGAATGAGTGTTTGGAAAGTTCGGAGCAGAATGAGTGTTTGGAAAGTTCGGAGCAGAGTGAGTGTTTGGAAAGTTCGGAGCAGTGTGAGTATTTGGAAAGTTCGGAGCAGAATGAGTGTTTGGAAAGTTCGCAGCAGAGTGAGTGTTTGGAAAGTTCGGAGCAGAGTGAGTGTTTGGAAAGTTCGGAGCAGAATGGGAGTTTGGAAAGTTCGGAGCAGAGTGAGTGTTGGAATGTTTGGAGCAGGGGTGTGTGTTTGGGAAGTTCGGGACTGGGTCAGATGTTTGGGAAGTTCGGAGCAGAGTGAGTGTTTGGAAAGTTCGGAGCAGAATGAGTGTTTGGAAAGTTCGGAGCAGAGTGAGCGTTTGGAAAATTCGGACAAAGGTTCCAGTGTTTGGAGAGTTCGGAGCAGGGTCGAGTGTTTGAAAAGTTCGGAGCAGAATGAGTGTTTGGAAAGTTCGGAGCAGAATGAGTGTCTGGAAAGTTCGGAGCAGAGTGAGTGTTTGGAAAGTTCGGAGCAGAGTGAGTGTTTGGAAAGTTCGGAGCAGAATGAGACTTTGGAAAGTTCGGAGCAGAGTGAGTGTTGGAAAGTTTGGAGCAGGGGTGTGTGTTTGGGAAGTTCGGGACTGGGTCAGATGTTTGGGAAGTTCAGAGCAGATTGAATGTTTGGTAACTTTGGAGCTGGGTTGAGTGTTTGTAAACTTCGGAGCAGAGTGAGTGTTTGGAACGTTTTGAGCTGGGTCGATAATTTGGAAAGTCTGGAGCTGGGTCGAGTGTTTGGAAAGTTCGGATCAGAGTGAGTGTTTGGAAAATTTGGAGCTGGGTTGAGTATTTGGCAAGTTCGGAGCAGAATGAGTGTTTGGAAAGGTCGGAGCAGAGTGACTGTTTGGAAAGTTCGGAGCAGAGTGAATGTTTGGAAAGTTCGGACCAGAGTGCGTGTTTGGAAAGTTCGGAGCAAAGTGAGTGTTTGGAAAGTTCGGAGCAAAGTGAGTGTTTCGAAAGTTCCAGACAGGGTCCAGTGATTGGAAATTTTGGAGCAGGAGTGTGTGTTTGGGAAGTTCGGGACTGCATCGGGTGTTTGGGAAGTTCGGAGCAGATTGAATGTTTGGCAACTTTGGAGCAGGGTTGAGTGTTTGGAATCTTCGGAGCAGGATTGAGTGTTTGGAAAATTCGGAGAAAGGTTCCAGTGTTTGGAAAGTTCGGAGCAGGGTCTAGTGTTTGAAAAGTTCGGAGCAGAGTGAGTGTTTGGAAAGTTCGGAGCAGAGTGAGTGTTTGGAATGTTCGGAGCAGAGTGAGTGTTTGGAAAGTTCCAGACAGGGTCCAGTGATTGGAAATTTTGGCGCAGGGGTGTGTGTTTGGGAAGTTCGGGATTGGGTCGGGTGTTTGGGAAGTTTGGAGAAAGGTTCCATTGTTTGGAAAGTTTGGAGCAGAGTGAGTGTTTGGAAAGTCCCAGGCAGTGTCTAGGGATTGGAAAGTTCGGAACAGAGGGAGCATTTGGAAAGTTTGGTGCTGGGTTGAGTGTTTGGAAACTTTGGAGCAGAGTGAGTGTTTGGAAAATTCGGAGAAAGGATCCAGTGATTGGAAAGTTCGGAGCAGGGTCGAGTGTTTGAAAAGTTCGGATAGATTGAGTGTTTGGAAAGTTCGGAGCAGAGTGAGTGTTTGGAAAGTTTGGAACTGGGTCGAGTATTTGGAAAGTTTGGAGCTGGGTTGAGTGTTTGGAAAGTTCGGAGCAGGATTGAGTGTTTGGAAAATTCGGAGAAAGGTTCCAGAGTTTGGAAAGTTCGGAGCAGGGTCGAGTGTTTGAAAAGTTCGGAGCAGAATGAGTGTTTGGAAAGTTCGGAGCAGAGTGAGTGTTTGGAAAGTTCGGAGCAGAGTGAGTGTTTGGAAAGTTCGGAGCAGAGTGAGTGTTTGGAAAGTTCGGAGCAGAATGAGTGTTTGGAAAGTTCGGAGCAGAGTGAGTGTTTGGAAAGTTCGGAGAAGAGTGAGTGTTTGGAAAGTTCGGAGCAGTGTGAGTATTTGGAAAGTTCGGAGCAGAATGAGTGTTTGGAAAGTTCGGAGCAGAGTCAGTGTTTGGAAAGTTCGGAGCAGAGTGAGTGTTTTCAAAGTTCGGTGCAGAATGCGAGTTTGGAAAGTTCGGAGCAGAGTGAGTGTTGGAACGTTTGGAGCAGGGGTGTGTGTTTGGGAAGTTCGGGACTGGGTCAGATGTTTGGGAAGTTCGGAGCAGAATGAGTGTTTGGAAAGTTCGGAGCAGAGTGAGCGTTTGGAAAATTCGGACAAAGGTTCCAGTGTTTGGAGAGTTCGGAGCAGGGTCGAGTGTTTGAAAAGTTCGGAGCAGAATGAGTGTTTGGAAAGTTCGGGGCAGAATGAGTGTCTGGAAAGTTCGGGGCAGAATGAGTGTCTGGAAAGTTCGGAGCAGAGTGAGTGTTTGGAAAGTTCGGAGCAGAGTGAGTGTTTGGAAAGTTCGGAGCAGAATGAGACTTTGGAAAGTTCGGAGCAGAGTGAGTGTTAGAAAGTTTGGAGCAGGGGTGTGTGTTTGGGAAGTTCGGGACTGGGTCAGATGTTTGGGAAGTTCGGAGCAGATTGAATGTTTGGTAACTTTGGAGCTGGGTTGAGTGTTTGGAAACTTCGGAGCAGAGTGAGTATTTGGAAAGTTTTGAGCTGGGTCGATAATTTGGAAAGTCTGAAGCTGGGTTGAGTGTTTGGAAAGTTCGGAGCAGAGTGAGTGTTTGGAAAGTTCGGAGCAGAGTGAGTGTTTGCAAAGTTCCAGACAGGGTCCAGTGATTGGACATTTTGGAGCAGGGGTGTGTGTTTGGGAAGTTCGGGACTGAGTCGGATATTTGGGAAGTTTGGAGCAGCTTGAATGTTTGGCAACTTTGGAGCTGGGTTGAGTGTTTGGAAACTTTGGAGCAGAGTGCGTGTTTGGAACGTTTGGAGCTGGATCGAGTATTTGGAAAATCTGGAGCTGGGTCGAGTGTTTGGAAAGTTCGGAGCGGAGTGAGTGTTTGGAAAGTTTCAGACAGGGTCCAGGGATTGGAAATTCTGGAGCAGGGGTGTGTGTTTGGGAAGTTCGGGACAGGGTCGGGTGTTTGGGAAGTTCGGAGCAGATTGAATGTTTGGCAACTTTGGAGCAGGGTTGAGTGTTTGGAAAATTCGGAGAAAGGTTCCAGTGTTTGGAAAGTTCGGAGCAAGGTCGAGTGTGTGAAACGTTCGGAGCAGAATGAGTGTTTGGAAAGTTCGGAGCAGAGTGAGTGTTTGGAAAGTTCGGAGCAGAGTGCGTGTTTGGAAAGTTTGGAGCTTGGCGAGTATTTGGAAAGTCTGGAGCTAGGTCGAGTGTTTGGAAAGTTCGGAGCAGAGTGAGTATTTGGAAAGTCTGGAGCTGGGTCGAGTGTTTGGAAACTCTGGAGCTAGGTCGAGTGTTTGGAAAGTTCGGAGCAGAGTGAGTATTTGGAAAGTCTGGAGCTGGGTCGAGTGTTTGGAAAGTTCGGATCAGAGTGAGTGTTTGGAAAGTTTGGAGCTGGGTTGAGTATTTGGCAAGTTCGGAGCAGAATGAGTTTTTGGAAAGGTCGGAGCAGACTGACTGTTTGGAAAGTTCGGAGCAGAGTGAATGTTTGGAAAGTTCGGAGCAGAGTGAGTGTTTGGAAAGTTCGGAGCAAAGTGAGTGTTTGGAAAGTTCGGAGCAGAGTGAGTGTTTGGAAAGTTCCAGACAGGGTCCAGTGATTGGAAATTTTGGAGCAGGAGTGTGTGTTTGGGAAGTTCGGGACTGCATCGGGCGTTTGGGAAGTTCGGAGCAGATTGAATGTTTGGCAACTTTGGAGCAGGATTGAGTGTTTGGAATCTTCGGAGCAGGATTGAGTGTTTGGAAAATTCGGAGAAAGGTTCCAGTGTTTGGAAAGTTCGGACCAGGGTCTAGTGTTTGAAAAGTTCGGAGCAGAGTGAGTGTTTGGAAAGTTCGGAGCAGAGTGAGTGTTTGGAAAGTTCGGAGCAGAGTGAGTGTTTGGAATGTTCGGAGCAGAGTGAGTGTTTGGAAAGTTCCAGACAGGGTCCAGTGATTGGAAATTTTGGTGCAGGGGTGTGTGTTTGGGAAGTTCGGGATTGGGTCGGGTGTTTGGGAAGTTCGGAGAAAGGTTCCATTGTTTGGAAAGTTTGGAGCAGAGTGAGTGTTTGGAAAGTCCCAGGCAGTGTCTAGGGATTGGAAAGTTCGGAACAGGGGCGTGTATTTGGAACGTTCGGAGCAGAGGGAGCATTTGGAAAGTTTGGTGCTGGGTTGAGTGTTTGGAAAGTTCGGAGCAGAGTGAGCGTTTGGAATGTTCAGAGCAGATTGAGTGTTTGGAAAGTTCCAGACAGTGTCCAGTGATTGGAAATTTTGGAGCAGGTGTGTGTGTTTGGGAAGTTTGGGATTGGGTCAGGTGTTTGGGAAGTTCGGAGCAGATTGAAAGTTTGGCAACTTTGGAGCAGGGTTGAGTGTTTGGAATCTTTGGAGCAGGATCAAGTGTTTGGAAAATTTGGAGAAAGGTTCCAGTGTTTGGAAAGTTCAGAGCAGGGTCGAGTGTTTGAAAAGTTCAGAGCATAATGAGTGTTTGGAAAGTTTGGAGATAGGTTCCTGTGTTTGGAAAGTTCCGGACAGGGTCGAGTGTTTGGAATGTTCGGAGCAGAGTGAGTGTTTGGAAAATAAAAAAGCAAAATCTGCGGATGCTGGAAAACTAGAACAAAAACAAAAAATACCTGGAAAAACTCAGCAGGTCTGACAGCATCGGTGGAGAGGGACACAGTTGACGTTTCAAGTCTGGATGACCCTTCTTCAGAGTGTTTGGAAAGTTTGGCATAGGGTCGGTTGTTTGGAATCTTCGGAGCAGAGTCGAATGTTTGGAAAATGCAGAGAAAGGGTCCAGTGTTTTGAAAGTTCGGAGCAGAGTGAGTGTTTGGAAACTTCCAGACAGGGTCAAGCATTTGGAAAGTTTGGAGTAGAATCGAGTGTTTGGAAAGTTGTGTTCAGGGTCGACTTTTTTGAAACTTCAGAGCAGGATCGGGCATTTGGAATGTTCAGGACAGGGTTGAGTGTTTGGAAAGCTCCAGGCAGGGTCGAGTGTTTAGCAAGTTCAGAGCAGGGTCGGGCGTTTGGAATGTTCGGGGCTAGGTTGAGTGTTTGAAATGGTTGGGGTTTTTTTGTGTGCTGAGGTATAATTATAAATACCTGTTTATTCTGGTTGCTGTTGAGCGATCCGAGAAGGTGCAGCATTCCCCACACCTCAGACACATAATCGTTCACCACTTTCTTTCTTTCTTTCAAATACATGTTGATGATATGTTTTTTCAGACTTGGTATTTCTAAAAATGACACAAGAGAGATTGTGCAGTGTACTGATCATGTGACAGCTTGGAACATAGGAGCAGGGATAGTTCATTCGGTCCATCAAGTCTGCTCCTCCATTCAATACGATCATGGCTGATCATCCACTTCAATGCCTTTTTCCCTCACTATCCCCATATCCCTTTATGCCATTGGTATTTAAAAATCTGTCAATCTCTGCATTAAACATACTCAGTGACGGAGCTTCCACAGCCCTCTGGGGTAGAGAATTTCAAAGATTCACAGCCCTCTGAGTAAAAACATTTCTCCTGAACTCCGTCCTAAGTGGCTTCCCCCTTATTTTGAAATTGTGTCCCCTGGTTCTAGACTCTCCAACCAGGGGAAACACCTTACCTGCATCTACCCTGTCTATTCCTTTAAGTATTTTGTAGGTTTCAATGAGATCACCTTTCATTCTTCGAAACTCTAGAGAATACAGGCCCAGTTTCCCCAATCTCTCTTCATCAGACAGTTCCGCCATCTGGGGAACAAGTCTGGTGAACCTTCATTACACTCCCTCTATAGGGTGAGAGTGACTGCCCTTGACATCAAGGCCGCATTTGACCAAGTGTGGCATCAAGGAGCCTGAGCAAAAATGGAGTCAATGGGAATCAGGGGGAATGCTTGGAGTCATACATAACACAAAGGAAGATGGCTGTGGTTGTTGCAGGTCATTCATCTCAGCTCCAGGACATTACTGCAGGAGTTCCTCAGTGTAGTGTCCTTGGCCCAACCATCTTCAGCTGCTTCATCAATGACCTTCCTTACATCGTAATGTCAGAAGTGGGGATGTTCGCTGATGATTGCACAATGTTCAGCATCGTTCATGACTCCTCAGAAACTGAAGCAGTCCATGTCCAAATGCAGCAAGACCTGGACAATATCCAGGCTTGGCTTACAAGTGGCAAGTGACATTTGCACCACACAAGTGCCAGGCAATGACCATCTCCAACAAGAGAGAATCTAACCATCGCCCCTTGACGCTCAATGGCATTACCACCACCGAATCCCCCACTACCAACATCCTGAGGGGTTACCATTGACCAGAAACTGAACTGGACCAGCCATATAAATACTGTGGCTACAAGAACAGGCTAGGAATCCTGTGACGAGTAACTCACCTCCTAACTCCCCAAAGCACAAGTCAGGAGTGTGATGGAATGCTGCCTACTTGCCTGGATGAGTGCAGCTCCCGGAACACTCAAGAAGCTTAACACCATCCAGGACAAAGTAGCCCACTTGATTGGCACACCATCTACCAACATTCACTCCCTCCATCGCCGATGTACAGTAGCAGCAGTGTGTACCATCTACAAGATGCACTGCAGGAATTCACCAAGGCTCCTTAGACTCTTTCCAAACCCACAACCAATGCCTTCAAGGACAAGGACTGCAGGTAGATGGGAACACCACAGTCTGGAAGTTCCCTTCCAAGTCACTCACAAGCCTGACTATCGCCGTACCTTCACTGTTGCTGGGTCAAAATCCTGGAACTCCCTTCCTAACAGCACTGCAGGTGTACCTACACCACAGGGACTGCAGCGGTTCAAGAAGGCAGCTCACCACCACCTTCTCAAGGGCAACCATGGATGGGCAATAAATGCTGGCCCAGCCAGCGAAGCCCCCATGAATAAATTTTTTAAAATGTCCATTTAGCCAGATCCTTTGGAATAGATTCTGGCATTTTCCCTGCCACAGATGTAAGACTAACAGGTTTGTAGTTCCCTGTTTTCTCTCTCCCTCCCTTCTTAAATAGTGGAGTGACATTTACTACCTTCCAATCTGCAGGAGCCATCCCAGAATCTATAGAATTTTGGGAGATGATCACCAATGCATCCACCATCTCCATAGCTACCTCTTTCAATACTCTGGAATGTACGTCATCAGGTCCCAGGGACTTATCAATCTTCAGTCCCATTAATTTCTCCAATATAACCTTCTTACTAATACTAATTTCATTCAATTCCTTATTCCCCCTGGTCCCTTGGATCTTTAATTCTGGGAGATTTCTTGTATCTTCCTCAGTGAAGACACACGGAGAGAAACCTGCAAAGTGCCTTGTAGTTGAAATTATACTCATTTTTGCTGATGACACATTGACAAATATGGAGATGAGGACTCGAAAACCATGGGTTTCAATTGCTGCTTCAGTTCTTCACTTACGTCAGGTTTTGGATGGGGCTGAACTGGCAAGGGCTTTCTTCACCTCATTAAAATTAGATCATCAGAAATGGATTGGGATAATTTGAGAACTGAATTGGGCTATTGCAAAGGAGGTTTTCAGCTCCCCGCTACAGGTTACATTAGAAAGGGTGATGCCAATGCCACAGTCACACAAATAACATGTGTTTCATTGCACTAAGGAAACACTGCTGTCCAAATTATCTGCAGCATCTAGTCTCTGTAAAAATGGAGGTTCAGTGAATGGTCATCCAGGACTTTTAAAAGAACACTGTCAGAAAGATATAAAATTAATGGAATAAAGGAGACTATTCAGCCCGCTGAAGATGGACAGATGAGATAGAAAGGATACGGTCAATGTTTTTGTTTTGGAATGTATTTAATGGACCTGTAATCTTAAAGATACGAGCTAAGAGCACAGCATCCTGAATACTCTGTCTCATAACAGTATATCTATGCACTTATCTTCTATACATATAGAAGTGGATCAGTGTTCTTTTGGCTCTTTTGCACTTCTGCTGAAAACAATGACCATGTGTACACAGTACACAGTATAAAGTAGCACCGTTATTGCTTTTCAATAGATGATTCAATTGTGTAACTATTGGATATAAAAAGGCAGATGAAAAGCACAATCTGCAGGAGGCAGGAGGCGCTATCAAGGCTCATCCCACTTTCCAGTTCTTGGTCTGTAGCCCCATGGGTGACTGCACTTCAGGTCCATAACCAAGTATTTTTTAATGTGATGAGGATTTCTGTCACCTTTTCAGTGAGTTCCAAACCCACACTACCACCTTGGTGAAAATACTGCCCCTCAATTCTACTGTAATCTGCCAATTACTTTTTTTTCATTCAGTCTCCGGTTGATGCAATGCATCAAGTGTGTTTCCGCAGTGGATGATGCATTGTGGCCAGTCTGCTTGTCACCTCTTGCTTTCAGCTCTCACTGTTGGCTAGCAATATAAATGTTGCAAAAAGAGAGCCGAGTGCATAAGCCTCTCCTGCCAGTACATAGCCCCTTCATCAGCAAGCCCCATGTGGTGCCTCTCCATGACAACATACGTAAACTGGGTACCTTGTAGACCCAGGCTAAACTACAGGGGACTCAAAGGAGGCCTGGGCCCCAGATGTGTGGCATACAGGCCCACTGGTGTGTGGTTATGCCTTGGTGCCCAGGAGCCAGACCCCCAGCTATGGGTAAATAGCCCCACTGCCTTGTTGGCATTTCAAAGAGAAGAAGGCTCAGGGAGTAAACCCTGACACAAAATCTGCAGTGGAGTCCTGTAGGAGGTAACCTGTCATCTGTCGGGCAACTTTCCAGCAATTCCTGCAACAGATGGCAAGCTGTTCAACTTGGCAAATCTACGCATCAAGACCAAAGTGCATAATGTCCCAGTCTATCTCAATCTGATTGTTCACTTGCAACAGCTTGTAGATCAGTTCTCCAGGGCCTGCAAGGAGTTTTGGCTGGAAATATGTGTCTTGAAGACCAAAGTTATCGGCCAGGATGTAGAGACTCCACCTTCCATCAACACTGACAGCCTGGCTCTGACGGTTGTCAACAGCTTCACATATGTTGGATGAACAATTGCCAGCAACCTGCCCCTTAATGCATCAGCTACCTGACTCCCCAAAGCCTGTCCACCATCTTCAAGGCACAAGTCAGGAGTGTGATGGAATACTCCCCACTTGCCTGGATGAGTGCAGCTCCAGCAACACTCAAGTAGCGACACGGTCCAGGACAAAGCAGCCCACTTGATTGGCACCCCATCCACAAACATTCACTCCCTCCACCACCGATGTACAGTGGTATCAGTGTGTACCATCTACAAGATAATACTGCAGGACCTCACCGAGGCTCCTTCGACAGCACCTTCCAAACCCACGACCACTACCACCTAGAAAGACAAGTGCAACAGGTGGATGGGAACACCACCACCTGGAATTTCCCTCCAAGCCACACACCATCTTGACTTGTAAATACATCACCGTTCCTTCACTGTCACTGGGTCAAAATCCTGGAGCTCCCTACCTAACAGCACTGTGGGTGTACCTACACCACATGGACTGCAGCGGTTCAAGAAGGCAGCTCACCACCACCTTCTCAAGGGAAATTAGGGATGGGCAATAAATACTGGCCCAGCCAGCGACACCCACATTACATGAATTAATTTAAAAAAAGGATTGCCAAGGCCACAGCTGTCATGTCAAAGTTGAGAGGTCGAGTGTGGATCAACAGCAAACTAACCAAAAATACAAAGGTCCGTGTGTACCACGCTTGTGTTCTCAGCATCCTCCTTTACAGTAGCGAGGCATGGACAACTTATGCAAGCCAAGAAAAGCAGCTGAACAGTTTCCGCTTCTGCTGCTGCAGACAAATATTGGTCATCTCCCGCCGAGGCAGTGCCAAGTATGGAAGGAAACCAGCATGCAGGGATCCCCAGCAATGTTTGCTCTTTTGAGTCAGTGGTGACTCCGTTGGCTGGGTCATGTGAACTGAATGGATGATGGCTGCATCCCCAAAGACATGTTCTATGGCAAACTTTCTATTGGCACAAGACCAACAAGTTGACCATGTCTGTGATACAAGGACATCTGTAAGCGAGACCTCAAGTTGACTGGGATCGGAGTTGATGGGTGGGAAGCCCTCGCTGCTGACCGGAGTGCCTGGAGTCAAACAGCCAGGACGGGGCATGGAAAACTAGAGTGTAAAAGCAATGACCAGATGGTGGAAAAGAGAGCCCGCCAGAAGGAAAAACATCAGTTGACCTCGGGCCAATGCTAATCTTTTGTGTCAGTTGCGGATGGGACTGCCACTCACGAATCGGCCTCTACAGCCACAACAGACGATGTTCAGTCCAGAAGTGACATGCACCCTGGGCTCAGTCCATCATCTCCTGAGACAGATGGATGTCAACGCATCACAATTACTTTAAATTTAAGCCCCCAATTATTGCCCTCCCTGCTAGGGTCCTTCCTAAACACTCTATTTCAATCCCCTTAGCCTCGCCTATTGCAAAGAAAACAACAGCAGCCCATCCATTCTGTCTTTATAACTAAAAATTCTCCAGTCCTGGCAATTTCCTCATGCATGGCCATAGCACCCTCTCTATTGTGATCAGATCTAATGCGGTGACCAGTACTGCATGCAGTACTCTAGCTGTGGCCTAACTCTCAACATCCTGGGGGTTACCATTGACCAGAAACTGAACTGGACCAGCCATATGAATCTAAAAGTAAATCTGCAGATAAGGCTAGCAGTTACAAAAATAATAAAAGGACAAAATTTAAGGTTCTGTATCTGAATGCACGTAACACTCAAAACAAAACAGATGAACTGATAATGCAAATTGAGATAATCAAGTACGATCTAATAGCCATTACAGAGACATGGCTGCAGGATGACATAGATTGGGGCCTGAATATTGAAGGGCAAATGTCATTTAGGAAGCACAAGAAGCTAGGAAAAGGTGGAGTGGTGTCTCTGTTAATTAATGATGGTATTAGAACAATAAAGAGGGATGACCTAAGTTCAGAAAACCAGGATGTGGGAGTGGTTTGGGTAAAGATGAGAAACGATGAAGGCAAGAAGTCACTTGTGGGAGTTGTGTATAGGCCCCTTAACAGTAACCACATGGTAGGATGGGGTATAATGGAAGAAATCATGGGCAGCTTGTCAGAAAGGTACGGCGATAATCATGGGGGATTTTAATCTACATATGACTGGAAAAATGAGAGGGGCAAAAGTAGCGTAGACGAGGAGTTCATAGAATGTTTTCAGGATAGTTTCTTAGAACAGCATGCTCTGGAGCCAACCAGAGAGCAGGCTACACTAGACCTGGTATTGTGCAATGAGATAGGGTTAATTAATGACCTCATAGTGAAGGCACCCTTAGGTAGCAGCGATCATAGTATAATTTAATTTTACATTTCGTTTGAGGGAGAAAAGAATGGATCTAAGACTAATATTTTAAGCTTAAATAAGGGCAATTATGAGGGCATGAAAGCATAGCTAGCGAAAATGAACTGGCAATGTAGGTTAAGGGATAGGTCAATAGAGATGCAGTGGCAGATATTTAAGGGGATATTTCAGAATACGCAGAATTGGAATACACATTCCAATAAGAATGAAAAATTCTGAGGGCAGAACCCACCATCTGTGGTTAACTAAAAAAGTAAAAAATAGTATCAAACTAAAAGAAAAAGTATATAATTGCACAAAGATGGGTGGCAGGTCAGAAGGTTGGATAGAATACAAAAACAGCACAAAAATGACTCAAAGAGAAAAATTAGAGTACGTGAGAAAGCTAACTAGAAATAGAAAGACAGATAATAAGAGTTTCTACAGATATTTAAAAAGGAAAAGAGTTAACAAAGTGAGCATTGGTCCTTTAGAAAGTGAGTCTGGGGAATTAATAATGGAAAATAAGGAGATAGCAGATGAATTAACAGGTATTTTGCTTTGGTTTTCCCTACAGAGGATACAAGTAACATCCCAGAAATAGCTATAAATCAGGAATTGGGAGGGAGGAAATCAAGAAAATTACAATCACCAAAGAAGTAGTACTGAGCAAATTGTTGGGGCTGCGGACTGACATGTCCCCGAGTCCAGACGGACTTCATCCTAGTGTCTTAAAAGAAGTGGCTGGTAAGATAGTTAATGCTGATAAGATTGTTGTATCTCCACCTTTTAACCTATTTCAATCCCTTCCCCCCACCCCACCCCCATTAGGGCTATCGGTCACTTGCTCGTCCTGCTTTCTACCCTTAATGTCACCTATTAGCACATTCCTTAGCTAACATCACCACCGTCAACACCCCTTTGTCCTTCTATGACATCTTTGGCAATCTCTTCTTCCCCTCCACCTATCACTGGCCCTCTATCCAGCTCTACCTGTCCCACCCACCCCCAACCAGCTTATATTTCACTTCATTTCTAATTTTCCTTAGTTCTGATGAAGAGTCATATGGACTCGAAACGTTAACTGTATTCCTCTCCGCAGATGCTGTCAGACCTGCTGAGTTTTTCCAGCTATTTTTGTTTTTGTTTCAGATTTCCAGCATCCGCAGTATTTTGCTTTTAAGATAGTTAATGCGTTGGTTTTAATTTTCCAAAATTCCCTCAATTCAGGGGAGGTTTCATTAGATTGGAAAATAGCAAATGTAACTCCTTTATTCAAAAAGGGAGGGAGATAGAAATCAAGAAACTATAGGCCAGTTAGCTTAACAACTATCATAAGGAAAATGTTATTATTAAAGATGTTATAACAGGGCATTCGATAAATTCAAGGTAATCAGGCAGAGTCAACATGGTTTTGTGAAAGGGAAATCATGTTCAACCAACTTATTGGATTCTTTGAAGAAGTAACATGTGCTGTGGATAAAGGGGAACCAGTAGATGTGATGTACTTAGATTTTCAAAAGGCACTTGATAAAGTGCCACATCAAAGGTTATTGTGGAAAATAAAAGCTCATGGGGCAGAATTTTACATTCGGCATGCAGGCGCACGCACGACACGCCAGAACGTAAAATGACATGCGATGATGTCGGGTGTGTGTCCCGACGTCATCACGCACCATTGCGATATTTCGCTAGGCGGGCGTGCTGTGAGGGTGAAGGTGCACTCGACATTAATTAATGGGCCAGTTAAGGCCCTTGAGGCACCAATTGTCTGTGATTTTACACAGCCTGAGCAATTTTCAGGGCGTCACACGGGTGCAATGAGCAGGCAAGTAGGCCACATTTTCAAAAACCTCAGCCATGGGCAAGATAAGAGGGGTGAGTGGGCTTGCTATTGCGAGTTGTTTGTACTTTAGCTTATAACTTGCTGCTGCTTGCTTGTATGAACAGGACAATTTCATTTCGCTTCAGAGCTGCTTTTGACAGAGATAAGAGGCTTTAGTTCAGGACTCCAGAGGAGTCATACCACATGGGTCCTTCCAGGTATCAGACAGCCTTCCCTTACCCTGGGAACAGGGATTGTGGTCTCTGCTGGAGGCGCTTCCTCTGAGGAGGAAGAGAGGGCCAGAAGGGCGAGGAGGCCGTGTGCCCCTATTCAGCCTCCAGGGGAGCCACCTGTGGGTGGACAGGCGCAGGCACAAGGGGCGCAGGGCTAACAGGAAGTCTAAGGCGGAAGGGGCTGCAGAAGATGCCACTATCCTGCTGCCAGGGTTTACAGGTGGCAATGCAGCTACCTCAATATGTCTGAGGTACAATGCTGAAGGAGGCTCCGCCTCTCATGGGAGACCGTGGCCTCCATCTGTCAGATGATCGGGCCTGAGATCAGCTCCAACAGTGTGGGTGGACACCCCATGCCAGTGGCGCTGAAGTTCACAATGGCCCTGAACTTCTATGCCTCCGGCTCTTTCCAGAGGTCGGCGGGTGTTCTTTGTGGAGTCTCCCAATCGGCTGTCCAGAGTTGTGTCAAGCTGGTGACAGACGTTCTGTTCAGACGTGCATTGAGTTTCATTCACTATTGCACGGACGAGGCCAGCAAGGCAGAGCCAGAGGTTTTGCGGCCATTGCTGGCTTCCCCCGTGTCCAGGGTGCAATAGACTGCACACATGTGGCCATCAAGGTGCCAGCAGGTGAGCCCGGTGCCTTCGTCAACAAGAAGGGCTTCCACTCCATGAACGTGCAGATAGTGTGCGATCACAGGATGCTGATTCTGCAAGTCTGTGCAAGGTACCCAGGCAGCTCCCATGACGCTTACATCCTGAGACACCCCCAGGTGCCGAGGCTCTTCAGTGCTCCAGCCCAACTGGATGGATGGCTGCTGGGTGACAAGGGCTATCCCCTCAAAAGGCAGCTCATGATGCCTCTCCGCCATCCAAGAACAGAGGCCGAGCAGCGGTACAACAGGAGTCATGCCTCCACAAGGGCTGTGGTACAGAGAACCATCGGTCTTCTCAAGATGCGCTTCTGATGCCTGGGCCATTCAGGGGGCGCACTACAATACCCCCAGATCGTGTGTCACTGCATGCTGCGCTCTCCACAATCTGGCACTGGAAAGGGGGGACGCAGTGGAGGAAGACATTGACGCAGCTGCTCTGGCTGCACACGATGAGTCCAGTAGTGAGTCCGAGGACGAGCACAGTCAGGAGAACGCTGAAGGGATAGACGCTGACCTGGACTACCTCCAGTGAGGCAGGGACACCTGGGAGGCTTTGATCCAACGCTCCTTCAGCTAGCCTACCAAAGAACCACCATCACATGCCAGGGCTGCAGGTGCCATACTCTATACCTGACAGGAACATTTGCTTGGTGAACAACATGCACTATGTGCCATTTCAATAAGGTTCAATGACAAACAAGTCAGTCATAACATCATGGGTTACAATGCACCTGCAGAACTAATGAAGCACCCAGAGACTTGTTAAACACATTTAATGGTGTGGTGCCTGGCATACATAAAACAAATTAAATGGAAAGGTGTTCTCCATCACACCTAATAATAATTAACGTAAAAATGGGGGAAAAGAATATCACCAGTGATAGGCCCGTGTTATGCTTAAGGTGCTTTAAGTTTTCGCTTGAGGGTGCTATGTCTAGGTGCTCCCCCCTCGCTGGCACCAGCATTGGAGACAGCTGCTCACTCTGCTGTCTTGTTGGCCTTGGTGATCTTGGCGGACATCCTCTGGCCCGTGGAGCCTGTTCTGGTTCCGCCTGGGAGGGAGTGGTCAGAGCAACGGCTGGCATCTCCCCAGTCTCTGCAGCCTCATCAGATGCCACGGTCACTGGCAGAGGGGCGGAGGAGCTGCTGCTCTCATCCAGAGTGTCCTGAGAGGAGCTCGCAGGGACAACAAGCAGCTCGGGTGCCAGGTCGTTTTGGATCTCCCTGCTCACCATTGATGGATGGGCACCTAGCTGGGATACTGCCCAATCCATCTCCCACACTGACAGGGGTCACCTGAGGCCATTGCCAGTGTGAGGGCTTGCAGGTCCGACTGCAACCCCAGGAACCCCTGATTCAGCTCCTGGAGGAGCCTCTCCACGAGAGCCGCCACCCTCTCCATGCAGGAGGTAGTGCGCTTGGCCATGACGGTCACTGCATTGCTCATGCTCCGCATGGACTCCTCCACAACGGACACCATGGCACACATTCCCTCATGGATCTCTGCCAGATCCTCCCACACACCCTGCTGGACTTCCAGCATCTGCTACCTCAAGGGCAACTCCAGAGGCAGATCATCAGCCACTGACTGAGCATGTTCCTGGTCCTCAGCAGTCCTCTGACTTCCGGTGCCCTGGGCACCCTCTGCCTCCGCCTGCACCTCAAGCGACTGTGAAGTATCCTCACCACTGTGCACTGAGATTAGCCAGGATGCAACGGCGCTGCATGTAGAGAGTGGACAAATCGATGCTCCTCTGTCATTTCACAAGAGAAGCCATAACACCAACGAAAGAACTAAGACAGGGGGAGGCCTCCCCCAAATCTCCTCACTCTGACAAGGTACGAGATGGATGCCTTAGAGCTGGAGTGACCATAAGACATAGGAGCAGAAATTAGGACATTCGAGTCTGCTCTGCCATTCAATCATGGCTGATAAGTTTCTCAACCCCATTCTCCCGCCTTCTCCCCGTAACCTTTGATCCCCTTACCAATCAAGAACCTATCTATCTCGGTCTTAAATACACTCAATGACCTGGCCTCCACAGCCTTCTGTGGCAATGAATTCCATAGATTCACCACTCTCTGGCTAAAGAAGTTTCTCCTCATCTCTGTTCTAAAGGGTCTTCCCTTTACTCTGAGGCTGTGCCCTCGGGTCCTAGTCTCTCCTACTAATGGAAACATCTTCCCCACATCCACTCTATCCAGGCCTTTCAGTATTCTGTAAGTTTCAATCAGATCCCCCCTCATCCTTCTAAACTCCATCGAGTATAGACCCAGAGTCCTCAAACGTTTCTCATATGTTAAGCCCTTCATTCCTGGGATCGTTCTCGTGAACCTCCTCTGGACCCTCTCCAGGGCCAGAACATCCTTCCTGAGATACGGGGCCCAAAATTGCTCACAATATTTTAAATGTGGTCTGACTAGAGCCTTATAAAGCCTTAGCAGCAAATCCCTGCTTTTATATTCTAGTCCTCTCGAAATAAATGCCAACATTGCATTTGCCTTCCTAACTACCAACTCAACCTGCAAGTTAACCTTAGGAGAATCCTGAACTAGGACTCCCAAGTCCCTTTGCACTCCAGATTTCTGAATTCTCTCCCAATTTAGAAAATAGTCTATGCCTCTATTCTTCCTACCGAAGTGCATGACCTCACACTTGCCCACGTTGTATTCCATCTGCCACTTCTTTGCCCATTCTCCTAACCTGTCCAAATCCTTCTGCAGCCTCCCCACCTCCTCAATACTACCTGTCCCTCCACCTATCTTTGTATCATCTGCAAACTTAGCCAGGATGCCCTCAGTTCCTTCATCTAGATCATTAATGTATAAAGTGAAAAGTTGTGGTCTCAACACTGACCCCTGCGGAACTCCACTAGTCACCGGCCGCCATCCTGAGAAGAACCCCCTTATCCCCACTCTCTGCCTCCTGCCAGACAGCCAATCTTCTATCCATGTTAGTACCTTGCCTCTAACACCATAGGCTCTTATCTTTCTGAGCAGCCTCCTGTGCGGCACCTTGTCAAAGGCCTTCTGGAAGTCCAAGTAGATAACATCCATTGGCTCTCCTTTGTCTAACCTACTCGTTACCTCCTCAAAGAATTCTAGCAGATTTGTCAGGCATGACCTCCCCTTGATGAAACCATGCTGACTTTGCCCTATTTTACCATGCACTTCCAAGTATTCTGAAATCTCATCCTTAATAATGGACTCTAAAATCTTACCAACAACTGAGGTCAGGCTAATCGGCCTGTAATTTCCCGTCTTTTGCCTCACTCCCTTCTTAAACAGGGTGGTTATATTAGCGATTTTCCAGTCCTCTGGGGCCCTCCCTGACTCCAGTGATTCCTGACAGATCACCACTAACGCCTCCACCATCTCTTCAGCTATCTCCTTCATAACTCTGGGATGTAATCTATCTGGTCCAGGTGATTTATCCACCTTCAGACCTTTCAGTTTTCCTAGCACCTTCTCCTTGGTAATGGCCACCATACTCACCTCTGCCCCCCAACTCTCTTGAACTTTGGGGATGTTACTCGTGTCTTCCACCGTGAAGACTGATGCAAAGCACCTATTCAGTTCCTCCGCCATTTCTTTGCTCCCCACTACTACTTCTCCAGCGTCATTTTCCAGCGGCCCAATATCCACTTTTGCCTCTCTTACCCTTTATATATCTAAAAAAACTCTTGTAATCTTCTTTTATATTACTGGCTAGTTTACCCTCGTAATTAATCTTCTCCCTCCTTATTTCTTTTTTAGTTGTCCTCTGTTGGTCTTTGTAGGCTTCCCAATCCCTCATGCCTCTGTAGTTACCTTTATTCAACTGTAATACCGTTACATCTGATTCCAGCTTTTTCCTCTCAAATTGCAGGGTAAATTCTATCATATTATGGTCACTTCCTCCTAAGGGCTCCTTCAACTTAAGCTCCCTTATCAAATCTGCCTCATTACACATCACTAAATCTAGTATTGCCTGTTCCCTAGTGGGCTCCATCACAAGCTGCTCTAAAAAGCCATCTCGTAGACATTCCACAAATTCCTTTTCTTGGGATCCACTACCAACCTGATTTTCCCAGTCTACCTGCATATTGAAATCTCCCATGATCACTGTAACCTTGCCTTTCTTACATGCCTTTTCTATCTCCTGGTGTATCTTGTGCCCCACATCTTGACTACTGTTTGGAGGCCTGTACATAACTCCCATTATGGTTTTTTTTACCTTTGCGGTTCCTCAACTCTACCCACACAGAATCTACATCATCTGACCCTACGTCGTTTCTTGCTATCGATTTAATTTCAATTCTTACTAACAAAGCAACCCCACCCCCTCTGCCAACCTGCCTATCTTTTCGATAGGATGTATATCCTTGGATATTTAGCTCCCAGTCCTGATCCCCTTGCAGCCATGTCTCCGTGATGCCCACCACATCATACCTGCCAATTTCAATCTGCGCCACAAGCTCATTTACCTTATTTCGTATACTGCGTGCATTCAGATACAACACCTTCAGTCCTGTATTTCCCATCCCCCTTCTCATTGTCGTCCCTTTATCTGATGTGCTTGAAGTTAGATTCCTAGACCTTTCCAAACACTCTGTCCTATTTTGTGTTCTGGAGACTTTAATAGCCTCTCCTGGGCTCTCCTTTCTTTTCAGTTTTTTCATAATTTTCCATGAAGTTGAATCCACCCCCGCACATACTAACCTGCTGCTTTGTTTCCCATTAGTCATACTTCTTGGAGTTTTATCCTTCCCTCCACCCCCACTTTCTAGTTTAAAGTCCTGTTGACCACCCTATTTACCCTTTTCGCTATAACATTGGTCCCAGATCGGTTCAGGGGAGACCGTCCCAACGTTACAGATCCCTCCTGTTCCAATACTGATGCCAGTGCCCCACGAAATGGAACCCCTCTTTCCCGCACCACTCCTTTAGCCACGTGTTTACTTCCCTTATTCTCGTGTCCCTATGCCAATTTGCACGTGGCTCGGGTAGTAATCCAGATATTATAATCCTTGAGGACCTGTTCTTTAATTTAGTTCCGAGTTCCTGATAATCCCCAAACAGGTCCTCTTTCCTAGTCTTACCTATGTTATTTGTCTCGACGTGGACCACAACAACTGGATCCTCCCCCTCCCTCTCCAATATCCTTTCAAGCTGGTCAGAGATGTCCCTCACCCTAGCACGGGGCAGGCAACATACCATGCGGGACTCTCGATCCTGCTTACAAAGGATGCTGTCAATTCTCCTAATTATAGAATCCCCTACAACTACCACTTGTCTTTTTGCTCCCCCCTCTTGAATGGCCTCCTGTGCCACAGTGCCATGGTCAGCTGGCTCATCCTCCCTACAGCCCTGTTCCTCATCCACACAGGGAGCAAGTACCTTGTACCTGTTGGACAAGGTCAACCGCCGCTACCCACCTCGGTCAGCCGATCGTGGAGAGGCTGGGATCCCTGATGAAGGTAAGAGTGCAGTGCACAGAGTTGAGTGTCAGATTGTGCAAAAACATTCTTGTCTAGTCTCATCATTAATGGGAGCCTCAAACCTGGAGTCCCCATTGATCATTTAAAGACAATGGAGCCATGATGTAGATCTCCATTGTCTCACCAGAGTGCCTGGCATGCACAGTGACAGTGTGGTGACTTAAACTAATGACATGTCGTTGTTCTCCCCTAGTATCGCCAGCTCACTCTCGAATGCTGGACCCCAAAAAGCCACCCCTGACGCTAGAGGGCCACTGGGCTTTAGATGCACCTGCATCACACCTCCTCTCTGAACCAGGTGCCAGTGCAGATACCAGCACCTCGGTGGGCATTAGATCATCAGCTAGAAGGTCGGTGCATAGCAGTGAGGGCATTTCTCACTCGCTTCAGGTGCAGGCAGAGGCAGAGAGTGCCCAGGGCACCGGCAATCGGAGGGCTGTTGGAGATCAAGATGATGTTGAGTCGAAGGCAGATGATGAGCCTTTGGAGTCGTCCATTAGGCGGCAGATGCAGGATGTCCAGCGGGATGTGCGGGAGGATTTGGCAGAGATCTATGAGGGTCTGCATGCCATGGTCTCTGTTGTGGAAGAGTCCATGCCGAGCATGAGCGCGACGTTGACCCTCATTGGCGAGTGCACTGCCTCCTCCACTGAGAGAGTGGCGACTCTTGTGGAGAGGCAACTCCAGGGGCATAATCAGGTGTTCCTGGGGTTGTGCTCGGACCTGCAAGCCCTCACACAGGCAATGGCCTCAGGAGGTCAGTCCAGTGTGGGAGATGGATGAGGCACCCAGTATCCCAGTTAGATGCCCGTCCATCAATGGTGAGCAGGGAGGTCCAGAGCGACCTCACGTTGGGAACAGCCTGCTTGTCATCTCTGCAGGCTCCTCTCAAAGTGCCCTGGATGACGGCAACAGCTCCTCCGCCCCTTAGCCAGTTACCGTGGCATCTGATGAGGCTGCGGTGACTGGGGAGATGCCAGCTGTGGCACCGGCTGCTCCCTCCCAGGTGAGGCCAGCACAGGCTCTGCTGGCCAGAGGAAGACTGCCAAAGTCAACAAGGCCAACAGGACAGCAGAGTCAGCAGGCTGTCTCCAATGCCACTGCCAGCGAGTGGGGGGGAGGGGGGGAGCAACAAGAGGCAGCACTCACAAACGTAAGTTTAAGGCACCATGAGCAGAGGATCTTCTGTTCTGCCATGTTCTGTTAATATGTTTACTGGTGTGACCATTAACACCATTTGTTACGATGTTCATTTGACGTGAGTGCCAACATGATATAACTTTTGCTTTTGTCTTAATGGCCTGACTATGCTTCACTTGTTTTGTAGGTGCAGGGTACGCCAGTATCTCATGCTGGACGTGAGTGGCTCTAAACTTTATTGCACTGGCACTGAGTGGACTTTGGGTTCAAAGGAAAGGGTCATTTCAGACATCCAGGTTGGAGACGACAGCCCTGGCATGAGGTGGTAGCACTTATTTGGCAGCCTAGCTGAAGGACTGTTGAATCAAGGCATCCCTGGTGTCCCTGCCTCCCTGAAGGATACAGAAGTCTGGCTCCATGCCCTCGGCGTTCTCCTCACCGGGCTCCTCTTGACTCACTACTGGATTCACCCTCTGTGGCCTGTGAAGCTGTCTCAAGATCCTCTTCCTCCAGTAGGTCCCCTCTTGCCAGAGCCAGATTGTGGAGAGTGCAGTATGCAACCATGATCAGTGACACCCGCTCTGGAGGGTATTGTGGTGCTCCCCTTGAACGATCCAGGCATTTGGAAGCACATCTTCAGAAGACCTATGGTCCTCTCTATCACCGCCCTTGTGGAGGTATGACTGCTATTATAATGCTTCTCTGCCTCTGTTCTTGGGTGGGGGAGAGGCGTCATAAGCCACCTTTTCAATGTCACCCAGCAGCCATCCACCCTGTTAAGCTGCAGCAGTGAAGAGCCTTGGAACCTGTGAGTGTCTGAGGATGTAAGTGTCATGGGAGATGGCAGGTTACCTTGCACAGACTTGCAGAATCTACGTCTTACGGTCACAAACTATCTGGACATTCATCAAGAGGAATCCCTTCCTGATGACAAAGGCACCCAGCTGACCCACTGGTGCCTTATGGCTACACATGTGCAGTCAATGCGGTGGAACCCAGCAATCATTGCAAACTCCCTGGCTTGCTCTGCCTGGCTGGCTTCATCCATACGGTTATGAATAAATGTCGTTACCCACCTGAACAGAGCTTCTGTCACCAGCTTGACGCAACTGTGGACAGCTAATTCGGACACTCTACAAACCCCTGGAAAGAGCCGGAGGCATAGAAGTTGAGAGACACTGTGACCCCTTCAGAGCCACTGGCTTGGCATATCCACCCACACAGTTGGACGTGATCTCAGGCCCAAAGATCTGACAAATGGAGGTCACGCTCTCCCTGGAGAGGCAGAGCCTCTTTTGGCATTGCACCTTGGACGTGTTGAGGTAGCTGCATCGCTACCTGTAAACTCTGGCAGCAGGATAGTGGTGTCTTCTGCGGCCCCTTCCACCTTGGGCTACCTGTGCCCCTTGTGCCTGCGCCTCTCCTCCCACAGGTCCCTCCCCTGGAACCTGCATTGGGACACCTGGCCTCCTCTCCCTTCTGCCCCTCTCTTCCTCCTCAGAGGAGGTGCCACCAGCAGAGACCACAATCCCCATTACCAGAGTAATAGAAGGCTGTCTGGTAGCTGGAAAGGTCCACATGGTCAAAATCCTACGGGGGCCTTGGAGACACCAATGAGTCCTGAAATGAAGCCTAGAAATGCCAAGACTGAAGCTCCGAACAGAGATGAAGCTGTCAAGTTCAAAATAAGCAACCAGCAGCTATCTCCTGAACTCCTTGCTACTCACAATGGCAATGCTGCAGACCCTTTAATCCCACTCTTGGATGAGGTTTTGTTAAAAGTGGGCTGCCTTTTTAATGGCCTTAAGTGGCCCTTTAATTGTTGATGCATGTGGCTCTGGTACCTGCGCACACCCGCCAACCTGAAGATTGCTTGTATATGGAGTGACGTCGGATCATTTGCCTGACGTCATCTCGTGCTATTTCATGTCCATTCAGGTGGGGCGCTTGCCCGCCCACGAGACGTAAAATTCTGGCCCTGGAGTCCGGGCACCAGTGAACACAGACCGGAATCAACAAGCAACACCAGTGCAGCAGTAACTATTCCAGGACTTGGTACTACCATGGGATCCACACTACCACTCCCAGAATCATTCCAGAGTGCTGAAGATTCAGCATGGGCTCAGCACTGGGACACAGGGGGAAGAATTTTCCAGATATAGAACTACTTCTAGTTTGCACAAGAAAGAACAAAAGTATCAGGCAGGTACTTTTTTTTCTGCAGTTGGAGCTACTGCTGATGACATAATAGCAAAGCAGGAAGTTGATGAGGCTTCAACAAGCAAGTACTGCAAGCATTTAATTCATATTCAGTGTTCACAAAAATTGTAGAAAAGAAAGAGCTTAAGAAGTGAAAGCAAAGACCAGGCAAGGGCATGGGTTCATTCATCAACGATCTATACAGGCTGGTAGAACATTGTGACTACAGAATATTGAGGGATGAATTGACTCGTGATCAAATAGTATTTGGGGTTCTAGATGAAACTCTATCAGATCTCTTGCAGACAATAGAGGATTTAACTCCAGTCAAGGCAGTACAAATTGTGAGACAAACTAAGCTCAGAAAACAAAATAGAGTGTTTGTTCGTGGAGAGGGCGAGGTCCCATGGATAAGAATGAGTGAGGCCGTTCAGTATGTAGACCACAAGAAGGAAAGTGCACCAAAGCAGAAGACCACGAAAATGGGGGAAAGTCACCAACCGCCATCTTGAAATGCTCTCAGTGTGGTAGGATAAACCTACACAAGTGAAAAGGATTCACACCTGGGGGAGCAGGATGCCATTACTGTGGGAACTAAGGACATTTTAAAATTGTCTGCCAATCTAAAACACAGCCTTCAAAAAGGGAAAAATATTCAAGCCAAACCACATACAAGAAGAAGAAGAAAAAATGCAGAGAAAGGCAATAACTTTCCCAGGGGAAGTAAATGAAATGGAAAATAAATACTGGAGTATTAAACTTGAAGTAGTTGGACGTCCCACAACATTTAAGTAGATATAAGGCAAGAGTTTCTGTCTTATCTGATGAAATAAAGTAGCTTAAGGCACATAACATTACAGCCTTCAGCTATCAGATTACAAAGTCCCTTGGATCCCATGAGCTTTTAATTTTCTGACCAGTCTGCCATGTGGTATCTAAAGCCTTGTTAAAATTCATGTAGCCTACATTACATACACTACCCTCATCGACCCTTCTTGTTACTCCTCAAAGAAGTCAATAAAATTAGTTGGAGATGACCTTTCCTTAACAAATCCACGTTGACGGCCCTTAATTAATTGTGCCTTTATAAATAATGATTTGCACTGTCCCTCAAAATTTTTTCCAATAATTTGCCCATCACCAAGGTTAGCAAGACTGGCTTATAATTACTCAGTCTATCCCTTCCTCACTTTTTAAACAATAGTAATAATGTAAGCCATCCCTCAATCCTCCAGCTCCAAACTGTCACCAGTGAGAATTGGAAAATGATGGTTAGGGCCTTTGCTACTTCCTCCTTGCTTCTCTCAGTAGCATGAGATAGATCTCATCCAGGTCTGGAGATTTCTGCTTCTTCCTGAGTTCTCTGCCTGAAGGCAATTCCAACCCACAGCGTCATGACCTCCATCATGGGGAGGGCAAGGAGGCAGGTTTCAAGTCCACCCCAGCCAGAACAGAGGTCAAACTCTGTGCTGTTGGCATCAATAAGGTCCATACTGGCCTTCCAGCCAACTGAGCCAAGCAACCTGCCCCCCGCCCCGCTCCCTCACACCCCCCCAACCCTAAGGAGTCCAAGTTGCTGTGGCAACATACACTTTTACATGCATGTTGTAGCCTGGAGCTATGGATAGCGATGGTGGAGGTACCAATGTTCTTTCCAACACATGGCTGATCTGGAATCCTTCCCACTCTTACCACCTGCTGTTGGCGTGTATCACAAGGATTTACAAGTTTTGGCCATGTTATGAATGCACCTTCCTTGGCCAGCAAGTCCTGGAGTGGGACTCAAACCCAGCACTTCTGGTCCAGAGACCACCCACTGCACCGTAAGACCTTGCCTGGTGATTTATCTACTCTCAGAGATATTAAACCCCTTCATATCTCTTCTTTCACTGTGTTTATCCCACCCAATATTTCACACTCCTTCCCCTTAGCTACAGTGTCTGCTTTGTTCCCGTCTTTTGCGAAGACACACACAGGGTATTCATTAGGAGCCATATCAGTATCTTCTGCCTCCGCGTACAGGTTACATTTTGGTCTATCATTGGCCCTACTCTTTCTTTAGTTATCATTTCTGTTCTTTAGGTATTTATAAAACATCTCTGCATTTTCCTTCATTTTACTCTCTAATTTTTTTTCCATACCCTTCCTTTGCTTTCTTAATTTCCTTTTTAATTAACTACTGCACTTTGTAGGCTTTCTGCAGTCTTGGTCTCTCTTTGTCTTATCCTAACCTGTCTTTTCTTTGATATCCAATGTTCAAAATTTGGGAGTCCCACCATTTTTCTTTCTAGGAGCATATTTATTGCCATCAGTTTCCAACAAACATGTTTCTCCAAAACCTGAAACAATCTCATAGAATCATAGAGGTCAACAGCACAGAAAAAGACCCTTCGGCCCATCGAGTCTGTGCCGGTCAAGCAAGTGCCTAATTATTATAATCCCATTTTCCAGCACTAGGCCCATAGCCTTGTAGCCATGGCATCGCAAGTGCACATCAAAATACTTCTTAAATGTTATGAAGGTATCTGCCTCTACCACCCTTTCAGGCAGTGAGTTCCAGATTCCCACCACCCTCTGAGTGAAAAAATTCTTCCTCACATTCCCTCTAACCTCCTGCCCCTTACCTTAAATCTATGCCCCCTGGTTAATGATCCCGCCACCAAGGGGAAAAGTTCCTTCCTGTCTACCCTATCTATGCCCCTCATAATTTTATACACCTCAATCACGTCCCCCCTCAATCTCCTCTGCTCCAGGGAAAATAACCCCAGTCAATCCATTCTCTCCTCATAACTAAAACTCTCCAGTCCAGGCAACATCCTGGTAAATCTCCTCTGCACTCTCTCTAGTGCAATTACATCCTTCCTATAATGCGGATTCCAGAACTGCACGCAATACTCTAGCTGTGGCCTAACCAGTGTTTTATACAGTTCCAGCACAGCCTGCCTACTTTAATATTCTGTGCCTCGGCTAATAAAGGCAAGTATCCCATATGCCTTCTTAACCACCTATCTACCTGCCCCAATCTTAATTAATCTGTACAGGAAGGCCAGGCAAACCTGTGTCTGAAACAACGCCGTTCGATTCCCCATCAACTGACTCCCAGTATTTCCTGGAGCTCACTGTGTAGACAGACAGATCATCTTTTGAAAACTCCAATTGGGCAGACTTGTTTTTCTGAAAAATAAAAATTTTGAAATGGGAAACATGGTTTCAATTTAATCTGCTCCCAAGTTCAATAATTAGGGACAGGCACAGTGGTCAAGAATCTCTTATCTTCTTTCAGCTGGAATGAAACTTAATTAATTTTCTTCCAATTTAAGCAGTATAGGCCTCAGGTTGCTTGGCTGTCCTTGCATATTCCCACCATAACTTCTGTAAGATTCCACATTCACAGTTGCAACCTGTACTGGAGTTTGTGTATGCTGGAGATCTGGACATGGCATTGGGGCTTTTGCAGCCCCACAGACACTAACATAGAATGGGGGCGGAGGGGGAGGGGTAGGGGCGGGTGGTGGGGAGGGGGCAGTGGTGATGGGGGCTTCCTACAGCCAAAGCCTCTATTTCCTCGACTTCAGTGGGATGTAGTATAAGTTTAGAGGCTGGTATTTCTAGTGAGATACAGGGATTTAATTGCTTAAAGACTGCCAGGAGCCCCAGCAAAGGAAGGAGTCACAGCAGGGGCCAGGGAATGGACCTCAGAAGATTGAGAAAGAAACATCATTTAAATATTTTTCAAAGTGGTCCACTAGCTGGCATACCAGTCCGCTGGATCCACAATCTGCCACATGAGGAGGAGATCAGGCGCTGCAATGGTCTGCCTAACTTTGACACGGTTTTTTAGAGTCCTTGGCAGAGGGCACTGCAGGTGCTGCCTCAGAGCATTGGACTCAAACCTTGGAGTCTCATCCCTGTAGCCCACAAACTTCAGTAAGTAGATGCCTCTGACATAACTGCTGGGATCACAATAGGTTTCCTAGTCTGACTGAACAGCCTCCTTCCAGCACACTCAGGCTTTCACCCTCTGCCCTGATGTTCACACTCAGGGTGTTAGTTGTCAATTCATTATATTTAATTGAATGCAGTTGGTGGACATTAACTGGGGATTCACTCACACTCTTATGAAAAGGAACAAACAGAAACTCTGATTGTTGGGTGAGGAATGTCATGAAGATACAATAATTTTCATAATGTTATTGGAATTTATTGTAAAGTAATAGCGGGGTCTGTGTGTGTGGGTGTATGTGCGTCTGTGTGACTTAATTGAATTAAAGGCAGTTGGTCTGAAGGTTTTGATGTAACAGAAGGTAAGCTGGGTTTGAAATGTTAAGTAGGTAAACATGGGTGTGAAGGGGACATTTGCATTTTTAAATAAACCAAACTGGATTGATTTCAAAGGAGTGGTTAAATGTTTCACCTTGCTAGGAGAAGTTAAGAAACAGTGGGCAGACTTTTCTCTCATCGGGCGGGCACCCACCCAACACGAACGAGAATAAAATAGTGCGTGATAACGTTGGGTGAGTGTCCCAATGTCATCGCGCACTCTCGTGATATTTTGCTCGGTGGACACGCGCCAGGGGCGGCAGCGTGCCCACTAACAATTAAGTGGCCTATTAACGCCCTTAATCAATTAATTAAATCTGATTTTTCGCTGCCTGTCTAACTATTCGGTTGGCGGGTGGGTGAAAAGGTTTTGGATTTTTGGATTTTTTATGAAACCTCATCCACAGGTGGGATGAGGTTTCCATCATGAATTAAAAGTAAAATAAAAATCTCATTTATAACATGTCCCTGCTCATGTGTCAGAGTTACATGAGGGAACATGTTTTTAACATTTTTAAAGTCTTTATTTATGTTTTTGCAAAGCTTCAGTTCCCCGAGGCAGTTCTGTGCCTTTAGGGAGCTTTCAGTGCACACACCCAAGCGCATGCGTAAACGCCCACGCTTGCCCTCTTCCCCCCCACTCCAGCCAGACAGCACTTAGGCTCCAGACGCACAAAATCATGATCAGGGGCTAATTGCGGGCCGCAGGCAATTTCGCAACCGCTCCTGGGCCAGCCCGCCACACCTGCCCAATGAGATAAAAATCCTGCCCAGTGTGTTTATTTCTCCCAGAGATTACTGGTAAAATTGATACTGTGAGAGATTTTTATTAATGGAGAGGTAAAGTCCAAAGACATAGTGAAACAATGGGAATTTGCATTCAAAGGGGAAAATATGTATAAAGGAGTGTAGGTTGTGTGTAAGGGCAGGAATTCTAAGATTTAAAACAAGTATGAAAAAGCCTCCAGCATCTACACCTCCAGCTATTGTTTACAAAGAACCGAAGTTAAGAAAACTCACTTCAGCATATCGTGTTTTTTTGCCTGGGTCTTTTAAGATCTATGTGTCTTACTGTTGCCTTAACAAAAGTGTAACTGGGAGTTAGATTAACCAGCGGATTTAGAAGTTATCACAGTAGTGATTTGTAGATCTATGTCTGTACTTAAAATTATTTCTTCTATTAATAAAGGTTTAATTTAGTTTTGTAAGAAGCCTATAAGACTCGTTGGTCTTATTACTACTGAATTCAAGGCACGTGTCTCGAAAGTTATACAAATCGCAAAATTGTTGCAGTTGTTTAAAGTTTCCCTTTGGGATTTGAGCAGCTCAGCATTTACCATCAGCTGTGCCATAACAGGAGATGCATGTTTGTAATGTGTAATGCTATCCTTCACCAGTTAACTTTCTGAGTAGAACATGGTAGCAAATAATGTTTGTCTAAAGGTAGCGTTGAAAAGTAAGAAAAACAATTCAGACAGAAAGCTAAAATCCTAGCAGTCATTGTGGAAAATGGCAAAAGCAAATGTAAATTGAATATTGCTGAAAGGTGTTGTGAGGCCTTTCATCTTGCACTCATCAGGACAATTTGCATGAAAATGTAAAGGGAACAACAATTTATATTGCATGAGGAGAGAGTGCTGATTGGTTGACAAGTAGATTCTGATTGGTAGAGGCATTGCCATGGGGAATTAACTGATGACTGACAGTTTTGTTTAAATTCAAACCAGGCAGGTTGACTCTGATTGGTCAAGACATTGCCCTGGGGAACGAACCAGAGAATGGCTATCACCTATTTTGTTTAGCTGAAAAAGGTGTAATGTATATACATGTTCTTTCTGTCTGCAAAGGACATGGCCCTGTGTATTAATATATGTAGCTTCTAGTACGTGTAAGTGAGCCACAATGTGAGCCCAACTGATAGGTGACAGCCATTCTCTGATTCATTCCCCAGGGCAATGCCTCGACAATCAGAGTCAACCTGCTTCGCTTGACTTTAAACAAAGCTTGGCAGTTAACTGTAAGTCATCAGTTCATCTGCACTCCATTACAATGCCTCTACCAATCAGAGTCCACTTGCTAACCAATCAGTTCTCTCTTTTCATGCAGTATAAATTGTTGTTCCCTTTGCATTTGGTATTCTTGTGAATTGTTCTGATAAGTGCAAGATGAAAACTTTGACAATGTGTCTTTTTTTCAGCAATACACAAGTTCTATACCACCAAATGACTATAAGTGTAAATTGTTGGGGTATGATTATTTTCCATTCTCAGAGCCTGAACCATATGACCAGTAGAAGAATGAAGTGGATATGTGGACATATGTGACTTTCCTACCAAGGAGAAAACAATGTATGGCCTTAGTGTTGTCACTTCTTAGAAAAAGTAAAACCAGAAGTGAAACATTTGGTGAGTTGATGGATAGTGATGAAGGTTTGGATCTTCTATTAGAGTCTTGGATGAAATGAAATGAAAAATGGCCTGTTAAATGCCAACGCATGTCAGAATTTGACAGATTTCAGAAAACAGATGGTTATTCCATGGAGGAATATGTCATGAACTTTACCAGATTGTATAAAAGATTGACAACATTCAAATTGGGGATCCCTGAATCAGTACTAATATTTGAAGTACTGGATTATGCTAAGGTGTCTCATATGGGTGGGTTTCTGGTTCTAGCTGGCGCTCTGTCCGAGGAGCAGGAGGCCCTTTTGGATCAGGTATCTGCCGGGAAACAGGCTCATGTAACAAATGAGACATTCTGTGGTGACACAAAAATTGAGGAGTCAATGATTACCAGATTTCAAAATAGTCCAGGCACTAGAGACTATCATTAATGTGGAAGGATTAAAGACAGGTGGAATGAGAATGGAAGCATCTTTAGCAGGTCTGGCTATTACTGCAGAGGATACTATTGGAACAGCAATAAGAGCGAATTAATCCCAACAGTATTTGAGGAACAATAAATAGGGGCTTCAGGTGTGAATCAAAGTATCATTACTGATGAACTGCCCAAAGCTGTGAGGCAGGGTCCTTGAAATGAAACACATTGTAGAGAATTTTGAGGAAGAAGTGAATATAATTATGACTTTGAACAAATTATACTGGTCACAAGGAGTGCTGGATAGTGCTTGTACTTCAAGAGTATATGGACCAAATTGGTTGAAATGTTATCTTGATTCCCTAAGTATAGAGGATTTAAAGCAATATAGAAGTATTACTCACTTTAGGTTTAGTGATGACAATACACTGAGGTTACTAAAAAGTGTTCTTTATTCCATGTAAAATAGCTATAAGTACTGATGTATTCTCTAGTGTGATACCTATGCTATTGAGTAAAATGTCTTTGAAAAAAAACACGAAGCAAAAAAATGAAGCTTGGTGTGTGTGGATCATGATAAGGTAATAGTTTTTGGAAAATCAGTTGATCTGAGTTCATCTAATTGTTGTGAAATCATTTGAAGGGAATATGTAAACTAACAAGTTACCAGGATATAAAGCAGCATGTGACCAGCAGCTAGTAGTGTGTTTGTAGGAATTGCAGCTGTGCTGTACTTGTGAGCAATGGTTGCTGAATCTCTAAAGTAGATCTATCTACAGACCCATCCTGTAATGTATTTTCAAATAAACCAAGCCTACGTAAAGTTTACCAGTCCTGGTGCGAGATTGGTGAGTTTGTGTAAAGCAGACATAGAAACACACCACCAGTCAGGGTATTATTGTATCTCTTTAAGAAAACCTGATGCTTTTCATCAGTTTTAGGCATAGATTACTGCCATCATGTGATAAGGATCAGAGAGAAGATAAATTCTCTTAGGGCAGAAGTTTTCACTTGGCGAGCAGGCGCTTGAGCGTGAAATGATGTGCGTTGACATTGGCCGAGGTGCCGGCATCAACATGCAGTTGCGCGATAGTTCGGTCGGCAGGTGCACGCTGCAGCTGGCAGCATGCCCGCCAACAATTAAAAGGCCGTTAAGACCATTAAGTTATCAATTAGCGTAAAGTTTTCACTGCCCGTCCAACCTAACAGTTGGCGGGCAGGCAAAAAGGCCAAGCAGCCTTTGCATTTTTTTGGAAACCTCATCCATAGGCAAATAAAGCATTAAAAAAGCAAAATTTTGAGAAATGCATACTTAGGTTCCCATACATGGGGCAGGCAGTGGCAAAGTGGTATTATCACTGGATTGGTAATCCAGAGACCCAGGATGATGCTCTGGGGACCTGGATTTGAATCCCACCATGACAGATGGTGAAATTTGAATTCAATAAAAATCTGGAATTAAATCTAATGATGACCATGAAATGATTGTTGTAAAAACCCATCTGGTTCACTAATGCCCTTTAGGGAACGAAATCTGCTGCCCTTACCTGGGCTGGCCTATATGTGACTCCAGACCCACAATAATGTGGTTGACTCTTAAAATGCCCCCTGAACAAGGGCAATTAGGGAAGGGCAATAAAGGCTGGCCTAGCCAATAATGCCCACATCCTGTGAATAAATAAAAAAAACGCTTAGGTAACTCAAAGAACATGAAGCTAGTAATTTTTAGTGAAGAATGCTAATCTTCCTGATGGGTATTCAAGTGGAATAATGCACTTTACGAAGCCATGAGTGAAAAAATGTTATGGATTCATCTTGTTGGCTTGAAATAAATTCAATCGTCAACTGTCAACTTTCAGATAAAAAGAAATGCAAGTACAAAGAAATTCTATTTTTTATTTAAAGAGAAGAGAATCTGTTAATTGCATATTAATTCTAGGGAGATGGTGAGCATTAACTAAGCACTCGTTTGTGCCTGGACAAAGACTTTGGTTGCTGGGTAAGGTGGGCTTGTTTGTAATGTGGTTCTCTGTAAATAAATGCTTACAAAAGTGTGTACCAGAATGTTTCTTATGGATGACAATGGGAAAAGTTGTCCTTTCACTTGAGAAGCTAAGAAAGTAGAAAGGCTTGCCCAAATTACTCTGACTGCTGAAACACTGGCCCGTGTGCTATGGAACTGTATCTTGTACAATGAGCATATTAAAGTTAATATACTATTGAATGCTATGTACATAATTGTTCATTGTGAGATAATGTATGCTCTACAAAAATCATGAGTGAGAAAATGTTATCTTGTTGGCTTGAAACAAGTTCAGGAGAGAAAGGAAATCTCAAAAATTAAATGGGTGGATGTGATGATCAACTGTCAGCTTGTCAGAGAAAAAGAAATGCATATACAAAGAAATTGTTAGAGGTTCCAGAGGAGGGGTTTCTTGCGATGTAATGCTTTCACAGAATTCTGAAGTCTTCAGTTTCATTTGTTTTGAAATTGTGGTTGTACAGATAAATCCTAATTTTTATTTAAAGAGAGAGAAGGGAATCTGTTAATTGTATATTAATAGTTGTTTGGTAGTACAGAACTTGAGCATTGCTGAAAAAAGATATTTTGTCAAAGCTTTTTGTCTCATCAGAACAATCACAAGAATGCCAATGTCAGGGGAAGGAACAACTTTATACTGTATGAGAAGACAGTGCTGATTGGTTGGCAAGTGGAGTCTGATTGGTAGAGGTGTTGCCATGGAGAATGCATCAGTTAATGGTGACAGTTAACTGCCAAGCATTGTTTGAAATTTAAACCAAGCAGCTTGACTCTGATTGGTCAAGGCATTGCCCTAAGGAATGAACCAGCGAATGGCTGTCACTTATTTTGTTTAACTGAAACAGGCACAATGTGTGTACAGGTTCTTTCAGTCTGCAAAGAACAGGGCCCTGTGTATTAATATATGTAGCTTCCAGTACATGTAAATGCGCCACACTGCGAGCCCAACTGGCAATCCTGAATTGGTTGTCAACGTAATTTTTAGCGCACTGAGGATTATTTAGCAAATGCTGTCCAATCGTGGAATCACATATAATGTTGGACACTGTGTTTTGAGTTTTGTAAGCACAAGCTGGTTGGGTACGGTCTGTACCTTGCCCATTGCAAACAGCAGAAGGGACATGCTGTTTGATACAACCCGCCAATATTTGGGACCTACGGCCTGCATACCTAACATCACATTGGCACTGAAATTCATACCACATTACTCATTTGTGAGAAAGGCAGAATGTCTTTCTGGCTTGACAGCAGCATCCTGTTAGTGGTGAATAACACTCTGATATTCATCCAAAAATATGTAGATTAAAATCACCCATGATAATTGCATACCTTTCTCACAAGCCCCCTTATTTCTTCTTGTCTACCCTGTCCTACAGTGTGGTTACTGTTAGCAGGCCTTCACAATTGACTTCTTCACTTTGCTTATTTGTACCTCTACTCAAACTGAATCTACATCTTGATCTTTAGAACTAAGGTCATCTCTCATAATTGTACTAATGTCATCCTTAATTAACAGAGCAATCCCATCACCTTTTCCCAACTTCCTGTCATTCCAGAATGTCAAATACCCTTGAATATTCAGGTCCTAACATGTCTCTGTAATGACATATTTATTTCTATTTGGGCTGACAATTCATCCGTTTTGTTATGAATGCTACATGTATTCAGGTAGAGCCTTTAGTTCTGTCCTTCTACTATTTTTGTGACCTCTGTCTTATCTGTGGATGCACAGGGTTTGAATGTTCTGTTGCTCCCAGCCACGCTCTGAATGTCATTACCCTTATTGCTACCTTGCTGTCTTGCCTTTTCTTTTTCCTTTAATTTACCACATTTTCCCTCTCGTGATCCCTCGCCCCCACTATTTAGTTTAAAGGCCCCTCTACTGCCCTAGTTATACAACTCACCAGATCACTGGTCCCGGCATGGTTCAGGTGAAGACCATCCCAATGGTACAGTTCCCACTTTCCCCTGTACTGGTGTTAGTGCCCCATGAATCAAAACCCATTTATCTCACACCAATCTTTGAGCCACGCATTCATCTGTCTAATTTTATTTACCCTATGCCAATTTTCTCGTGGCTCAGATAATAATCCAGGGATTATTACCTTTGAGGTTCTGGTTTTTAATTTAGCTCCTAGCTGCTCATACTCCCCACGCAGAACCCCTTTCCTAGCTCAATAATGTCATTGTTACCTACGTGGAGCACAACAACTAGATCCTCCCCTTCCCACTGCAAGTTTTTCTCCAGCCCTGAGCAGATGTCCTGAACCCTGGCACTGGGCAGGCAATATTGCCATCTGGAATCTTGCTCTTGGAAATAGAGAACTGTGTCTATCCCCCTGACTATACTCTACTGTCCTCTACTACCACTACATTCCTATTTACTCCCTCCCACTTGAATGGCTTCCTGTATCATGGTGCCATGGTCAATTCGCTCACCCACACTGCAGCCCCTGCTCTCATTCAGACAAGCTGCAAGAATTTGACACCTGTTGGGCAATTGCAAAGACTGAGCCTCCTCTACTTCTACCTTCTGGGTCCCCATACCTGCCTCACACACAGTCACACCCTCCTGCTCCTGACCACTGACCAAATCAGACGACCCTAGCCAAAGTGGTGTGACTGCCTCCTGGAACAAAGTGTCCTGGTAACTTTCCCCCTCCCTGATGTATCGCAGTGTCCACAGTTCAGCCTCTCATTTCAATCACTCTGAACCAAAGCTCCACAAGCTGCAGACACTTGATGCAGATATGATTACCTTGGATCACACTGGGATCCACAAGCTCCCGCATTCTGCAGTCACCACTTGGAAGAAGCATCTTGCTTAGCAGAGTTGTCTTATACTTTCTTCCATTCAACAGCTCTGCAGGCGATTTCATGTCAGCCTTGAGATGCATAGATCAGAGTGAAATGAAGGCAAGGTTTGGGTCTTCCTTTATCTCTCAGGGTTTTATAAGGATTTTCTTGACCAACTTTCTATAAAGCCGTGTCCCCTTGGGTGATTTGATGATGTTGAACCCCCCAGCCCCAACCACCCTAAAATTCTAACATCATTTGACATCGTTCATGTTCAACAGCGTTCATTTGCACTCATTTGACATCAAATGTGCTGATGAGCAATCACTTAGCCATCATTTGCACTCAAAAGCAATCATTTAGCTATCATTTAACATCGCAAGTAGTCTGACATCAATGTCATCAATTGCTCAAACCAGTTCTCAAACATTTGCGATTAGCAACATAACTTATCTTAAGCATTCAGACACCAAAAATGATCACAGTTTATTTTCCATATTTCTGAATTCTGATAGCTTCAAACATCCTAAAACTGATGTTATGTACAAAACCAGAGCAATTTTCCTCCCCACCGCCCCAGGAACAATTTTCCCCCCTGCCCCGCACCCCTGCTCCCCCTCCCCCCATTTGGCAGCAGTCCTCTTCCCCTTTCTCCCCCCGTCTCTCTCCCAAATTTCTCCCATCCCTCCCACTTCCCTTCTCTCTCCCCCTTCCTCCTCCACCTCTCTCCACTCTCACCTCTCTTACCCCTTTCTCCCCTTCCCCTCCCCTCTTTCTCAACCTGTCTCTTTCCCCACTCTCTCCCCCTCCCCTTCCCCCATCCACTCCCACTTTCTATTTCTCTTTCTCTACCCCCTATCTACTTAAAGCAACCCCTCATCTTCCCCTCTCCCATTCTCTTCCCCCCTCTCTCCCCCTCCCCTCACTCTCTCTCCCCCTTCCTCCCTGGAACCAGAAGTAATGGGGCAGCTTGCCCTACTGCAGTTTCCAGCCACCGTGGGGGCAGTGATGGCACCGGGAATGAGGTGGGCATTGAGTTAGGGAAGTCAGGGAAATTGGGAGGTGATTGGCAAGGGGGGGGCATTGGGAGAGAGAGTTGTCAGGGGGAGGACAGTTCGGCTGCGACATGCAGTTCACTGGCAATAGGGGGGCCCAAGCCCCGGTGACTGGAGGGAGGGATGGAGGGAGTATTTAGATCCCGAGAATGGGAGGAGAAACAGTTTAGACCCTGAGACTGGGGAGGGGGGATATTGGGATCGGTGGGGGGAGAGAGGAGAGAGAAAGAGCGAGAGAGAGTTTAGACCCTGAGACTGGGAAGTGGGAGGTGGTGGGTGGAGACTCAGACTGCTGGAAGCTGGGGAGAGTCTTTAGACCCTGAGACTGGGGCGGGGGAGGGAGGTCAGGGTCAGGGGGGTGAGATGGGTGGAAAGTATAGACCCTGAGATTAAAATGAGTTAAGAATTGATGAGGATCTGGTGGTGCTCTTAAGCATGTATAGTGGAAAGGTTTTTTGGCCTAAATGAAAAAAAAACTGAATAAATGCAGGTCTTATTTAAATAATTAAATTCCTTTTCAATGCAGGTTTGTTGAGTGCATTTGCCAACTTTGAGTCCATTGGATAGCTGTGGGTGAATTGGATAGATTTGAGTCCATTGGATAGTTTTGAGTGAACTGGATAGATTTGAGCGAATTGGATAGATTTGCCATATTGCTGGCTGTGCTTACTGTGTCTTATCAGGCCATCCCTTAATCACCAGCTGAGAGAACATCTGTAACTCTGTCTTTACTGGTATCATCCCTAATTTGACTCAAATTTGGCGGTGTTACATTCACTAGGTGATGGATCTTTATACCTAGATCTTTTATCTCATGTTTCTCCTGTGGTGACAACTGAGATAAGGCATCTGCTAGCATAATTTCTCTACCTGGCTTGTATTTCAGAGCAAAATTGTAATTCTGTAGCCATAAGAATAAACTCTGCAGTCTTGCTGGAGGTCTACACAGATTTTTCTTGTAATCTGGTCAGTGGATGATGATCACTCTCCACTATGCACTTTCATCCATAGAGATATGTATGGAATTTCTCACATCCACATACAACTGCCAAAAGCTCTTTCTAGGTTGGCATACCTGGTCTCAGTTTAGGTTAGAGTATTAGATGCAAATGTTATTGGCTTTCCCTCTTGTACCAGGGCTGCTCCCAGTCCTTTTGTAGAAGCATCTACCTGCAGATTGACAGGTAGTCTAACAGACTTGTCTCCTTGCCTACTCCTTCTTTGAGTTTGTTGGAACTGCTCTCATGTGGCTCTAACCGCTATATACTCAACAACTTCTCTCATCAGCTCTTGTAGCTTTGTTGTATGTTCTGACATGTGATGTACAGAAGAACTCATGTACTGGATCAAGCCAAGAAAGTGTCTCAACTCTTTTTATCTTTTGGAGCTTTCATCTCAGAGATAGCTGTGATTTTTTTCAGCACACAGCTTAACTCTGCCAGGTGTGTACATCATTCTGAAGAACTTGCATTCTCTTACCTTCACAATGCATTTGTCTGCATTAGCTTAATCTCAGCTTTCCAGGTTCTTTCCATGACTTCATGTAATGATAGTCATGATCTTTCTCGGTATCCAGATTTATGGTGTGGACACATCAGCTGTGCCAACTGCTGCTTTACATCCTCTTAATGTCTTGTCTATTTCCAGCTATGCCAACTACTGCTTTACATTCTCTGTATGTCTTGTCTATTTTCTCTAGGAACACATCTTGGCTCACTTTAAGGTAAAAAGATAGATGCAGGAATTTGTATCCCTCAAGGGGTGTGTTGAATGTTGTCAGCAGTGAAGATTCCTCATCAAGGTTCATGTTCCATAAGCTATTTCTGGCATCAAGCTTGCTGAAAACTTTTGCCCCTGCCAGTGTGATCTCTCCCAGTGTTGGGGTAGGGTAGTGATTCCTCTTTATTGCTTGATTAAGATCTTTGGGATCCAGACAAATTCTTAGCTGTCCATTTGACTTCTCTCTCACCACGATGGCATTTATCCAATCTGTAGCCTCTGTGTCTCTGGTGAACACCTTCTTTTCTTCCATCTCTTGCAGCTCTCTTTCAAGCTTTCCTTTTAGCTCTATTGGTACTTTATGTGGGGGCTGAATTACTGGTTTCTTGCTAGATCAATAGTGACGTGGGTCACTGTTTAAAAATAAGGGGTCGTCCATTTAAGACAGAGATGAGGAGAATTTTTTTCTCTGAGGGTCATGAGTCTTTGGAATTCTCTTCCTCAAAAGGCGGTGAAACGCAGAGGTATTTAGATTCTTGAAAAGCAAGGGGTTGAAAGATTATAGGGGGTAGGTGGGAATATGGAGTTGAGGTTACAGTCAGATCAGCCATGATCTTATTGAATGACAGAGCAGACTCAAGGGGCTGAGTGGCTTACTCCTGCTCCTAACTCATATGCTGATATGTTTAAAATCTTCAAAATATCCAACAGTCTCATCAAAACACTGTGGATACATTTGTACCGGATCTTTCTTGCTTCTAATCGGAGGTGTTTTTCAATCGATGTACCACCTTCAACACTCAAACAAGCCTCATTCATCTCATGCTTTATCAAGGTAAGCAGCAGCTCTTCACAACTGCTCAGCCTCAGGCTAGCAGGACCATCTGTTTCAGTGACGTAGAACATACAGTTAGTATCTTTTCCTTTTTGTGTCCCTCTGATTTGTGTAGTCCCTAGTTGTTGAATCTCAGTTGTTGCCATGCTGTTGCTCGGTTTTTGAGCATCATTCCTTGGGTATTCATTTTCTTTTAAATTTTCAGGAAGAATCTCCTGGTATAGTCTGAGCAGGAAAATGTTACTCTGTGCTCCGGTATCAAGCTTCAGATTTATGGTCATGGGCTTATTTCTCACCCTCTTCCTGATCTGAATGGTTGTGTGAATTTCTTTTCTCTGGGAACTCACATCCAGCCATTTCATACAGCTGTATGGTTCCTATGTCTATTGTGTCTTCAAACTCATCGTTATCTTCCAGGGTATGGGTGTTTTAGTTTAGTTTCCTTTTCATTCGGCCTATTACTCCATGTCTGATAATTCCTTCCCATCTTCCTTTATTCTGCGCATCTTTTCCCAGTGATTAGGCTTTCCACAAGCTCTGCAGCTTGATCTGTATGCTGGACATTTCCTTCTGTCTGTGAACTCATATGGTTGTCCACAGTTCTTACAGATCTTTCTCTCTGTCTGCATTCTTTTGTTACTGTTTCACTGCATCAACCCTGCTGCCCTTCTCTTGACTTAACTGAACGCTACCATTTGGGTCATTAGTGTCTTCATCTGTCTACTTGTGCTCTGGAATTGTCAACAGCCCACGATCTTGTGAGTTTGTCCTTTCCAATCAAATGGTTTCGTATTTTGGGATCTATCAGTCTTTCATCTGGTTCCTTGAACTTACTTTTTCTTGCTGCATTTTTAAATCTTTTTAAGGAATTGTCAACAGACTCACCTGGTTCCTGACACTGGCTGTGAAATTCATAGCAGTAGATCTGATAACTTCACTTTGGCTGGAGGTGCCTGCTGAATTTTTCAAAAATTTCGTCTGGGTTTGTACTGTTGTCCTCACTCAGCTCCCAGCTATTTAACAAATTTAACCCTTTCTCTCTTGCTCACAAAAGTATCTGATCCTTTCCTCTTCACTGGTGCCTTTTAGAAAGCTACTGAAGTCAGCACTTTTGTTAAATATTCTCAAGTGTCGCTTCAACATCATCAGCCTCCCAATTCATCCTGTGTGTTCTCTGCTCCAGAGGTGCCATTTCATTTTCCCATCATCCGCTCCATTTTCTTCTCTCTGGTGCTAATTTGGGCTGATTTTTCTCAATGTAATTCAATATTAAATCCATTTAAAGTATTTGAGTCTTACTCACAGACACCCATTGTTATTATGTTTTGTCTTCTAGTTCTCAGAAGTTTAAAATAATCACACTTTTGGACTCAAAATGCTGGAGCTTCATTGAGTGTATTTCTTACACTCATTGGGCAGGGTTTTTAGGTCAGCATGTTGGCGCGATCGGTGGGTCAGGGTGCGGTCAGGGAACGGTCTGCCGCCCGCGATCAGCCCCCGGCCGCAATTTTATGCTGGCTGGCCAATTAACGGCCAGCCAGCATGAAGCGCACGTTCTGATAAGATCAGCGCTGCCTGGATTGGGGGCCGAGGGTGAGCGCTGAAGTCAGCGCGGGCGGGCGCAGGGGAGCGCTCACAGGAAGCTCCCTGAAGGCAAAGAACTGCCCCAAGGGGCTGAAGGCTTCAAAAGTATCAAATAAAGATTTTTAAATCCAGCAAAAAATGTTCACACAACACAAGCAGTCACCTTAGCGTAGATTTTTATTTATTTAATTTAATGACGGAAGACCCATCCCGCCCTTGGATGAGGTTTCCTGAAAAAATGCAAAGGCTGCCTGGCTGATTCACCCACCCGCCAACCATAATGTTGGATAAGCAGCGAAAAATCCCAGTAAATTGCGCCATTAATGGACTTAATAACCCTTTTAATTGTTGGCGGGCATGTTTCCAAGTTTAGTGTGCGCCCGCTAACTGAAATATCACACGAGTGCGCGATGACTTCGGGACGCTCGCCGGACGTCATCACGCACTATTTTATGCTGGAACAGGTCGGGCATGTGCCCGCCCGCTCAGCAAAATATTCTGGCCCATGTGTCTGGTGGACTGATACATTGTTGTTCGGCACCTGACTTCAGTCACAGCAGTAAATGTGGCGCCCTGGAGGTACATAACAATTAGTTCCTAGCTCTTTATGAATAATGTAGCAGCTGGCACTGCACCCACTTGAGGCCTAGGATTGCCACAGACCCAGGCACAGGTGGGTGATGGTAGGAGGAGGGTTGCAGGGTGAGTTCCTCACCTGCCGCTGGCTTCATACCAGTGGCTGTGACATTAATTGCCCACTTAAGCGCCTCAATTGGCGGCGGGGAGGGAAGGTCATCCAGAGGTCTTACCACCACGGACTTAAACCCACCACCACTCTCCCGCCTGATTAAATATTCCCCAAGACCACACTCACCACAGAGGAGTGCATTAAATTCTACCCAGGGTGTCACATTCTGCTCAGTATATTCAGTGCTCCTGCACTTGTCTATAACGCTGTGAAGTTAATTGCGACTGAGCAGTGTTCAGCAGTAGCACTGTCATGTCTGTCTTCTCTGTTGTTTTGTTTGGAATTTGTTTCCTTGGGTCCTGAGCTGTACCAGGTCAGCAGGGAGAGCACTGGCTGGAAATGTCATAGGGACTGTACATTGTAAGATTTTGATAATTCTACTAATTTTTACGGTTTGTTGTTGGTCTGATGTAACATCTATGGATTTTATTGTTAACCACTTTTTAATTAAACAGTTCAATTTGAATTTCTGTTAGTGAGACAATGAGCAGACAAGGCAGTTGGGGAACAGGAGACAGTTGTTTGTGAGAAATTACACCTAATTGTTTTACGATTTTAAGTTGCTTGAGTGTGGATTCAGCAGTTTGATGTTGTAATTAAGAGTTTTTAAATCAACTTTGAAGGAATAGTTAAAAAGCAGTTTGAACTTTGTATGACTTTATCTTGAAACAAAACCCATGTGTTGATTTAACTGATTAACTATATTTGTAGGGTAGAATATCTGTATTGGAGGAAAACATTTATTTCTTTTTGACATTTTGATAGGGAGTGTTTTTAACATTTGTTCTTAATGGTTTATTGTTTGTAGTAATGGGTTACAGTATGATCATGTGAATGTTTATGATAGGTATATTATTGACAAGAGGAAGTGACTGCTCTGTTTCTAAAGGAAATGTGATATTTGTTCACAATGAAATGTAAACTCTGGGGGCCCAGGGAAACAAGGAATGAACATTTGTCTTTAGATAAAAACAAAAAGCTAAAAGCTACTGCAGATGCTGGAAATCCAAAACAAAAACAGAATTACCTGGAAAAACTCAGCAGGTCTGGCAGCATCGGCGGAGAAGAAATCAGTTAACGTTTCGAGCCTTCATGGCCCTTCGGCAGAACTGAAGCATAGTTAGAAGAAGGGAGAAATATAAATTGGTTTAAGGTGGGTGGGGGTGGGGGGGGGAGAGAGACATTGAGGGTGTGGTGATTGTGGAGATGAGCAGATAATCAAAAGATGTCACAGACAAAAGGGTCAAAGAGGTGTTTAAAACACCTTCAACACCTCTTTGACCCTTTTGTCTGTGACATCTTTTGATTATCTGCTCATCTCCACAATCACCACACCCTCAATGTCTCTCTCTCTCCCCCCACCCCCACCCCCCCACCCACCTTAAACCAATTTATATTTCTCCCTTCTTCTAACTATGCTTCAGTTCTGCCGAAGGGCCATGAAGGCTCGAAACGTTAACTGATTTCTTCTCCGCCGATGCTGCCAGACCTGCTGAGTTTTTCCAGGTAATTCTGTTTTTGATTTGTCTTTAGTCTACATGAAACGAGATGACTGGCAGCCTAAGCCAATTGCTATTTCCAAATAAGGGATTCCGGGATAATGAGAAGCGGAGTTAAAAGTTGGAAAATCGGAATTTTTGTGGCACAGTGTTCCCATGGCTTCTGGGGTACTGGCAACGCTCAAGGAATTCTAGGAACTTGAGGGATAAAGAACTTCTATGTTGTCTTCACTGTTTTTTGTTACATGTATGTAAAATCTTGCTTAATAAATGTTACTTGATTCATCAAACTAGTTATTCGTATCTTGTTAGGTCAAGCACAACTGAGGATCCTAGTGTTAGAAATTAAGAATTTGGAACTTAGAGATTTTAATTAGAAGGCTTTTATACCTTGAAACCTTGAAATCTTATAACATACCATCAGTCTCTTCCACTTCGCTTCACACTGTTTCATCATTTTCGCCTTTACAGTGTCATTTCGATGCAGCATGCAAAATTGCTTCTTTTTTTCACTGGGTTCTATTATGTGGCCCTTCATCTGTTTGAAGGAATCAATATTTGAAAGCAAAAGCATTTAAGTCTACTTTCCACGCTCAGAATGTGCATAATTTTAAACGTCTCTCTAATATCTACTTACAGGTACGTTCATTTCTTCATCAGTGAATGCATGCTCCCTGAAATAGTAAATCGGAATATATCAGTATCAGGACATTAACAATGTGTCTGACATGTTAACTGTAGTTAAGTGGGAGCCACTCTCACCTGAGTCAAGAGGTTGTGGATCCAAATCCCACTCTAGAAAATTGAGCAACATATCTAGCCTGATAGTTCAGTGCAGTACTATCTCGTAGTAATAGTTACCCAGGAAAGGATAGAAGAATTAAAACCACTTTGAACTTCTGGATAACTATTGTACTGTCCCCTCCCGACCCTCCATGGGACACTGCCACCCCTAATACCCCGCTGAACCTCATGGGACCTCCTCCAACACCTCACTACCCCCCCATGAGACTCCCCCCCACCCCAACCACCCCCTGGAACCCCATGGGACTCCCTCCACCCCACCCCTACTACCCTCCCACCCCTGACCCAACCCAACCCAACCAGACCTGACACCCCACTCACCCGGCCCGACGTGACCTGTCCCTCTCTCACCGCCCACTCCCCAGGCCTGACCTGACCCGACCCCTCCCCCCAACAACCCAGCCCGACCCGACATCCACTCCCCCGCCCCAGGCCCAACACAGCCCCTGCCCCAACCCGACAGCACCACCCCCACACCCCCCAAAGCCCACACCAGGCCCAACCCAAGCTGACCAGATTCTCACCCCTAGACCCAACCTGATCAGACCCCTGATCCCCAGGCCCTGCAGCTAGTGCCGCAAAAAAGGGGACGTGGTTTACCTGCCCTCGACTGTAGGCCTCGGGAACCTGCTGTGCTACCCAAATCACACCCGATCTGAGTCAGAAGGCCGGGCGAGATAGGATCGGCTGGATTTCCAGGTAAGTAACTATGAGCGGAGTGGCAATCCAACTCAATTGCCAACCCACGAGAATCTACGGGCCATTATATTGTCATTACTTCACTGCTGACTGTGGGAGCTTTCTGTGCACAAATTTACTGTCACATTTCCTATATTACGATTGTGACTACTCTTCAAAAGAACTTAATTTGCTGGAATTGTTTTAGGAGAATCTAAGGTTGTTGGGAGGTGAGACAGTGGGAGAGAGCGTGAGACTCAAACCAGGGAGGGTCCAGGAGGTGAAGTAGGTAGCCCTGCAAGCTCCAGGAGCCTGTTAGAGCAGTGTTGAGAAGCAAAAATCACAGGGGAGCAGGTAGGTGATTGGCTCGTGAGTATTTCTTATTTTTCCTATTTATCTTAATTAGGGAATTTCAATTGGGGTAAGTGAGGTGAGAGTGACTGCCCTTGACATCAAGGCCGCATTTGACCTAGTGTGGCATCAAGAAGCCCTCGCAAAACTGGAGTCAATGGGAATCAGGGGGAATATTCTCCGCTGGTTGGAGCCATACCCAGCACAAAGAAAGATGGTTGTGGTTGTTGGAGGTCAGTCTTCTCAGCTCCAGGACATCACTGCAGGAGTTCCTCAGGGTAGTGTCCTCGGCCCAAGCATCTTCAGCTGCTTCATCAATGACCTTCCTTCCATCATAATGTCAGAAGCAGGGATGTTCGTTGTTGATTGCACAATGTTCAGCACCATTCGCGACTCCTCAGATACTGAAGCAGTCCGTAACCTCTGCAGCAAGACCTGGACAATGTCCAGGCTTGGGCTGATAAGTGGAAAGTCACATTCGAGCCACACAAGTGCCAGGCCATGACCATCTCCAGCAAGAGAGAATCTAATCATCTCAAATCGACAATCAATGTTACTACCATCACTGAATCCCCAACTATCTAAATCCTGGGGGTTACCATTGACCAGAAACTGAACTAGACCAGCTATTTAAATACGTGGCTACAAGAGCAGCTCAGAGGTTGGGAATCCTACAGTGAGTAACTCACCTCCTGCCTCCCCAAAGCCTGTTCACCATCTAGAAGGCACAAGTCAGGGGTGTAATGGAACACTCTCCCCTTGCCTGGATGAGTGCAACTCCAACAATACTCAAGACGCTCAACATCATCCAGGACAAAGCAGCCTGCTTGATTGGCCACCGATCCATCACCTTTAACATTCACTCCCTCCACCACCAACGCACAGTAGCAGCAAAATGTACTATCTACAAGATACACTGTAGGGACTCACCAAAGCTCCTACAACAGCATCTTCCAAACATGCAACCTATAACACCTGAAAGGACAAGGGTAGCAGATGCATGGGAAAACTACCACTAGGGAAGTTCCCCTCCAAGTCACACATCATCCTGACTTATATCGCCGTTCCTTCACTGTTGCTGGATCTAAATCCTGGAACTCCTTTCCTAAGAGCACTGTGGGTGTACCTACACCACATGGGCTGCAGTGGTTCTAAATGTATTTGAGTTTTTTTGAGGATGTAACTAGTAGGGTAGATCAAGGGGAACCAGTAGATGTAGTATACCTGGATTTCCAAAAGGCATTCGATAAGGTGCTACTCAGAAGGTTAACAGGCAAAATAAGGGCTCATGGAGTGGGGGGTAATACATTAGCATGGATAGTGGATTGTTGAATGGACAGGAAGCAGGGAGTGGGCATAGGCGTGGTATGTTTAAGTTGATAGGCAGTGAATAGTGGAGTGTCACAAGATTCAGTGCTGGGGCCTCAGCTATTTACAATCTATTTTAATGACTTAGATGAAGAGACAGAGAGTAACGTATCTAAGTTTGCTGATGATACTAAGCTAGGTAGCAAGGTAAGCTGTGGGGAGGACACAGAGGCTGCAAAGAGATATAGACAGGTTACGGGAGTGGGCAACACGATGGCAAATGGAACATAAGATAGGGAAGTGTGAAGTTATTCACTTTTGTTAGAATAGAAAGGCAGAATATTTTTTAAAAGCTGAGAAACTTGTAAGTGTTGATGTTCAAAGTGACTGGGTGCCTCTTACAAGGAATGCAGAAAGCTAACATGCAGGTGCAACAAACAATTAGGAAGGCAAATGGCATGTTGTCCTTTATTGCAAGGGGATTGGAGGACAAGGATAAAGAATTCTTGGTATAGTTGTACAGAGTTTTGGTGAGACCACATCTAGAGTACTGTGTGCAGTTTTGGTCTCCACATTTAAGGAAGGATATACTTGCATTAGAGGCGGTACAGTGAAGGTTCACTAAGTTGATCCCTGGGATGAGGGGGTTGTCCTATGATAAGAGGCTGAGTAAATTGGGTCCATTTTCTCTGGAGCTTAGAATGAGAGGCAGTTTCATTGAAACATTACAAATTCTGAAGGGGTTTGATAGGGTGGACGCTGAGAGATTGTTTCTGCTGGTCAGAGAATCTAAAACACAGGGGCACAGTCTCAGGCTGATCATTTAGGGCGAGGAGAAACTACTTCACTTAAAGGGTCGTGAATCTTTGGAATTTTCTACCCCAGGGGTTTGTGGGTGCTTCATCGTGAATATAATTAAGGCTGGGGCAGACAGATTTTCGTCTCTTAGGGAATCAAGGGATATGGGAAGGGGGGTGTAAAAATGGAGTTGAAGCCCAAGATCAGTCATGATTGTATTGAATGGTGGAGCAGGCTTGATGTGCTGTGTGGCCTACTCCTGCTCCTATTTCTTGTGTGTTCTTGTGAAAGGCTGTGTGGAAATTCAAATCTCTTTTTTTTTCTTCCAAGTCTCCTTAGATATGGAATCAGTGGCACAGGACTGGAGGATTGCAAATTGGAAAAAAGAGATAAATGCAGCAACTACAGTCTGGTTAGCCCAATGTGAGTGGTGGAGAAACTTGTACAGGCAATCAATGACATGTCAGCCTGGAACAAAATAAAAATACCTGGAAAAACTCAGTTTTTCCAGGTATTTTTATTTTTGTTTTGGATTTCCAGCATCTGCAGTTTTTTGCTTTTATCTACATGTCAGCCTGGACTTGTTAAAGGAATATCATGCTTAAAAAAAGGTGTTAACTAAATTATCACATAATAATCTGGTTACCAGGATTTGAAATCCCTGAGATTAAAGGGCTAGTGGCAGCATGAATAGAAAACTAGCTAAAGGATAGAAAGTGCAAAGTAGTGGTGAACGCTTATATTTCAGATTGGTGAGAAGTATACTGTGGTATTCCCCGGGGCTCACTACTAGGACACTGCAATTTTTGATATATTAATGACCTGGACACAACTAGCTGCTGGTCATGGGCTGCTTTTACATCCTGGATAATTGCTCATTTGCATATTCCCTCAAAGTCATATCCCAACTCTTTAATTATTTACAATGAGAAAGACCCCCTCCCTCCAGCCTGACTCAGGTCTCAAATCCCATGGTGCGGGGCAAGTGTAGGGGATGAAAAGAGGAAATGGAGGCCAAATTACATCAGGAAAGAGATTGAGAACACATAGGAGGGGTAGAAAGGGGGAGAGGGAGGGGTTGGCAATTGGCAGGAGCTGGAAGCCAGAGGTAAGATTGGAGGCTGAATATCAGGGTAGGGGAGCGATAGGTAGGCTGGGGTTTAGAGACAAGAGGGATATCAGGGTCAGTCATGGGGAATCAGAGCGTCGGACACAAGGTGGGGCATTGGGGCAAAAACAAAAATTGCTGGAAAAACTCAGCAGGTCTGACAGCATCTGTGGAGGTAAGGACAGAGTTAATGTTTCGAGTCCAGATGACTCTTCTTCAGAACTAAAGAGAAATAGAAATGTGGTGAAATATATACTGTTTAAGGGGGGTTGAGACAGGTGAAGCTGGATAGAAGGCCAGTGATAGCTGGAGGCAAAGGAGAGATTGCAAAAGGTGTCATAAACAAAAGGTCAAAGGGGTGTTGATGGTGGTGATACTGGCTAAAGGAGGTGCTAATGGTGACATTAAGAGTAGAAAGCAGGATGGGCAAGTGACAGATGGCCCTAGGGGGAGGGGACAGTGTGGGAGAAAAGGTCAAAATAGGCTAAAAAGCGGGGATAAAACAATGAATGGAAATAAATTTATAAAATAATAATCGAAATGGGTAGGGAAAAAAATGTATATATAAAAATTTAAATTAAAAAATAAATATTTGAAAAAAGGGGATCAAAAAGGCTGGGGATGGAGGGAAGAGTTCATGGTCTGAAGTTGTTGAACTCATTGTTAAGTCTGGAAGGCTGTAAAGTGCTGAATTGGAAGATGAGGTGCTGTTCCTCCAGTTTGCGTTGAGCTTCACTGGAATATTGCAGCAGGCCAAGGACGGACATGTGGGAACGAGAGCAGGGTGGGGTGTTGAAATGGCAAGCGACAGGAAGGTCTGGGTCATACTTGCGGACAAATCGAAGGTGTTCTGTAAAGCGGTCACCCAGTCTGCGTTTGGACTGCCCAATGTAGAGGAGACCACATTAGGAGCAGCGAATGCAGTAGACCAAATTGAAGGAGGTGCAAGTGAAATGCTGCTTCACTTGAAAGGAATGTTTTTGGGCCTTTGGACGGTGAGGAGGGGGGCAGTTGCACCTTCTGCTGTTGTATGGGAAGGTGCCATGGGAGGGGGCTGAGATGTAGAGGGTGATGGAGGAGTGGACTAGGGTGTCCCGGAGGGAACGATCCCTGCGGAATGCCGCCGGGGGCTGAGGGGAAGATATGTTTGGTGGTGGCATCTTGCTGGAGTTGGCGGAAATGGCAGAGGATGATCCTTTGAATGCGGAGGCTGGTGGGATGAAAAGTGAGGACAAGGGGGACCCTAACAACCACAGTGGATGGGAAACCTCGGTTAAGGAAGAAGGAAGACATGTCAGAGGAACTGTTTTGGAAAGTGGCATCATCAGAACAGATGCGACGGAGTCGAAGGAACTGAGAGAATGTGATGGAGTCCTTACAGGAAGCGGGGTGTGAGGAGCTGTAGTCAAGGTAGCTGTGGGAGTCGGTAGGCTTGTAATGAATATTGGTGGACAGTCTATCACCAGAAATTGAGACAGAGGGGTCAAGAAAGGAAAGGGAAGTGTCAGTGGGCATTGGGGTCTTGGCGAGGGATGGGTGGAGTCAGGATCGGGATTGGGGTCTGGGATGACAGCAGTTCCCTCCTCGGATTAGCTGCTGGGAAGCAACAACTTTGACGTCCCATCACTTCAACTTAAAGTTAAGCCAAGGCATCCATGATGTCATCAGTTTGCAAGTATTCAATGTTAATAAGGCCCCTACCTGCTTTTTTGAGGGGCCTGTCAATGATTTGATTTCTGTGTGTTAGAAGGAAATTTTAAATCCTTCTGACATGGCAATTAAAATCAAAATCAGTTTTTGACTTCAGTAAAGATTAAATCGTGTGAAACACTATAAGTTGCACTGAGCGGATAAGCTCCTCTAAGGTAAGGTTTGTAACAGTAACGTCCGTGTACTTTCACTAAATATGCACAGACCTTACATATTCTTTCCATTGGATATCATCTGTCTTTGTGCAGATAAAAGCAATGTCATGACATCTTCCCCCATTTGTGGCGGACTTTACTGATGTACCAAAAATTTCATCTGCAAGTTTTTCATCAAGAGCCCTGGAAATGGCCGACACAATCCAGACGGATGAGCAGTTTATCAGATTCTGAAAAATACACACAAGTATTGGGTGAAAGAAGCAGAAATGTCAAAATAAATGGTGTCAATATCGACAGTAATAGGTTAGAAGGATATATCAGAGCACATGTATCACTGTGAACAGTAACAGTATCATTGTGAATGGTCACAGGGTATCATGGGGACAGTCACATAGTATCTTTGTCACTGTGAACAGTCTCACAGTATCTCTACCATGATGAACAGTCACACAGTTTTTGTCTCTCTGAACAGTGACACAGTGGGCAGAATTTTCTGTGCCCGCTAGCATCGGGCATGCTTGGCAGCGAGGGCAGACAACATGGCGAGAAGGGCAGAAACTGGTTTCACGACGGTGTGAACCAGTTTGCGATCATCCGCTCAGCCCGTTGATGGTAAGCTGCCCTTCTCACCATCGAACATCGGGAACCTCATTGCAATCCATCCGTATATCATTATAAGGCCAGACCGCCAGAATCACCTCCCACACTGGATCGTCTGCCCACGTTGCTGTGATTGCACGCGAACGTGTTTAAAACACATAAAAGGTGCGCACTTGGCAGGCTCTACTTTGAAGGGAACTTGGAAATGAGTACACAGTAATATTGCGGAGTGCTCACGAGGGATGCCTGTTGGACTTCAAGGTTTAGGTGACAGGGGGATGGGGGGCAAGGGCTGCCCTGTAGTTGAAGCACATGCTGGGTGACGGTGGGGGAAGCAGCCATGCATTAGGGAAACCTTGTATAAAGTGATCATTCCTCTGCAGCTGAGACAGCTCAGATGCAGCCACATTGACATGAGTGGAGTCGGGTCTCGAGCTTGTCTGCTCACTCAAGCAACACAGAGGCATGAAATTACCACCAAGTGCTCCAGAACTTTTCACCCCTTCAGGCACAGACTGCAAACTAAAGAGCGTTTTAGTGGCCTGCAGAACAATTGTACGACTGAGCACTTTGTACAATCTCCTTGTTAAAGCTGGCCATGGAGCAGTCACTGCTAAAGGTGCTCACAGCCCCTTGCAATGTCATCACCCTGGTTTGGACCAGCCTCCCCCATGGTTCAAGCTAACAGGGCAGCCTTGCAGTGTGGGTTAGGAGAATGTCTGTGCCTGAGCTGAGAGCACAGCCTGCAGTCCAATGGGCGAAGCTGCTGCCAATCAGTCAGGTGAAGTGGGGCAGAGGTGGGTGGGGTTCCACGCAGCCATGCAGAGGAATGAAGTCTGGTCATCCAAGGGGTGGCCAGCACTCTCTGTGATGCATTAAGGGGCCTTCAGATTTAACCAAGAGAGGTTCTTAATACACCCAAGCATCTCTCCCTTTCATCCTGCAGGAGGAGTACGTCAGGGTCATGGTGCCTGGTGAACTAGCTGTATGTCTCATGGCGTACAGTGAGCGAAGATGACAGAGAAGAGAGTGACTGAGGTGCCTGAATGAGCAGAGGGGAACATAGAAAGATAGAAAAATAGCAGCAGGGGTAGGTCATTCAGACCTTCGAGCCTGCTCTGCCATTCAATATGATCATGGCTGATCCTCTATCTCAACGCCAGGCTCCGGCTGTCTCCCTATACCCCTTGATGCCTTTAGAGTCGAGAAATCTATCTATTTCCTTCTTAAATATATTCAGTGACTTGGTCTCCACAGCGCTCTGTAGTAGAGAATTCCACAGGTTCACCACCCTCTGAGTGAAGAAATTTCTCCTCATCTCAGTCCTAACTGGCCGACCCCATATCCTGAGAATGTGACCCCTTGTTCTAGATCCTGCAGCCAGAGGAAACATCATCCCTGCATCCAGTCTGTCCAGCCCTGCCATCATCCTGCAGCCTCTTCCCTTGTCTGAGACCACTTCTCCTCCTTCCCCAAACAAGCCCTAGCCCTGCAGCCATTAAAAAGCCACCCCATCTAATGGCTGATCTGGCAGATAGAGACCTGCCAGTGAGCCCCCAGTGCAGTGGGGATGATTTAGGTGAGCAGGGCTTATATTGAGATGTTAAAGGATTGAAATTAGGTTCCCGACGTATGGTGTTGGGAAACGTGGCCCAACATTGGCGGATGGAGTGTACGATAGCAAACTGGTTTCATGATGGTGTGAAGCCGATTTTTGGCCTTCTTGCCACATTGTCACCCCCACCGGCCATGTTAGCCAACACCAAGGGAGCCGGAAAATTCCGGCCACAGTAACTGTGTCACACTGAACAATGGCACATTAACTGTATCACTGTGAACAATAGCACAGTAACTGTAACACTGTGAACAGGCACACAGTAACTGTAACACTGAACAGTCACATAGTAACCGTTTCATTGTGAACAAGCACACAGTAACTCTCACACATGCAAGTCACATGGTAACTGTATCCCTGTGAGCAATCATAGTAATAGTATCACTGAGAACAGTCACAAGTACACGGTATCTGTATCATTGTGAAAAATCACAGTAACAATATGAACAGTTACACAGTATCTGTATCACTGTGAAAAATCACACAGTATCTGTATCACTGTGAAAAATCACACAGAAACTGTATCACTGTGAACAATCACACAGAAATTGTATCACAGTGAACATTCACACAGTAACTTTAGCAGTGACAGGAATCCTATAGCGCGTAACTCACCTCCGGACTTTCTGAAGACTATCCACCATCTACAAGGCACAAGTCAGGAGTGTGATGGAATACTCCCCACTTGCCTGGAGGAGCTCCAACCACACTCAAGAAGCTGGACACCATCCAGGACAAAGCAGCCTGCTTGATTGGCACCCCATCCACAAACATTCACTCCCTCCATCACCGACGCACAGTGGTAGCAGTGCATACAATCTACATGAAGCACTGCAGGAACCCACCAAGGCTCTTAATACAGCACCATCCAAACCCACGACTGCTACCATCTAGAAGGACAAGGGCAGCAGGCACATGGGAACACCACTACCTGCAAGTTCCCCTTCAAGCCACTCACTATCCTGATTTGGAAATTTATCACCGTTCCTTCACTGTCGCTGGGTCAAAATCCTGGAACTCCCTTCCTAGCAGCACTGTGGGTGTACCTACACCACATGGACTCAGCGGTTCAAGAAGGCAGCTCCCCACCACCTTCTCAAGGGCATTTAGGGATGGGCAATAAATGCTGGCCTGGCCAACGATGCCCACATCCTATAAATGAAGGAAAATGTATCACCATGAACAATCACACAGTAACTGTATCTCTGTGAACAATCATAGTAATTGTATCACTGAGAACAGTCACACAATAACTGTATCACTGTGAAAAACCACACAGTAAGAAAGAATGTGAACAGTCACATTGTATCTTTATCACTGTGAATAATCCCACCATACCTGTATCACTGTGAACAATCACACAGAAACGGTATCACTGTAAACAACCACACAGAAACTGTATCACTGTAAACAACCACACAGAAACTGTATCACTGTAAACAACCACACAGAAACTGTATCACTGTGAACAATCACACAGTAACTGTATCACTGTCAACAATCACACAGTAACTGTATCACTGTCAACAATCACACAGTAACTGTATCACTGTCAACAATCACACAGTAACTGTATCACTGTCAACAATCACATAGTAACTGTATCACTGTCAACAATCACACAGTAACTGTACCACTGTCAACAATCACACAGCAACTGTATCACTGTGAACAATCACACAGTAACTGTATCACTGTCAACAATCACACAGTAACTGTCCCACTGTCGACAATCACACAGCAACTGTACCACTGTGAACAATCACACAGTAACTGTATCACTGTGAACAATTACACAGTAACTGTATCATAGTGAACATTCACACAGTAACTGTAACAGTGACAAGAATTCTGTGACACATAACTCACCTCCTGATTCTCCAAAGCCTGTCCAAGGCACAAGTCAGGAGTGTGTTGAAATATTCTCCACTTGCCTGGATGAGTGCAGCTCCCACAACACTCAAGAAGCTTCACACAATCCCAGACAAAGCAGCCAGCTTTATTGGCACCCCATCTACAAATATTGACTCCCTCCACCATCAAAGCACAGTGGTAGCAGTGCATACAATGTACAAGATGCACAGCAGGAACCCACCAAGGCTCTTTAGACAGCACCTTCCAAATGTATGATCACTGCCATCTAGAAGGACAAGGGCAGCAGGTACATGAGAACACCACCACCTGGAAGTTCCCCTCCAAGCCACTCACCATCCTGACTTGTTGGGGAACACAGGGTTTAGTGAAAGGGAGGAACTGAAAGAAATCAGTATTAGTAGGGAAATGGTGTTGGGGAAATTGATGGGATTGAAGGCCGATAAATCCCCAGGGCCTGATAATCGACATCCCAGGGTACTTAGAAATAGTGGATGCATTGGTGGTCATCTTCTGAGATTCTATAGACTCTGGAACAGTTCCTACAGATTGGAGGGTAGCTAATGTAACCCCACTATTTAAAAAGGGAGGCAGAGAGAAAACAGGGAATTATAGACCAGTCAGCCTGCTGTCAGTAGTGGGGAAAATTCTAGAGTCCATTATAAAAGATTTAATAGCTGAGCACATGGAAAACAGTGGCAGAATCGGACAGAGTCAGCATGGATTTACAAAAGGGAAATCACGCTTGACAAATCTACTGGAATTTTTCGAGGATGTAACCAATAGAGTTGATGAGGGGGAGCCACTGGATGTGGTTTATTTGGACTTTCAGAAGGCTTTCGACAAAGTCCCACATAAGAGATTAGCGTGTAAAATTAAAACGCATGGGATTGGGGGTAGTGTATTGAGATGACTAGAAAACTGGTTGGCAGACAGGAAACAGAGTAGGAATAAATGGGTCTTTTTCTGAAAGGTAGGCAGTAACTAGTGGGGCACCGCAGGGATCGGTGCTGGGACCCCAGTTATTCACAATATATATTAATGATTTAGATGAGGGAATTAAATGTAATATCTCCAGATTTGCAGATGACACAAAGCTGGGTGCGAGGGTGAGCTGTGAGGAGGATGCAGAGATGCTTCAGTGTGATTTGGACAAGCTGAGTGAGTGGGCAAATGCATGGCAGATGCAGTATAATGTGGATAAATGTGAGGTTATCCACTTTGGTTACAAAAACAGGAAGGCAGATTATTATCTGAATGGCTATAAATTGAGAGAGGGGAATGTGCAATGAGACCTGGGTGTCCTTGTACACCAGTCACTGAAGGTAAGCATGCAGGTGCAGCAGGCGGTAAAGAAGGCAAATGGTATGTTGGCCTTCATAGCCAGAGGATTCGAGTACAGGAACAGGGATGTCTTGCTGCAATTGTACAGGGTCTTGGTGAGACCATACCTGGAACATTGTGTGCAGTTTTAGTCTCCTTATCTGAGGAAGGATGTTCTTGCTATAGAGGGAGTGCAGCGAAGGTTTACCCGGCTGATTCCTGGGATGGCGGGAGTGACATATGAGGAGAGATTGAGTCGATTAGGATTATATTCATTGGAGTTCAGAAGAATAAGGGGTGATCTCATAGAAACCTATAAAATTCTAACAGGACTAGACAGGGTAGATGCAGGAAGGATGTTCCCGATGGTGCGGGAGTCCAGAACCAGGGGTCACAGTCTGAGGATACGGGGTAGACCATTTAGGACTGAGATGAGGAGAAATTTCTTGAGAAATTTCTTCACCCAGAGAGTGGTGAGCCTGTGGAATTCATTACCACAGAAAGTAGTTGAGACCAAAACATTGTATGTTTTCAAGAAGGAGTTAGATATAGCTCTTGGGGCGAAAGGGATCAAAGGGTATGGGGAGAAAGCGGGAGCAGGCTGTTGAGTTGGATGATCAGCCATGATCATAATGAATGGTGGAGCAGGCTCGAAGGGCTGAATGGCCTACTCCTGTTCCTAGTTTCTATGTTTCTATGACTTGGAAATATATTACCATTCCTTCACTGTTGCTAGGTCAAAATCCTGTAACTCCCTCTCAAGCAACACTTTGGGTGTAACTATACCACATGGACTGCAACAGTTCAAGAAAGCAGCTCACCACCATTTTTTCAAGGGCAATTAGGGATGGGCAATAAATGCTGGCCCAGCCAGAAACACCCACATGCTATAAATGAAGGAATATGTAACTGTATCACCATGAACATTCAACATAACTGTATCACCATGAGCAATCACACAGTAACTGTAACATTGTGAACAATCACAGAGTAACTGCATCACCAGGGCGTGTAATGATGGCAGCAGCTCCTCTGGCCCTCTGCTGGTGACCATTGTATCTGATAAGGCTGCAGTGACTTGGGAGATGCCAGCCGTGGGACTGGCTGTTCCCTCCCAGGCAGGGCCAGCACAGGCTCCACTGGCTCAGAGGACATCAAGGTCATCAAGGCCAACAAGGCAGCAGAGTGAATAGCTGCCTCCAATGCCGGTGCCAGCAAGAGGGAAGCACCTAGACATAGCACTCTGAAACGTAAGTTTAAAGCACCTTAAGCACAAGAGAGACTGGGCACGGGTGATCTTTTGTTCCCCCATTTTGTTTTTCTTTTTTTAATGGTGTGACTACCAACACCGGATATTGTTCCTTTCAATACTATGTGAGTTCAAACATTAAATTACATTTGCTTTTGTGTTATTGGCCTGAGTATGCTTCGTTTGTTTTGTAGGTGCAGGGTAGGCCAGTATGTAATGCTGGACCTGGGTAGCTCAAAACTTTATTACACAGGCACTGAGTGTATCTTGGGGGCAAAGGAAAGCGTCATTTCTGTGATCCAGGATGGAGACAGCAGCCCTGGCATGAGGTGGTAGTTTTTAATTGGCAGCCTAGCTGAAGGAGCGTTGGATCAAAGTGTCCCTGCCTCCCTGGAGGTTACCGAGGTCTGCCTCCACGCCCTCAGCATTCTCCTTACTGTGCTCCTCTTCTGACACACCACTGGATTCATCATCTGAGGCCTGTGCAGCTGTGCCAACATCCTCTTCCTCCAGTGGGTCCCCTCTTGCCAGTGCCAGATTGTGGACAGCACAGCATGTAACCACTATCAGTGACACCCACTCTGGGGGGTATTGTAGTGCTCCCCCTGAACGGTCCAGGCAGCGGAAGCGCATCTTGAGAAGACCTATGGTTCTCTCTACCACCGCCCTTGTAGGGGCATGACTCCTGTTGTATCGCTGCTTTGCCTCTGTTCTTGGGTGGTGGAAAGGCGTCATCATCCATATTTTCAAGGGATAGCCCTTGTCCCCCAGCAGCCATCCAGCCAGTCAGGCAGGAGCACTGAAGAGCCTCGGCACCTGGGAGTGTCGCAGGATGTACGAGTCATGGGAGCTGCCAGGACACCTTGCACAGACTTGCAGAATCAGCAGCCTGTGGTCACACATCTGCATGATCATGGGGTGGAATCCCTTCCCATTAATGAAGGCACACAGCTGACACCTTGATGACCACATGTGTGGAGTCGATGGCACCCTGGACGCGGGGGAAGCCAGTAATCGCCTGGCTGGCCTCGTCCGTACAGAAATGAAGGCAAGTCAATAGCCACCTGAACAGTGCTTCTGTCACCAGCTTGACGCAACTGTGGACAGCTGGGTGGGAGACTCCAAAGATCCCCCACTGAGGCCTGGAAAGAGCCAGAGACATAGATGTTGAGTGACACTATGACTTTCAGAGCCACTGGCATGGGGTGTCCACCCACACAGTCAGAGCTGATCTCAGGCCCAATCATCTGACAAATGGAGGTCACGATCTTCCTGGAGAGACAGAGCCACCTTTGGCATTGCACCTCGAACATATTGAGGTAGCTGCATTGCCGCCTGTAAACTCTGGCAGCAGGATAGTGGCATCTTCTGCGGCCCCTTCCACCTTGGGCTACTTGCTGTCCCTGCCCGCCTTGTGCTTGCGCCTCTCCTCCCACAGATCCCTCCCCTGGAAGGTGCACAGGGACACCTGGCCTCCTCCCCATTCTGCCCCTCTCTTTCTCCTCAGAGAAAGTGCCTCCAGCAGAGACCACAATCCCCATTATTAGGGTAAGGAAAGGCTGTCTGATGCCTGGAAGGGTCTACATGGGCTGAATCCTCCAGGGGCCTGGAAGACAACAATATGTGGCAATGCTAAGAATGAAGCCCCGATCAGAGAATAAGTTGACAAGTACCAATAAGCCACCAGCAGCAAGTTATCTCCAAAGCTCCTCACTACTCACATTGACAATGCTGCCGACCCTTCTTATCACGCCTGTGGGTGAAGCTTTGCAAATTCTGGGCTGCCTGCCTGCCCGCTTTGCCCATGCAATGAGTGAAGAAACACACAGGCAATGTTAGATCATCGTCAATTGATTTGTCAAGGGCCTTAACTGGCCTCTTAGTTAATGGTGGGCTGGCTCCGACTCCTGCATGTGCCCGCCGAGCAAAATACCGTGTGAGTGCACGATGGCCAGACGACATTGCACATCATTTTAGATTCATTCGGGTCAGGCGAGAAAAATTCTGCCCTTGGTATCTGTATCACTGCGAACAATCACACAGTAACTGTATTACTATGAACAATCACACAAAGGGACCAAAAAAGCAATTTACATGTGGAGGTAGGCAGCATGTCTGAGGTGTTAAATGAACACTTTACATCTGTCTTTACCAAGGAAGCCACAGCTACCCAGGCCACAGGCACAGGGGAGGATACTCTGTCACTAGAATGGTTCAAAATTGATAAGGAGGGAGTGTTGTATAAATTGTTGGTGCTAAAAGTTGACAAGTCACTAGGACCGGATGAGATGCATCCAAGGATTTTGAAGGGAGTTTGAGTGGAAATTGCAGGGGCACCGGCCATAATCTTTCAGTCTGCCCTAGACTCAGGGAGGTGCCAGAGGACTGGGGAATTGCAAACATTACATCCTTGTTCAAAATAGGTTGCAAGGGTAAGCCCAGCAATTACAGTCCAGTCAGATTAACTTCAGTGGTGGGAAAGCTTCGAGAAACAATTAATTGGGTTAGAATGAGTAGTCAAATGGAAAAATATGAGTTGATAAGGAAGAGCCAGCATGGATTTCTAAAGGGGAAATCGTGTTTAACTAACTTACCGGAGTTTTTCGAAGAGGTAACAGAGAGGGTTGATAAGGGTAATGCTGTTGGTGTGGTGTACATGGACTTTCAAAAGGCACTCAATACAGTGCCACACAACAGACTTGTGAAAAAATTTACAGCTCATGGAATAAAAGGGAGAGTATCAACATGGATACAAAATTGGCTGAATAATAGGTAACACAGGGTAATGGTCAATGGATATTTGTCGGGCAGAGGAAGGTTTGTAGCGGAGTGCCCCAGGGGTCAGTATTTGGACCCTTGCTTTTCCTGATATACATTAATGATCTAGATCTTGGTTTGCAGGGGACAATTTCAAAGTTTGCAGGTGATACGAAGCTTGGGAGTGTTGTGAACTGCAAGGAAGACGGTGTGGAACTTCAAAAGAACATAGACAAGTTGGTGGAGTGGGCAGATAGGTGGCAAGTGAAGTTTAATTTGGAGAAGTGTGAGGTGATGCATTTTGGTAAGAACATGGAGAGAAAATATAAAATAGGGGGTACAATTCTTAATGGTGTGCAGGAGCAGAGGGATCTGGGTGTATATGTGCATAGATCACTGAAGGTGGCACGACAAGTGGACAGAGCAATTAATAAAGAATACTGTACCATGGGCTTTATTAATAGGGGCATGGAGTACAAGAGCAAGGAGGTTATGCTGAGCTTATATAAGGCACCATTTAGACCTCAGCTGGAGCATTGTGTACAGTTCTGGGTCCCATAATATAGGAAGGATGTGAACACTTTGGAGAGAGTGCAGAAAAGGTTTACAAGAATGGTTCCAGGGATGAGAAACTTAAGCTATGAGGATAGGTTGGAGAGGTTGGGACTGTTCTCCTTGGAGAGGAGAAGACTTAGACAAGGTTTGATAGAGGTGTTCAAAATCATGAGAGGGAAACTGTTCCTGCTTGTAAAAGGACTGAGAACAATCACACAATATATGTAACCCTGTGAACAATCACACTGTAACTGCATCACTGTGAAGTCACCCAGTAACTGTATCACTGAGAACAATCACACAGTGGCTGTATCACCATGAACAATCATACAGTAACTGTATCACTGTGAACAATCACACAGTAACTGTAACACCATGAACAATCACACAGTAACTGCATCACTGTAAACATTCATATAGTAATGCTATCACCATGAAAAATCACACAATAAGTTTATCACTGTGAACAGGCACACAGCAACTGTATCACTGTGAACCGCCACACAATAACTGTATCACTGTGAACACTAACACAGTAACTGTATCACCATCAACAATCACACAGTAACTGTATCACCATGAACAATCACAGAGCGGAATCTTCACAGATTTGCAAAAAGTGTGCTAGCGGGCAATGGTATGTTTTCGCACTGTATTGTCCATTCCCGCTTCATTAATTATGCAGCCAGAGGAAACATGCCGTCTCGCTGGCAGGCAGCCCTCGAAATGCCCGGCACACTGTTACCTCACCACTTCCTCACGCAGGGAGCCATATTTAAACTCAATGCTTGCAGCCCAGGAGGGCACCAGTGAATTCATGGCCACAAAAGCCAAGAGAATTGCAGCCCTCCAATTCGTTGATGCAATCCTGAACACCGTGCAGTCCTGCCACGATGTCCTCTACCCGAGCACTGGCCGCAGGATGCTTGGGAGGCACTGGTAGAAGTGGTCAGAGTGAACGCTGCACACAAGAGGTCGGCCACCCAGTGCAGAAAACAGATGTATGATTTCAGTGAGCAGGACTTATAATGAGATGCTAAAGGACTGAAATTAGGTTCCCATCATGAGGCAGTGGGAAACGCAGCCTGCCATTGATGGGTGGAGTGGACGTCAACAAACTGGTTCCACAAAGGCGTGAAACTGATTTTTGGCCTTCTCGCTATATTTGTACCCCGCCCCCCTGCCCGCAATGATGCCCAGCGACGCCAATGGGGCTGGAAAATTCCGGCCACACTAACTGTGTCACCGTGAACAATCACACAGTAACTGTATCAATGTGAACAATCACACAGTAACTGTATCAATGTGAACAGCCACACAGTAATTATATTAATATGAAAAGTCACTGTAACTGTATCACCATGAGCAATCACACCATAACTGTATCACCATGAAAAATCACACAGTAGGTAAAAATGTGAACAGTCACACTGTATCTGTATCACTGTGAACAATTACAGTAACTGTATTGCTGTGAACAATCACACAATATCTGTATCACAGCGAACAGTCACACAATATCTGTATCACTGTGAACAGTCACACAGTAACTGTATCGCTGTGAACAATCACATAGTATCTGTATCCTTGTGAACATTCACACAGTAACTGTATCACTGTAACATTCACAGTAACTGCATTACTGTGAACAGTCACACAGTAACTGTATCACTGTGAACAGTCACACAATAGCTGTATCACTGTGAATAGTCACACAGTAACTGTATCACTGTGAACAGTCACACAATATCTGTATCACTGTGAACAGTCACACAGTAACTATATTGCTGTGAACAGTCACACAGTAACTGCATTGCTGTGAACAGTCACACAGTAACTGCATTGCTGTGAACAATCACATAGTAACTGTATCACTGTGAACAATTACAGTAACTAACACTATGAACAATCACACAATAGCTGTATCGCTGTGAACAATCACATAGTATCTGCATCCTTGTGAACAATCACACAGTAACTGTATCACTGTAACATTCACAGTAACTGTATCACTGTGAACAGTCACACAGTAACTGTATCGCTGTGAACAATCACATAGTATCTGCATCCTTGTGAACAATCACACAGTAACTGTATCACTGTAACATTCACAGTAACTGCACTACTGTGAACAGTCACACAGTAACTGTATCGCTGTGAAAAGTCACACAATATCTGTATCACTGTGAACAGTCACACAGTAACTGTATTGCTGTGAACAATCACATAGTAACTGTATCACTGTGAACAATTACAGTAACTGTAATACTATGAACAATCACACAATATCTGTATCATTGTGAACAGTCACACAGTAACTGTATCGCTGTGAACAATCACATAGTAACTGTATCACTGAATAATCTCACAGTAACTGTATCACTGTGAACAGTCACACAGTAACTGTATCACTGAACAATCTCACAGTAACTGTATCACTGTGAACAGTCACACAGTAACTGTATCACTGAACAATCTCACAGTAACTGTATCACTGAACAATCTCACAGTAACTGTGTTGCTGTGAACTGTCACACAGTAACTGTATCACTGAACAATCTCACAGTAACTGTATCACGGTGAACAATCACACAGTAACTGTATCACGGTGAACAATCACACAGTAACTGTATCACTGAACAATCTCACAGTAACTGTATCATTGAACAATCACATAGTAACTGTATCACTGAACAATCTCACAGTAACTGTATCACTGAACAATCTCACAGTAACTGTACCACTGAACAATCACACTGTAACTGTACCACTGAACAATCACACAGTAACTGTATCACTGTGAACAATCAACTAGTGAAGTATGGATTTGTTAATTTCATTGAGCTGCATTTATTTTTGTCATTTACACAGTTTGTGATGCTAAATGTAATGTTTGCTTACCTCTTTCCACATTTCATCCCTTGCTTTGTTGCTGTCTCCTGATCCTGGAAAGTCGATAAGAACTATTCCTTCTGGTAGTATTTGAGAGTTGGGGATGTAAACTGAGACTGATTTCACAAATGGCCAGTAGATTTTGTTTGTTTGATTGGCCTTGCTCCGAATATAAGGGTCCAACTTCTTGGACAGCTCTTCTGCCTGACAAAGAACCAAAGAAATAATCATAGAATGAAACAACAGGCTCTTGGGATTTTAGTTTATTCAACTGCTGGGAGTGGGCCTGGCCTGGAGGCAGGGATGGGCAAGTCCAGCGTGGGGAATCTAAAAGTTAGGATTTTAGGTCCACAACATAGATGTGGTGTCACCAGATCCCAGCTTGACTGACAACTTTGTTCCATGCAGGGTGGTGACCACAGGACCAGTGGCTCTGTGCCATATCCCACGGTATGTGAGTTTGCAGTGCACTCCAGGGATTGGGGAAGAGTTGGTGTGGCCATTCCTGGTGTCCAGAGATAATGGGAAGGGCTGAGGCCTTGTAACGTTAACCAGGTCGGCATGCTAAATGCAGCAGATAGGTTGAAATATATTTATGTCCTGAGGTAGTCTGCTGCCTCAGTTTAGTTTGCAAATTACCCGAGGCTCAGGAAACCTAACGAGTCAGAGTAAATCTCAAAAAATAAATACAAATAAGGCATGGAACCTCATTAGAATATTGAAAGTGTCAATCTGGCTCCTTAGAGTGGGTTGGTCACATGTCCCAAATCTCCTTTCAAACTAGAAGTGAGTAGATTGAAGGAGAGTTGGGGTCAGGTTCAGACTTTTAGCACTTTAACCACCCCACCCGATACAAAGTTGCCCATAGTTTGGGGTTAAAATTCACCCCAACATTTCTCAATTACAGGATAATCACACATCCGTCCAGCATATTAAAAAAATACTAGTTTCTTGATTAGCTATTCAGTGAGCATTTATGTTTAATAATGGATGGGAATTCTATGATTATTATAGGAATGAAGAGAGATGGAGAGCCTCCTGTACTGGTACACAAGTATCCTTCATACCTAATGCAACCAGCCAGTGTTCCGAATATGTTGAATGGCTGTTTTAGGCTGTATTATGGTTATTTTGAACCTTTCCTAACAAGAGAAACCAAGAGAAACAGACAAGGCAGCTCTGAGCATTGTGAGGATAAGATTAGAAAGGTGATCACTGAAGGCTGGACATGTCAGCAGAGGCTTATACATCCAGGGTTCCATCTTCTCTCGATAGGCAAACATATACTAATCATTTGTATGTATTATATAAGTATACATTGTATGAATTATCAAATCTTGATAGGCACAGATTTAAAGTAACTGGCAAAAGAGCCAAAGGTGACATGTGGAATAACTTCTTGACACAGTGAGTAGGGGGGTGGTGACCATGTGACTGCAACCCCTTCACCTGGGGGGAGTCTTCCATTGGGGTACAACTGGCAGCCTTGCCAGCTAGTAAAATCCCAGCAGGGGCTGGTAGGCAACAGCCACAGTGCCCACTCCATCCCACCCGATTTTACACCCTCCCCCACCACCCATCACCCCCCTCCCCCACAACACCCCCACCCCACCCTGCTCCTGAAGGTGGTGCCTGGGGTTCTATTCTATGATTCTAAGCAGTTGCTGCTGAAACCTTGCACTGGAATAGTATTCCCTGGGATAATGCGAATGTTCACATAGCAGTCAGGCCAATGGGGATACTGCACTCACACATTTCACAGCTTTGTATTTACATTTGTTCATTGAGATCTGAAATCCATATCTATTAGCTGTGAAATAACCAAATACTGACCACCCTCCTAGGAGGGAGAAGTGTAAATGGGGTTTCTTTGGATATGATTAACAATGTCTGGCAGTTTAAGAATAGAAGTGAATTGATCCAATATCTGAGCCAGGCATGGCACTGCTGATGAGTTACCAGCCGGCTGGACCCACTGGTGGAACCAAAGAAAATTCTTTAGCCAAGTGAGTAGAGATTCTTCTCGCTTGGCTATAGAATCCCTGCCAGCCAGTTCCCAGTTGAACTGAGAGGTATACCAGCATTCTGTGCTGGTGACTGTGCAGATTTAGCTAGTTCCTTCCCAGTGGGAACCTGCAACAATCAGGGATCAGAGAATGGGGTAGTAGTCCCAACTAACAAAAGCTGACAGCTCAAAAACAATTGTGAATATTAAGCTAATGACCCATGAAAACAAGGGGTAACAGTGAAAGCGCAGTAGAACATGCACTACAGGCGTGTGTGTTGCAGGTATATTTAACGATTAACGTGGCAGACAATTGGGTGATATACAGATTTAGGGAGAGAAACCTAATGTACTGTAGAGTTCAGAGCAGTGGTGGGGTTACAGCTTAAATGAAAGGGCTGTGACTGCTGGAGGCATGAGATTTGGCTTCGCAGAATCACAGACTGGTTACAGCAGAGCAGAAGACCAATCATCCTGTCATGTCTGGCTTTCCGAAAGAGCAATTTACTAGTACCACTCCCCCGCCTTCTCCCCATAGTCCTGAACATTCTTCATTTTCAGATAATAATCCCATTCCCTCTTAGATGCCTTGATTGACCCTGCCTCCATCACACTCTCTGGCAGAGCACTCTAGACCCTAAACACTCTTTGCACAAAAGGTTTTTCCTCATGTAGTCATGGCTTCTTTTAACAATTACCTTAAATCTGTGCCCTCCCATTCTCGATCCATCCCCCAATGGGAACAGTCCCAATCTAACCTGTCCAGGCCCCTCATGATTTTGAACACCTCTATCAAATCTCCTCTCAACCTCTCTTCTCCAAGGAGGACTATCCCATCTTCTCCAATCTATCCATGTAACTGAATTTCCTCATCCCTGGAATCATTCCCGTGAATCTTTTCTACACCCTGTCTAATGGTCTATACTCTCTAGAGTTTAGAAGAATGAGAGATGATCTCATTGAAACATATAAAATTCTTAAGGGTCTTGACAGGGTAGATGCTGAGAGAATGTTTCCCCTGGCTGAGGTCACAATCTCAGAATAAGCAGTCTTAATTTAGGATTGAGATGAGGAGAATTTCTTCACTCAAAGGCTTATGGACCTTTGGAATTGTTCACCCCAGAAAACTATGGATATTCAGTCATTGAGTATATTCAAGACAGAGATCATGGACTGCAGCTTTTCAAGAAGGCAGCTCAACAACACCTTCGCAAGGGCAATTAGGGATGGACAATAAATGCTGGCCTAGCCAGTGATGCCCACATCCCACGAATGAATTTTTAAAAATAGATTTTTGGGTGCTAAGGGAACTAAGGGATATGGAGATAGTGTGGGAAAGCGGAGTTGAGATTTAAGATCAGCCTTGATCTTATTGGATATTGAAGCAGGCTCGAAGGACCAACTGGCCTATTTCAGCTCCCATTTCTTATATTCCTCCTCTCCCCACCCCTAGAACATTCCTGATCCCATCCTTTCCCTAGCCTCGATCCTCATTCTCCCCCCAGCCCAATGCCAGTCGTCCCCCCTCACCTGGTTCCCATCCTCCCCTCACCTACTCAACTCCCCCAATCCATAGAACCACAGAAAAGTTACAGCACAGAAGGAGGCCATTCGGCCCATCTTGTCCATGCCAGCCTGAGGACACACAGGTGCCCTTTTTAATCCCACCTTCCTGCACCCGGCCCATAGCCCTGCAGCTTACAGCACTTTAGGTGCAGATCCAGGTACTTTTTAAAAGAGTTTAGAGTTTCTGCCTCTACGACCAACTTGGGCAGCGAATTCCAGACACTCACTACCCACTGCGTAAAAAAGTTCTTCCTCATCTCCCCCCTACACCTTCTGCCACTTATCTTGAATCTATGTCCCCTGGTTCTATAATTCTCCATCAAGGGAAACAATTTTATCCTGTCCACTCTATCTATTCACCTCAATCAAGTCACCTCTCAGCCTTCTTTGTTCCAGGGAAAATAACCCAAACCTATCCAATCTCTCCTCGTAGCTACACTTTTCTAACCCTGACAACATTCGTGTAAACCTCCTCTGCACTCTCTCTAGAGCTATTACGTCCTTCCTGTAATGTGGTGACCAGAACTGCACACAATACTCCAGTTGTGGCCTCACCAGTGTTTTATACAATTCCAACATTATATCTTTACTTTTATATTCTATACCTCTGCCAATGAAGGAGAGCATTCCATATGCCTTCTTTACAACCTTGTCTACTTGAACTGCTGCTTTCATTTACCTGTGTACTTGTATGCCAAGATCTCTCACTTCATCTACCTCTCTTAGTATATTCCCATTTATTGTGTAATCCCTGTAACTGTTTGACCTCCCTAAATGTATGGCCTTACACTTCTCTATGTTAAAATCCATCTGCCACTTTACCGCCCACTCCACCAACCCATCTATATCATTTTGGAGATTATGGCTATCCTCTACACTATCCCCTACTCGGCCAATCTTTGCGTCTTCTGCAAATTTCCCAATTGTGCACCCCATGTTCACATCCAAATCGTTAAAATATAACACAAACAGCAAGGGTCCCAACACTGAGCCCTGTGGAACACCACTTGAGACAACTTTCCATTCGCAAGGGCATCCGTCAACCATTACCCTTTGTTTCCTGTTACAAAACCAACCTTTTATCCAGTTTGCCACATTACCCTGAATCCCATGGGCTTTTACTTTCCTGACCAATCTGCCATGTGGGACCTTGTCAAATGCCTTGCTAAAATCCATGTACATAACATCCACTGCACTACCTTCATCAACCGTTCTTGTCACTTCCTCAAAGAATTCAATCAAATTTGTGAGGCAAAACCTTCCTTTAACAAATCCATGCTGACCATCCCTGACTAGTCCATGCCTTTCCACATGACAGTTAATCCTATCTCTCAGGATTGATTCAACTAATTTGCTCACCACCGATGTAAGACTAGCTGGCCTATAATTGTTTGGCATTACCTTTGATCCCTTTTTAAACAATGGAACTACGTTTGCATTTCTCCAGTCCTCCGGTAACTCCCCTGTATCTAGCGAAGATTGGAAAATCATCCTCAGGGCATCTGCTATCTCCTCCCTGATAGGTCCCACTTTTTCCTTAACTAACCTTTTAGCATTAATGTATTGGTAAAACATCTTTGGGTTATCTTTAACTTTTCTTGCTAATCTTTTTTCATGCCCTCTCTTTCATTTCCTTATTTCCTTTTTTACTCTGCCCCTGCACTTCCTATATTTGTCTTGGCTATCTGCAGTGCTTAGTTCTTTGTGCCTATTGTACGCTTTCTTTTTCTGTTTGATCTTCCCCTGTATTCCTCTAGACAACCAGGGAGGTCTAGATTTGGCAGTACCACGCTAATTTTTGTAGGGGACATGTCTACTTTGTACAATTAGGATCTCACTTTTTAGTGCTTCCCACTGGTTTTCTACTGTTTTATCTTCCAGCAGTGCTGTCCAGTCCCCCTCAGCCAAGTCCCTTCTCATTTCTGCAAAATTTGCCTTCCCCCAGTTCAAGACTTTTACTGCTGCCTTATCTTTGTCCTTTTCCATGGTAATGCTAAATCTAATTGAATTGTGATCACTGTCCCCGATATGGTCGCCAACTGTCACTTCACCCACTTGCCCTTCTTTGTTCCCCAAGACTAGCTCTAGAATTGCATCTCCTCTCGTTGGGTTTGTCACCAATTAGTTGAAAAAATTTTCCTGGACACACTGCATGAATTTTTCTCCCTCAGTGCCCCTTATGTTGTTTGAATCCCAGTTGATATTAGGATAGTTGAAGTCTCCTACTATTATTGCCCTCTTGTTCTTACAAGCAGAAATTTGCCTACATGGCCTCTCCCCACTCCTGAGTGGGAGGGAGGAGCTCTGCTCTGACAGTGGGAGGGGGGAGATCATAACCAGATCATTCTAGATCATAACACTCATTGCATAAAAGATTTCCTCCACATCTTCCCTCGCTCCTTCTTGTAAATTATTTTAAATGCTTCCTCCTGCCACTGGAAACAATTTCTACATATTTACTGTATCAAAACCCTTCATCCCTCATGATTTTGAAGGCATCTGTTAAGTCTCCTTCTCTCTTCTCCCTGCTCTGAGGAAAATAATTCCATCTTCTCCAACCTCTACATAATTGAAGTGCCTCGTCCCCTGTAGCATTCTAGTAAATCTCTTCTCTATTCCCTCCAAAGCCTTGATATCCTTCCTAAAGTCCAGAATTGGACTCAACACTCTAGCTGAAGCCTAACAAGTTTGATAAAGGTTTAATATAATATGGCACAGAAGGAAAGACACAGCTTAGAGAGCCACAGACAGATAATCAAGGTACAGACAGAGAGTTGCAGCAAAACAAGAGATTAAAGAGACAGAGATAGAAAATTGTAGGTATAGAGATTAGAGAGAAACAATTTGATTATCGGGACAGGTTAAAATGAGACAGATGGGTTAGAGAATGAGGCTGAGGCTAGAGAAATTCAGACTGAGAGGGGTCAGAAAGAAACAGGAGACAGGTCATAGAAAAAGATTAGGATAAGAAATACAGAGAATTAGATTAGAGAAAGAACCTGACATTTGATAACCACAGACAGACAAAGTTATGAGAGTGGCAGATAACCAGGTGACATACAGATGAAAACAAACAAAGCACACAGTCCTGCAGGTAACCCTGTTAGGGTCAAGTTCTGTGAAGCTGTGTTCCTGGCAGGGAGTGTCTTTAGGAGACAGGGATCCAACCTGCTAGCTTTGATTCCCTAGCCCTTACTCTTTACTTTGTGGCTGCCACTAGGATTGTTTGAAATCCCTGCGTAGTTTAGTGAATGCTAAACTGCCCAAATGCATTTTTATCATATTCCAAAATAAGAATAGAACAGCAGTGAAGTTAAGTTTGGAAACTCATCCAGTTCCCTTAACTGACCATAACTCAGTTAAGGACTCACATTTTCCTCAGATAAAATTTTTTTTCCACTTTTGGGGATATCTTGATAAATGTTCATTTTTATCAAATCGTCATAGTTCTTCTCTGGTCCATAATCTCCATAAATAGTTTTTAGTTTATTCTTTGCCATCTCGACCTCCTTATTATCTTCATCATCATCGTCACTATCATCGTCCTTCTCACACAGCTCAACCAGAACTTTTAGTTCTTCATTCCATTCCTATAATAAAAATAGTCCAGAGAGATTTCGATGTCAAATTTCAATTGATTTTCATATACAAAATGTTTCTAATCAATGTCCTTTGAGGCAGGACCATAAACTTGGTAATTGGCGCCAAAAGAATGCCTGCAACTTCACAGTATTATCAAACAGTAGTATCTAACCAAGCTCTGTCCAACCCCACCCTACCCAACCACACAATTGTTACAGATTTAATTTATTTTAAGGTTTGTAGTTAAAACTTAGAATTAAAAGACTGCAATAAAGGGTGACAGTGTCTGTACAGCATTCTCTAAGACCAGCTGACCCATGTTTTTCTTTAAATTAACTTTACCCCCCAACCCCACGCCAAAGCTAGAGACTCCATTCTCTTTTCATGCCTTTGCACCGAAATAATGGTGGGAATTTAAGCCCCCAAAATGAGTAGGAGAAGCGTATGGCGAATGTGGGGCTAACGTTTCAAAACCCAGGTGCCCAGCCCCAAACAGCCTCCAATGTACTATTTAACAGAGTCAAGTTGGGGGTGGAGACTAACAAAATAAAATTAACTTTAAAAAATCAATCTGCTCTCTAGAGCCATGCCAGTCATTTAAATATGTTAAAGATATTATTGAGGTTGTGTGCCTTACATTTACTGGTATTACATCTAACGGCTGTGAGCCTAACTTCTCAGGTCTCGGGAAATCCAGCAGCAGCAGGGAGGTGCAAAGTGCTGGTAAGTGCCTTCCAGCAAAAAGGAACAGAAGTGATCTTCCCAGCTAATGAGCCATAATTAACACTCCTCCTACCCCACTATCCACCAACCATACCACCCAACCCAAGTCTTCCCCTGACCCACAAACTCACCTACCCGATCCCCAATCCTGATCTGTACTCACAACCCCCAATCATTCGCCTAACTCCCAATCTCTCCCTGACTCCTGAGCTCCCTCCCAGCCCCCAATCACTCCTGATCCCCCATATCCCCTGTCCCTAATCTCATCCCCGGCATGGTAAGGCTGTAACCTGTTTTACCGCAACCACATTTTATATAAACTTGATGTCTGTTCATTTTACAATGAATAACCCGTCTGTGACTGTGTAGTAAACTTATTTTTGAGACAAAAGCAGGACTGTGGCCTATGTCTATGATTCTAAATTCACATTTTAATACAGTACAACCTCACTAAGTATCTACAACACTGTTCTCAGTCCAATTCCACTCTTTTTCTAAAAATTCATTAATGGGATGTGAGCATCACTGGTTAGGCCAGCAATTATTGTCCATTCCTAATTACAATTGAGAAAGTAATGGTGTGCCGCCTTCTTCAATTGCTGAAGTCCTTGGGATGCAGGTAGCAGTGCTGTTAGGGAGGGAGTTCCAGGATTTTGACCCAGCAACAGTAAATTAATGTTTCCATGTCAGGAAACTTGGAGGTCAGGATGGTGTGTGGCTTGGAGGGGAACTTTCATGTGGTGGTGTTCCCATACATCTGCTGCCCTTGTCCTTTTAGGTCATAGTGATCATGGGTGTGGAAGGTGCTGTCTAAGGAGACTTGGTGAGTTCCTGCAGATGATACACACTGCTGCTACTGTGCGTCATTGGTGGATAGAGTGGATGTTGGAGCTGGTGGATGGGATGCTGATCAGGCTGACTGCTTTGTCCTGGATGGTTTGGAGCTTCTTGAGTGTTGCTGGAGCTGCACTCATCCAGGAGAGTGAAGAGTATTCCACCACACTCCTAACTTGCACCTAGTAGACGGTGGGCAATCTTTGGGGAGTCAGGAGGTAAGTAACTCACCACAGAATTCCCAGCTTCTGATCTGCTCTTGTAGCCACAGTATTTATATGGCGGATCCAGTTCTGCTTCAAGTCAATGGTAACCCCCCCATGATATTGATAATCGGGGATGCCTTTGAATGTCATGGGGAAATGGTTGGATTCGCTCTTATTGGAGATGGTCATTGCCTGGCATTTGTGTGGCATGAATGTTACCAACACTACTTTGTGTCCAAGCCCTTTCTTATCCAACCCCAGTCAGTCCGACCCCACTCTATGAGTTGGAGAGGGGAAATCACTCGATGGTGATTATTGCACTGTAGTCTGAAATGAAATAGAGGCTGAACAGAAATCAGCAGGAGTATGTCCCTGTGGATCCTGCTGTCTCTGATGTTCATTACCTTCTCCTTGAGGAATTCAATCTCTGCTTTAAACTTGCGACCTCTGCCGGATTGCACTTTTATTATGGCTGATGTGCAGGCTCCTGTCGACGATGTGGGCAGCAAAGACTCCTCCTCTAAAACTGCGTTTACTAGTGAACTTTTCCCAGCCCCTGTCTGTCCAAACACCCCGATGTAAATGTTCTCCAGGAGACATTTCTCCTTTAACTGTTGGGTCTTTTTTCTGAAAAAAGAAGACTATCTTTAGCATTATACAGAAATCACAAAGGAGGAATGTTTGGTCAATTTGAAGGCATCTATACAAAGACCAGACATATCTAATACATACTAATTATACTCTGAATAAGGCACTTGCAGACATTGTGCAGACATTCTGCTTGGTAGGGCTGCTAGAAACATAGAAACTAGGAGCAGGAGTAGGCCATTCAGCCCTTCGAGCCTGCTCCACCATTCATTATGATCATGGCTGATCATCCAACTCAATAGCCTGCTCCCGCTTTCTCCCCATACCCTTTGATCCCTTTCGCCCCAAGAGCTATTTCTAACTCCTTCTTGAAAACATACAATGTTTTGGTCTCAACTACTTTCTGTGGTAACGAATTCCACAGGCTCACCACTCCCTGGGTGAAGAAATTTCCCCTCAGCTCAGTCCTAAATGGTCTACCCCATATCCTCAGACTGTGACCCCTGGTTCTGGATTCCCGCACCATCGAGAACATCCTTCCTGCACCTACCCTGTCTAGTCCTGTTTGAATTTTATAGGTTTCTATGAGATCCCCCCTCATTCTTCTGAACTCCAGTGAATATAATGCTAAACCAAGAGAAACCAAGGTCAGACACTAGAAAGCTGAAAAAACTGAATGGGAGCGAAAAATGAGAAGTACATCTAATTAGGAGTCATTAAAAAGCAGAATAGTGCAGATGTTGAAAACCTGAAATGCTGGAAATACACACCAAAATGGCACCTGTAGCTCCAAAACTATTAGTGCCGCAGAGCACAATTTTTCAACCATTCTCTTCAAATCCCAGAGAACCAAGTTATGCTGGCTCTCCTTCCTTTACTCATTTTTGGGGTTAGAAAAAGAACTCATGTCCTTCCACATGTGGGAAAGGGTAAATAGGGCATGAGGGAAAGACTGAAACTAGTTAACATAACGAGGATGCGAAAATGCACAGCGCAAGTCAAATAGAATGAGAAAAAGATTGACAGAATGGGAATAATCACCCAAATAAAAATTCTGTGCACAAATACACACAGCATAAGAAATAGAATGTAAGAGAAACAAAGTGGGCCATATTTTCCTGATCCGACAAGGGGCAAACCCACATTGGGCAGGCGGAAGTGGAGGTGTGCAGGTCCCACATGCGGACATCTTGTCCTTATTCCTGTTGCTGGCTATTTTGATTGGCGCAGGAAAGGGGGTGAGCCTTGAGCCATCTTGGAGCACTCCTGCCTTGGCCAACTCCATTGCGGGGGTGGACGTTTTGGATCCTTCGCAATTTTCATAGAGTCAGGCCGGCTTCTGATTGCAATGTGGTTCACAATAGCTCAGAGGTGTCGTGAACTAAGGGGGAACCCTAGTCTGGAGTCGGCAGCCTTTTGACAGGTATACTTAAAAAGTGTGACAACTTCACATGACATAATGTACTAGTGTATGATAAGCTAAATATGTTTTAATACAGTGATTGCTAGGCTTTGTTCTTAAAAGGTAAGTAACCATTAAATTGTAAAGCATTGTGAAAGTGGAAAAGTATTCAAATGTATTAGAGTACATTATCCAAGGGATAAAGTGCTCTTCTGCATTGAACAATATTGATATTTAGATTTGACTGTGTCAGTTGCCTGTGATTTAATCTTTTAATTGAATGACAGCTCAGACATTTGCTACTCTGCTTTTAAGTTTCAACAGATGACTGAGGTCTTAATGCATTCAGCTCTGGAGGCTGTTTACACAGCTGTGCAACGGAATCCCATCAGCTTGGCTGAGATCTAAACCCTACTAATGGATTCAACTCAGCAGAAGTTGTTGACACTGCTGTCAAGGGTAGTATGAGTTATTTATCTTGACTGTTTATGACCACTTAAGAGGATTATGTTTTTTTGAAGCAGTTTATGAATGAGTTTTGTTTATTTTGACAGTTTCATGAACACATCAAGGACTTTATATTATAGGGCTCAAGAGTTCTGTACATAGTGAAAGCTGGGTGAATGGGTGGGGAGAATGAGGGGTATGCGGATGGGTGAGTCGGCATTGGGGAGGGTGAGGGGGTATGGGGACGGGTGAGTCGGCATTGGGGAGTGAGGGCATATGGGAATGGGTGAGTCGGCATGGGGGACAAAGAGTCAAAGGGGGTTATGGAGCGGATATGGAGGGGCATGGGGGTGAGGAGTACGGGGTGAGTGTTGGTGGGCCTCACTCATTGACAAAACTGGGATCAAAACAAAACTTTACAAAAATTGCCAGCAAAACTGACAACAAAGGGATCAAAAGAAAATAGTGATAAGTACAAAAAGGGAAAATGCAAGAAAAATGCAAGGGATGTAAATATATTAAGAGAAAGAGGCCTGGAAATTGGATCATGCCCAAAATAAGGCACTACCCACCAACATCCCCACTAATATTTTCCATCCATGTGTGGAATGAACTTTGTTCCATTCACCAATATCTAATCAGTGTGCAAATGTGGGCCACCAATAGAAACAAAAAACTATTGTCAGGAAAATATAATAATTTTGTGTATGTGTGTGTGTAGGAGGGAACTTAATTTGAATTAAAGGCCTGAAGGGTTTGATGTAGCAGAAGATAAGCTAGGTTTGAAATGTTAAGTAAATGCACGTTAAGTAAACATGAGGGAAGTTTTAGGATGCAAGATGTAAAGGGAACAATTGCATTTCTAAATAAACCAGACTAGATTGAATTCAAAAGAGGGAGTGAAATATTACACCTAGCCAGAAGTGAAGGAACAGTGGGCAGAATTTTTCATCCTGCAGGCGGGCACGCGCCCGACCTGGTCAGGAGTAAAATAGCACACCATGACGTCCCGACATCATCGCGCACTCGCATAATATTTCACTTGGCGGACATGCGCAGGTGCTGGAGGGGTGCCCCCCCCCCATTAATTCACGGGCCAATTAAGGCCCTTAACAGTCCAATTGACTGCGATTTTTCTTTGCCCATGCGATTTTCTGCTCGTCGCACGGGCAAAACATGCAGGCGGCCAGCCAACATTTTCACAATCCTCATCCAAGGGCGGGATAAAAGGGGGTCAACAGCATTGCCAGTGTGAGTAGTGAGAAGTTTTGGAGATAGTTTTCAGCTTGTTGCTTATTGGTACTTGGCAGCTTCATCTCTGTTCAGGACTTCATTCTTAACATTTCCAGGCCTCATTGCTGTCTGCTAGGCCCCTGGGGGATTCAGACCGTGTGGACCCTTCCAGGTATCAGGCAGCCTTCCCTTACCCTGGTAATGAGGATTGTGGTCTCTGCTGGTGGCACCTCCTCTGACAAGGAAGAGAGCGGCAGAAGGGAGAGGAGGCCAGGTGTCCCGATGCAGCTTCCAGGGAAAGGACCTGTGTGAGGAGAGGCGCAGGCACAAGGGGCGTAGGGCTTGCAGGTAGTCCAAGGTGGAAGGGGCCACAGAAGACACCACTATCCTGCTGCCAGGGTTTACTGGCGGCGATGCAGCTACCTCAATATGTTCGAGGTACAATGCCAAAGGAGGCTCCGCCTCTCAAGTGAGACCATGACCTCCACTTGCCAGATGATTGGGCCTGAGATCAGCTCCGACTGTGTGGGTGGACACCCCATGCCAGTGGCTCTGAAGGTCACAGTGGCCCTCAACCTCTATGCCTCTGGCTCTTTCCAGGGCTAAGTGGGGGATCTTTGTGTAGTCTCCCAATCAGCTGTCCACAGTTACGTCAAGCTGGTGACAGAAGCTCTGTTCAGGTGGGTACTGACCTTTATTCATTACCGTATGGACAAGGTCAGCCAGGCTGAGCGAGGCAGAGGCTTTGTAGCGATTGCTAGTTCCCCTGTCTCCAGGGTGCTATAGAATGCACATATGTGGCCATCAAGGCACCAGCGGGTGAGCCGAGTACCTTCGTCAATGGGAAGGGATTCCACCCCATGAATGTGCAGATAGTGTCTGACCACAGGATGTAGATTCTGCAAGTCTGTGCAAGGTACCCTAGCAGCTCCCATGACGCATACATCCTGAGACACTCCCAGGTGCCGAGGCTTTTCAGTGTTTCAGCCCGAGTGGATGGATAGCTGCTGGGTGATTAGGGCTATTCCCTTGAAAAGGTGGCTCATGGTGCCTCTCCAATACCCAAGAACAGACTGGCAAGGGTGACCCACTGGAGGAAGGAGATCTTGATGCCACTGCACAGGCCCCAGATGATGAGTCCAGTAGTGAGTCTGAAGATGAGGAAAGTGAGGAGAACACTTAGGGCATGGAGCCAGATCTTGGTAACTTCCAGGGAGGCAGGAAGACAGGGACGCATTTATCCAATGCTCCTTCAGCTAGGCTGCCAAAGATGAGCTTCAAACGCATGCCAGGGCTGCCTCCTCCATCCCGGGTGCCTGAAAGGACTCTTTCATTTGAACACAAAGAACACTTGTCTTTATTGCCTGTGCAATAAAGTTCGGACCTACTTAAGTCCAGCATTACATACTGGCGCTCCCTGCACCAATAAAATAAAAAGGTGAAGCATACACAGGTCATGACGACGAAACAAAATTTATCTCCTTGTGACACTTCCAAACTATTTACAGAAACGTTTCCGGTCTTCAAACTCAGGGCAGTATAGTAAACAGAAATAAACTTAAAATTACCCGTAAACTGTCCCTCTTGTGCTCATGGTGCCTTTAACTTACATTTGCGAGTGCTACATCTAGGTGCTTCCCCTCACTGGCACCAGCACTGGAGACAGCCTGCTGACTGTGCTGTCATGTTGGCCTTGATGAACTTGGTGGTCATCCTCTTGCCAGTGGAGGCTGTGCTGGCCCCACCTTGGAGGGAGCGGCCAGTGCCACGGCTGGCATCTCCCCAGTCACGCAGCCTCATCAGATTAAACGGTCACTGGCAGAGGGGCGGGGGAGCTGCTGCTGACACCCAGAACGCCCTGAGAGGAGCCAGCAGAGGCGACAGGCAACTCATGCGCCAATGTGAGGTCACTCTGGACCTTCCTGCTCACCATTGATGGACGGGCACCTAGCTGGGATGCTGGGTGCCTCATCCATCTCCCACACTGACACTGACCACCTGAAGTCATTGCCTGTGTGAGGGCTTGCAGGAACACCTGATTCTGTCCCTGGAGCTGCCTCTCCATGAGAGTCGCCACTCTCTCAATGGAGGAGGCAGTGTGCTCGCCCATGATGGTCAATGCAGTACTCATGCTCCACATGGGCTCCTCCATCACCGAAGCCATGGCACGCACACCCTCATAGATCTCTGCCAGATCCTCCTGCACATCTCACTGGACATCCAGCATCTGCGCCTAATGGACGGCTCTAGAGGCTCATCATCAGCCTTCGATTCAGCATCGTCCTGGTCTCCAGCAGTCCTCCAGCTGCCATCGCTCTGGGCACTCTCTGCCACCGTCTGCCCCTCAAGCAACTGTGAAGTGCCCGGGGTACTAGCCGCCACTCTAATGCCCACCAAGGTTCTAGTATCTGCCCTGGCGCCTGCTTCATAGTGGGTGTGACGCAAGTGAAAATGACGCCCAGTGATCCTCCGGTGTAAGGGGTGGCCCTTCAAGGTATGCAGATCGGATGCCTGCTGGCGAACCTAAAGGGGAGAACAAGGACATGTCATTAGTTAAAGTCATCACACTGTCACCATGCATGCCAGGTACCCTGGTGGGACAATGGAAATCAGCATCACTGTGCCGTCGTCTTCCAATGATCAATGGGGACTGCAGGTTCAAGCTGCAAGGCACTCAGTCCAAGCAGCCAGGGCTCAGCCCCTTGGCCAGCTCCGGCATCACTGATAGTTGGCACTCAGACTCTAGCACCCCTGAGGTCCTCGGCGGATCACCAGACCTCAACACTTCTGCACACTGACCCATGCCAACACGGTACTCATTCTCCCTGAGCGCAGCAGGTCACTGAAGCGCTTCTGGCACTGCATCCAGGTGCGCCACACTACATCATGGCTGCTCACCTGGGCTTCCACCTCCTCCCATGCCCTCTTGGTGAGGTGCAGTGGCCTCATCCTCCCATCTCTGGGGACAAGGGTGTCCCTTCTGGAAACCACCTCCTCCTCGAAGGCAGAGAGGCATTCATCAGAAAAGCGGGAGGCAGAGTGCCCACCCGACCTGCCCTCCTGCCTGGCATTTGCAGCTGCACTCGAGTCCATGTTAGAATGGCAGACAGAGGTCCTTCCCTGGCAGCCTTTCTGGGGCTGCCTGGACCGTTTTTAAACCGGCCGCCGGGTCGCCATTGGACCCGGCAGCCAACAGGTCCCTGCCCCCGCTCAGCCCTTCCGGCCAGTGCAGAGCCACCTTTCATGCTGGGCGGGCTTAATTGGCCCGCCAGCATGAAATCTCGGTTGGGGCCTGATCGCAGGCAGTGGCTGGTTTCGCGGCCACTCCTGGGCCCACCTGCCGCACCCACCCAATGGAGGGGAAAATCCTGCCCAGTGTGTTTATTTTTCTCAAAGGTTACTGGTAAAATTGGTACTATGATAGATTTTATTATTAGAGAAGTAAAAGTCCAAAGACATTGGGCGAAATTTTACGGCAGCGGGATTTTACGTTCCCGCCAACACCAATGAGGTTTAGAATGTCTCGCCGCATTTTACGGCCCCGCCACCCCGAAACGGGGCCGTAAAATTCTGCCCATTGCAAAACAATGGGAATTTGCATTCAAAGGGGAAAATAGGTATAAAGGAGTGAAGGTTGTGTGTGAGGGCAGGCATTCTAAGATTTAAAAGAAGTGTGAAAAAGCCTCCAGCATCTACCTCAAGCTGCTGTCTACAAAGAACTGAAGTTAAGAAAACTCACTTTGATTGTTCAAGATAGCGTGGTTCTTACCCTGGGTCTTTTAAAATCTATGTGTCTTACTGTTGTCTTAACGAAAGCGTAACTGGGAGTTAGATTAACTAGTATTTAAAACTAGAAGGAATACTAGAGAGACCATGTTCTCCAGGGAGTAAGTCACACCTGGAGGCAGTGAGATTTCAGTTAGAAATGAAGAAGCTTGAATTGGAAGCAAAAGAAATGGAAATGCAAAAACTTGATTTCTAAAGAGAACAGGCAGAAAGAGAATGAGAATTCCAGGCAAGAGAGAAGGATAAAGACAAAGAAAGAAGGATAAAAGGATAAAAAGGATAAAAGAAGGATAAAGATAAGGAAAAACCAGGATAAAGAAGGATAGCGACAAGGAAAGAGGCAGAGGATTCCAGCTTAAAATGCTGGCAGTTAAAAAAGAAACAACAGTAAGTGAGGCATGATCTATCTCCAGATGAGAACCCAGTTCTTCCCAAATGTTAGGAAAGGGATATCGAAGCATTCTTTATTTAATTTTGAGAAGATAGCTAAGCAGATGAATTGGCAAAAAAGAAAACTGGGCATTGCCCATGCAAAGCAAATTGACAGGTAGAGCACAGGAAATTTATGCTTCACTGTCAGAGGAGGTTTCCAGGGATTATGAAGTGATGAACAAGGCCATTATGAGTGCATATGAGTTGGTCCCTGAAGCTTACAGACAAAAGTTTCAAATTTTAAGACAACAGCCTGGGAAAACTTACATTGAATTTGACAGGCTTAAACAAAGCAGTTTTGACAGGTGGATAAAAGCATTAGGAGTTGAACCTACCTATGAAGTCCTCAGAGAGACCATTCTCTTGGAAGAATTAAAAAACTCCCTACCTTCTGTAATAAGAACCCATGCGGAAGACCAAAGGGTTGCAACTGCCAGGCTGGCAGCAATAATGGCTGACAAATATGAGCTGATCCATAAAAACAAACGTTTTTTCCATCACCCCCATAAATTTGAAAAGGATAGAAAGTGGGAGAGTGAAAGGCAGGCAAGGAGCCAGGGTAAGAAATGGATAGCTGGGGATACTTTGAAATCTCCTCCCCAGATCAGGAGGAAAGGTAATAAGGAAGGAGGTAAAACTTGAAGGCCGAAATGTTACCACTGTAATGATGTGGGACACATTCGTTCAGAATGCTGGAAGCTGCGAGGGAAGCCAGTGGGACTTGTTGGAGTTCATAAGAGTGAGTCTGAAAGGGAGACTCAAAACGAAAATGCCACGGGCAAAATTGTAGCTTTAACTACAGTCTGCTTGCATACAAACAGGGGAGAGAGCTCATCCTGAGTGGGACACAGCCAGAGTGAGTGTGGGTATTGGCAATTTGGTGCACAGTGGGAATTGAACTGTTAAGTCTTTCTCTTTCTCTTTAATTTTTGTAAGTTCAGTAGTCTAGTTAAAAGGTTGGTAAGGTAGCTGACTCAGCTGACTGTGTGACAGTTAACTGTCAATCACCTGAAGCCTGATTAGGGCCTGAATAGGTGTTGATTACTATTTGAAGCTTAACTAGTGTGAGTCATCTCAGCTCACCTCAGCTCTATTTAAGAAAGGGACTATTTAGAAGCACACTACAGTCTGCTTGCACACGAGCAGGGGAGAGACCTCATCCTGAGTGAGACACGGCCAGAGTGAGTGTGGGTATTGGCAATTTGGTGCACAGTGGGAATTCAATGCATAGGGGAAGAGGTGCTCTTTGCATTTCTTCTTTGCTATCCAACTTCTTAAATCTTCAGAGAGCGGTCTTGCCCTGCTGCAGCAGTAGAGGCTACAAGGGAAAGGAATGACTGGTAAGTAGTGGGTAAGGTTGGGTAAGTATTTACTACTTTAATCACTTATATTTAAGGTCTTTTTGTAGTTTATAGTTTATATATTCTGTAGTAACGAGGATCAGGAAGGAAGGGCCCTAGAGTAATTGATTTAAAAGGTTTAATTTAAAGGGATAAGCCATGGCAGGAGAGCTCAAAGCCGTGGCGTGCTCCATGTGGGACACCGGGAACATTTTCAGTGGCCGGGACCAGCATGTGTGCAGGAAGTGTGTCCAGCTGCAGCTCCTGGAAGCTTGGGTTTCAGAGCTGGAACGGCAGCTGGGGACACTGTAGAGCATCTGCGGGTCTGAGAGCATCGTGGGTAGCACATTGAGAGAGGTGGTCACATTGCAGCTGAAGGGACTTGAGGAAGGAAGGGAATGGGTGACCACCAGGCAGGCCAAGAGAAACAGGCAGGTCGTTCAGGAGTCTCCTAGTGGCCCACTCGCAAATCGGTATTTTGGAGGCTGAGGGCACTGATTCCTCAAGGGAGTGCAGACAGAGCCAAGCTTCTGGCACCACAAGCAGCCTGTCTGTACAAGAGGGGAGGAAGAGAGGAAGAGCAATAGTAATAGGGGATTCTATAGTCAGGGGAACAGATAGGCACTACTGTGGCCATCAACGTGACTCCAGGATGGTGTGTTGCCTCCCTGGTGCCAGGGGCCAGGATGTCACTGAATGGCTGCAGGGCATCCTGAAGGGGGAGGGTGATAAGGCAGAGGTCATGGTACATGTTGGTACCAATGACGTAGGTAGAAAGAGGGATAAGGTCTTGCATCAAGAAGTAGACTTAAAATCAAGACCTCTCGGATTGTAATCTCTGGATTACTCCCAGTGCCACATGTTAGCGAGCTCAGAAATAGGAGAATAGCACAGATGAATACGTGACTTAAGAGTTGGTGCAGGAGGGAGGGTTTTAGATTCCTGGATCACTGGGACCGTTTCTGGGGAACGCAGGATCTGTGCAAGCGGGACGGTCTACATCTGAACCAGAGCGGGACTAACATCCTTGCGGGCGGGTTTGCTAGTGCTGTTGGGAGGAGTTTAAACTAATTCGGCAGGGGGAGGGGACACAGAATGTTAGCAGAATAGGGACACATCATAAAACAGTAAAACAATCAAGTTAGAGGGAGTACAGCTGCAATAAGCTTCAAGGGAGTAAAGCAAGGCCGGGTGGCCTCTACTTTAATGCCAGGAGTATTACAGGTAAAACGGATGAGTTAAGGGTGAGGATTGACACGTGGAATTGTGATATAGTAGCCATCACTGAGACGTGGTTGAGGGAAGGGCAGGATTGGCAGCTCAACATTCCGGGATATAGAATCTTCAGGCGAGACAGGGGAGGGGGTAAAAGAGTGGGGGGGGCATTGCATTAATAGTTAAGGAGTCAGTTACTGCAGTAAGGAGAGAGGATATCTTGGAGGCGGCATCGAATGAAGCTTTGTGGGTAAAGCTTAGGAATAAAAAAGGGGCAGCCACATTGTTAGGTGTTTATTATAGACTCCCAGATAGTCAGCGGGAAATTGAGGAGCAAATATGTGCATAGTTTGCGGAGGTGTGTAAAAGCAATAACAATAGGGTAATTATATTAGGTGATTTCAACTTTCCCAGCATTAATTGGGATAGACATAGTGTTAAGGGCTTGGATGGAGTGGATTTCTGGAAATATGTACAAGAGAACTTTTTAGGTCAATATCTAGAGGGTCCAACAAGGGTCGGTGCAGTGCTGGACCCAATTCTGGGGAATGAAGCTGAACAGGTGGCTGAGGTGGTGGTGGGGGAGCATTTTAGTGATAGCGACCACGACATGGTACAATTTAAGCTTGTTATGGACAAAGAAATAGACAAGTTGCAAAAAATGTTTCGGATTGGGGGAGAGTGAATTTTAGTAAAATAAGGCAGGACCTGGCCAAGGTAGACTGGTAACTGCTACTTGTGGGGAAATCTACAGAGGAGCAGTGGGGGGTGTTCAAAAAGGAAATGGGGAGGGTACAGGCTCAACATGTTCCCTCTAGGGTGATAGGAAGGAGTAACAAGCCCAGAGAACCATGGATGACCAGAGATATTCAGGATATGATGATAAGGAAACGAGAGGCTTTTAGCAGGTACAAGGGAAGCAAATCAGCGGAGGCATTAGTGGAGTACAGAAAGTGCAGGGTGAAGCTTAAGAAAGCAATTAGGAGAGCAAAGAGGGGATTTGAGAAAGCTCTGGCTGGTAAAAGTAGGGAAAATCCCAAGATATTCTATAAGTATATCAATGGGAAGAGGATAACAAGGGAAAGAGTAGGGCCCATTAGGGACCAAGGGGGCAATCTATGGGTGGAGCCAGAGGACATCGCTAGAGTGTTGAACGAATACTTCACATCCGTCTTCACCCAAGAGAATGAGGATGAAGGTATCGAACTCGGGGACAGAGACTGCGAGGCTCTTGAGCAAACTGATATATGGGAGTGACGAGGTATTGGAGGTGTTGGCAGGCTTAAAAGTGGACAAATCTCCAGGTCCGAATGATTTGTGTCACAGACTGCTGAGGGAGGCAACGTAGAAAATCGCAGGAGCTCTGACCCAAATTTTTAATTCCTCTCTGGCCACGGGGGAGGTGCCAGAGGACTGGAGAACAGCTAACGTGGTTCCGCTATTTAAGAAGGGTTGTAGAGATAAGCTAGGGAACTACAGGCCAGTGAGTCTCACGTCAGTGTTAGGGAAACTATTGGAGAAAGCTCTGAAGGAGAGTACCCATCTACACTTGGAGAGGCGAGGTTTGATCAGGGATAGTCAGCATGGCTTTGTCAGAGGTAGGTCATGCCTAACAAATTTGATTGAATTTTTTGAGGAGGTGACCAGGTGTGTAGATGAGGGTAGTGCAGTTGATGTAGTTTATATGGATTTCCGCAAAGCCTTTGACAAGGTCCCACATGGAAGACTTATAAAGAAGGCAAATGCACATGGGATACAGGGTAATTTGATAAGGTGGATTCAAAATTGGCTTAGTTGTGAGAGACAGAGGGTGATGACAAAAGGATGCTTTAGTGACTGGAAGCCAGTGTCCAGTGGCGTACCACAGGGATCTGTGCTGGGTCCCCTATTATTCGTCATTTATATAAACGACATAGATGACTACGTGGGGGGTAGGATTAGTAAGTTTGCGGATGACACAAAGATTGGCCGGGTGGTTAACAGTGAGGTTGAGTGTCTTGGGCTACAGGAAGATATAGACAGGATGGTCAAACGGGCAGATAAGTGGCAGATGGAATTTAACCCTGAAAAGTGTGAGGTGATACACTTTGGAAGGAGTAATTTGACAAGGAAGTATTCAATGAACGGCATGGCACTAGGAAGTTCTGAGGAACAAAGGGACCTTGGCGTGTGTGTGCATAGATCTCTGAAGGCGGAGGGGCATGTTAGTGGGGTGGTGAAAAAGGCTTTTGGGACACTTGCCTTTTATCAATGAGGCATAGATTACAAAAGTAGGGAGGTCATGTTGGAGTTGTATAGAACCTTGGTGAGGCCACAGCTGGAGTACTGTGTGCAGTTCTGGTCTCCACATTATAGGAAGGATGTGATTGCACTGGAGGGGGTGCAGAGGAGATTCACCAGGATGTTGCCTGGGATAAAACATTTAAGTTATGAAGAGAGGTTGGATAGACATGGCTTGTTTTCGTTGGAGCAGAGAAGACTGAGGGGCGACCTGATTGAGGTGTACAAGATTATGAGGGGCATGGAAAGGGTGGATAGGGAGCAGTTGTTCCCCTTAGCTGAAGGGTCAGTCACGAGGGCTCACAAGGGATAAGTTCAAGGTGAGGGGCAGGAGGTTTAGCGGGGATGTGAGGAAAAACTTTTTTACCCAGAGGGTGGTGACGGTCTGGAATGTGCTGCCTGGGAGGGTGGTGGAGGCGGGTTGCCTCACATCCTTTAAAAAGTACCTGGATGAGCACTTGACACGTCATAACATTCAAGGCTATGGGCCATGTGCTGGTCAATGGGGTTAGGTAGGTAGGTCAGGTGTTTCTCACGTGTCGGTGCAGACTCGATGAGCCGAAGGGCCTCTTCTGCACTGTGTGATTCTGTGAACTGCAAACAAGGGTCTAGAGGTAAACACTGCTGTGAATGCAGGTAAAGTGAATAAGGTAGATGAGAGATATAAAGGGTTTTTGTCTAAAGGGAAGATAACCAACCTCTTTTTCATCAAATGATGCAGCTAAACCCATAACTATATTAAGGGACACAGCAACTACTAAGACTCTTTTGCTGGAGAAGGACCTCGTTTTCCCTCCATAGAGTTCAATGAAAGCTGTAGTATTGGTAAACAGGATAAGTGGAGAGTATATCCCAGTTCCATTGTACAAAATGCAATTGGAATGTGATTTGTTGTCTGGATCGGTGGTTGTAGGAGTGGTCAAGAAATTACCGGTGGAAGGAGTGGATCTATTCTTGGGGAATGATTTGGCAGGGGTGAAGGTTATAGCTTCACCCATAATCACAGAATGCCTGAAAGAGGCTAAAGAGACAAAGCATTTACAAGAACAGGTAGCTGGTATTTTTCCATTGTGTGTGGTAACCAGAGCAATGGCTAAACAAAGTCCATGACCAGAGGTCAAAGTAATACCACGAGCAGATGTTAGAGTAGCCGAAGCTTTCTTTAAGGATGAAGATAATTCAAAGGAAGCATTTGGCATGTCTTCCTTAATTGAGGCTCAGAAAGCAGATCCAGGGTTAAACAAGTTAGCGCAGTCAGCTCACACTGAAGTTGAGGCTGAAGGAGTCCCGGAGTGCTATTACCATAAAAACGGAGTTCTAATGAGGAAGTGGAGACACCTTCACAGACCTGCAGATGGAATGGACAGTTGTTCATCAGATAGTGGTGCCGCCCAAATATCATAAGGAAATATTTCGATTAGCACACAAGGTTCCCATGGCAAGACATGTAGGAATACGGAAAACCCAAGCATTGATAAGCAGGCATTTTACCTGGCCAAGACTTCATATAGGCATGGTGGAATTTTGTAAAACGTGTCATAAATGTCAGATAGTAGGTAAACCTCAACATGTAATCACACCAGCACCTTTAATGCCCAATTCAGTCCTTGAAGCACCATTTAGTCGGGTATTAGTAGATTGTGTAGGGCCATTTACCCAAAACGAAAACAGGAGCATGTAAAGAAGCACGAGAATAGGCTAATGGAAAAGAGTTGGAGAAAGAAGTCAAGTCAGAATCCAGCACACATATTCAAGAGCAGAGCAACGGTAAAGAGGTGAAATCCAGAAGTAGAGATCGTAAAGAGAGTAAAAGCAAAGAGAGAGCAAAATGGGCCAAATCGAAATCTAAAAGTTGAGAATGAAGTAAAAGCAGAGAGTGAGAAAAAAGGGCCAAATCAAAATCTAGAAGCCGCGATAGAGAATAGTGTAAAGACAAAGATAGAGGGAAAAGGGACAAATCTAGAAGTAAAGATAGGGTAAAAGAAAAAGTAAAGAAAGGGAAAAACATGCGAATTCAAGAAGCAGAGGCAGGGAACAAAAACACAAAGAAAGCTGGGTTAAATCCAGTAGTAATGATGCGGAACAGGGCAAGAGTAAAGATCAAGAAAACAAGAGCAAAATCCAAAAGCAAGGAAAGGGATAGAAGTAAGAGCAAAAAAGGTCAAAGGAACACAGATAAAGAACAGAAAAAAAGAGTACGATAACAAGGAAACATTAATCTACACTGACCATAATCCGCTGGCATTCATTGAGAAGTTTAAAACTCAAAATACGAGACTGTTTAGATGGAGTCTATTGTTTCAACCATTCAATGTAAAGATGGTTCACATTGCCAATAAAGATAATGTGATTGCAGATGCATTGTCCTGGATGTAAATTACTGAAATCGGTTAATACTTAAGATTGTATGAGGGGGCAGGGTGGATGAATGAGTGTAAGTCTTGTGTTTGTTGTCTATGTATTACATACCCTGTAATGAAATGCACTTTTTAAATGGTGTTTCATCTTTTTAAGGGTGGAGGCTTGTAAAGAACATACTCTTATTTTTTCCTGGACTGTGGCTTTAAGATTGGACAGTGGCTTTAAAAACTACAATGGCTGCAGTTTGGATACATTGTTCCAGAAGACAGTCACACCTCCAAGAAGAGGGTCATCTGTTTTGGTCAGCAGTGAGGGACAGGAGGATGTGACTGTTAGTGAGACAGGTAATGGGACCAAGCAGACAGTAGTAGAGGAGCCTCAGGCTTTGCAATTGTCAAACAGGTTTGAGGTGCTCACAACCTGTGTGGATGAAAGCGAAGTCTGCAAGGTGGATGAGCTGGCTGGCCATGGCACTGTGGTACAGGAAGCCATTCAAGCCATGGGAGCAAAAAGGAATGTAGTGGTAATAGGGGATGGTATAGTGAGGGAGATTAACACTGTTCTCTGCAGTTAAGAGCGAGAGTCCAGACGGCTGTGTTGCCTGCCCAGTGCCAGGGTTCGGGGCATCTGCTCAGGGCTGGAGAGGAACTTGCAGTGGGAGGGGGAGGATCCAGTTGTTGTAGCCCATGTAGGCACCAATGACATAAGTAGAACTAGGAAAGAGGTTTTGCAAAGTCAGTATGAGGAGTAAGGTACCAAATTAAGAAGCAGAACCACAAAGGTAATAATCTCTGGATTATTACCTGAGCCACGTGCAAATTAGCATAGGGCAAATAAGATTAGAGAGACAAATGCGTGGCTCAAAGACTGGTGTGGGAGAAGTGAATTCCGGTTTATGGGGCACTGGCATCAGTAATGGGGAAAGCGGGGGCTGTACCGTTGGGACTGTTTACACCTGAACCATGCTAGGATGAGTCTCCTCACAAAACGCATAACTAGGGATGTACAGAGGGCTTTAAACTAAACAAGAGGTGAGGGGTCAAATTTGGGTAGTGGTAGCAATTCAAGGTGTAGAGTCAAGACAGGAGAGCAAAATAGTAATATGAGAAATGAGGGTCTGAGAATGGCAGGGAGGGACAGAGAGATAAAAATCCTAAGAATACATCAACAGTCAAGACTAGTTGTTACAAAGGTAATAAAAAGACAAAACTGAAGGCTCTCTATCTGAATGCAGATAGCATTCATAACAAGGTAAATGAATTGATGGCCCACATTGAAGTAAATAAATATGATCTGATAGCAATTACGGAGACGTGGCTGCAGGATGTCAAAGATTGAGTTCTTAATATTGAAGGGTTCATGATATTCAATAAGAATAGGAAGCTAGGTAAAGGTGGAGGGGTAGCACTGTTAATCAAAGGGGGCATTGGTGCAATAGTTAGACATGACCTTGGTTCAGGAGATCAGGATGTAGAATTGGTTTGGGTGGAGATGAGGAATAGTAGGGGAAAAAAGTCATTAGTGGAAGTAGTCTACAGGCCCCCTAACAGTAGCCACAGTGTAGGACAAAGTAGTCAACAGAAAATATTGTATGCTTGTGATCAAGGGATGGCAATAATCATGAGTGATTTTAATCTACACAAACTATAAAAATCAGATTGGCAGTAGTAGCCTGGACAAGAAGTTCTTAGAATGCTTTCGAGATAGTTTCTTAGAGCAGCATGATCTGGAACCAACCAGAGAGCAGGTTATATTAGACTTGGTATTGTGTAATGTGACAGGATTAATTTATAACCTCAGAGTAAAGGCACCCCTAGGTAGCAGCGACCACAATATGATTGAATTTTACATCCAGTTTGAAAGGGAGAAGAGTGGGTCCAAGATGAGTATCTTAAAATTAAATAAGGGCAAACTATGTGGGGATGAAAGCTGAGCTAGCTGAAGTGAACTGGGAAACTAAGCTAGAGGATAGATCAATAGAGAAGCAGTGGCAGACATTTAAGGAGATATTTCAGAGTATTCAGAATAAGTACATTCCTACTATAAAGAAAAATTCTCAGGGGAGGACCCACCATCCGTGGTTAACTAGAAATGTTAAGGAAAGCATCAAACTTAAGGAAAAAGTATAAAACTCCGCAAAGATGAGTGGCAGGACAGGTGATTGGACAGAATATAAAGAATGGCAGAGAATGACTAAAAGGTTAATCAGGAGAAAGAAATTAGGGTATGAGAGGAAGCTAGCTAGAAATGTAAAAAGGAATAGGAAGAGTTTCTACAGGTATTTAAAAAGGAAAAGAGTAAGTAAAGTGAGTGTTGGTCCTCTAGAGAGTGACAGTGGGGAGTTAATAGTAGATAATAAGGAAGTGGCGGAAGAAATGAACAAATATTTTGCTTCAGTATTCACTATAGAGGATACAAAAAACATTCCAATAATAGCTGTAAATCAGGAGGTGAACAGGAGAAAGGAACTTGGTGAAATTGAAATCACTAGGGAAACGGTACTGAGTAAATTGATGGAGCTGCAGGCTGGCAAGTCTCTGGTCCCGATGGACGACATCCTAGGGTCTTAAAAGAGGTAATTGAGGTATTTGATGCACTGGCGTTAATTTTCCAAAATTCACTCGATTCTGGAACGGTTCCGTCAGATTGGAAAGTAGCAAATATAACCCCTCTATTTGAGAAAGGAGGGAGGCAGAAAACAGGAAACTATAGGCCAGTTAGCTTGACGTCTGTTGTGGGGAAGTTATTAGAATCAATCATTAAGGAGATTATAGCTGGACACTTAGAAGAGTTCAAGGCAATTGGGAAGAGTTGGCATGGTTTTGTGAAAGGAAAATCATGTTTAACCAATTTATTGGAGTTTTTTGAAGCAGTAACATGCGCAGTGGATAAAGGGGACCCTGTAGATGTACTGTACTTGCATTTCCAGAAAGCATTTTATAAGGTGTCACATCAAAGATTATTACAGAAAATAAAAATGCATGGCGAAGTGGGTAACATATTAACATGTATAGAAGATTGGTTGGCTGGCAGAGAGTATGCATAAAAGGGTCTTTTTCTGATTGGCAGGATGTGATGAGTGGCGTCCCGCAGGGGTCTGTACTGGGGCCTCAACTTTTTACAGTTTACATCTATAACTTAGATGAGGGGAGTGAAGACCTGGTAGCTAAATTTGCAAATGACACAAAGATAGGTAGGAAAGTATGTTGTGAAGAGGACATGAGGAGGTTGCAGATGGAAAGAGATGGGTTGAGTGAGTGGGCAAAGATCTGGCAAATGGAGTTTAATGTGGGAAAATGTGAAGTTGTTCACTTTGGCAGGAAGAACAAAAAAAGCAGAGTATTACTTAAATGGAGAACGGCTGCATAATTCTGAGGTGCAGAGGGATCTAGGTGTTCTAGTACATGAGTCACAAAAAGTTAGTATGCAGGTAAAGCAAGTAATTAAGAAGGCTAATGGAATGCTATCCTTTATTACGAGAGGGATTAAACATAAAAGTAAGGATGTTATGCTTCAATTATACAGGGCAATGGTGAGACCGCACCTCGAATACTGTGTGCAGTGTTGGTCTCCTTATTTAAGGAAGGATGTAAATGCATTGGGGGCGGTTTAAAGGAGGTTTACTAGATTGATACCTGGAATGAGTGGGTTGTCTTAGGAGAATAGGTTGGGCTTGTTTCCACTAGAGTTTGGAAGAGTGAGGGGTGATTTGATTGAAGTATACAAGATCCTGACCAGCCTTGACAAGGTGGACATCGAAAGGATGTTTCCTCTTGTGGGTGAGTCAGAACTAGGGGACACTGTTTTAAAATTAGAGGTCGCCCTTTTAGGACAGAGATGAGGAGAATTTTTTTCTCTCAGAGGGCTGTGTGACTTTGGAATTCTCTGCCTCAGAAGATGGTGGAGATGGGGTCATTGAAGATTTTTAAGGCAGAGGTAGATAGATTCTTGTTAGGCAAGGGAATCAAAGGTTATTG